>NC_138761.1:50906466-51461466 GCF_965113315.1 Podarcis vaucheri
CTCTCCCTTGTCTTGCATTTGTTCTTTAGTTTGTGCGTTTGAAAAAGGAAAGCAAACTCTGAAGATAAAATATATGAATCAGCTCCCAGCCCCCCACTTCTCAATGTCATTCATTCATTCATTCGTTCATTCATTCATTCACATACCTGTTGTCTTACTGTCCTGCTGTTCTTCTTTTTAAGCCTGTGGAAGTGACCATGGAGACCAAACGAGAGGATGGGATGACACGCAATAACTGCAGCGGGAGGAGATTCTTCTTTCCTTCTTTTTTTGCACTTTTCAGGGGTGACTCCTCTAGTCCAGCATCACTCAACAGCCACAGCAGCAATCTCCAAGGTTGCTTCAGGATATCTTGGGAACAAGGTATGTTCACATTAGTGGCTTAAAACAGTGAGGTCCTTTCTTCCTGTGCAAGACCTTTTTTGTTGTTTCTGTGCTCCTGTAACCCCCAAAAACATTTACAGCCCCTTATAGATTTATAGACCACTTTTTAAGGGGAGGGGGAAGAGCCTCCCAAGGCAGTTTGCAAACCGTCATCAGTTAATATTATTTTAAACATTTGACACACCCATTTCCGTCAAAGTATTCTTAAAAGTCAGCATCAACCGTACAGTAATAAGAACCCAGCATAAGTTATAGTCAGTACTAAAGACCAGAGTAGAAAGTACTGACAGATAGGGCTTGTCTGATCTCACTTGGGATTGAATTCCACAGCTGTGGGGCACAGAAAAGACCTTGATCTATTCCCCACCAACTGTATTGTTCTAACAGATGGGTATCTTAACAGGGCTTCCAAGGAGATCTTAAGTTATGGGCAAATCAGTGGCAGAGGTGCATTTTTGGGTCCCTGAAGCTGTCATAGGGCCCCCTTTGCAACCAGCAATGAGGTCTAGGTAGCCACTGTTATCTTCTTCAAGAGGTTTCTTCCACGACCAATCACCACAGCTTTACAACATCTGTTCAACTAAGTCTCAAACTTTGGGATTGTTGAAATATATACAAAGGAGGTCTCCTAGACTCAGTTTTTTAAAGCAAAGTAGCTTCTGAGATTAGAGGTCCTGCAGCTTAAGCTTCATTATTTTCATAGTAGATCCATCCCTGGGGCAGATAGGTATGAGTGCAAGTGGTCCTTAAGGTAAAGCTATCCCTGAACCATTCAGGGTTTAAAAGGTCATCAGGAGTCCTTGGAATTGGGCCCAGAAATGCAATGGCAACCCCCGCAATTGGTACAATGTTCTGACTGCCTGGCTTCCAACCAGGAACTGAGTGGCAGCATTTTGTAATAACTGAAGTTTCTGAACAGTCTTCAAAGGCAGCTCCACATGGTGCGTGTTATGGGAGTCTTGCCTAGATGGGACTAGTCACATTGCATGGGTAAGTGACACAAGGCCCACTCTCTCCAGATAGGATCACAACTGGTATACCAGCCTAAGCTTATAAATAGTATCCATGGCCTCCACTATCACCTGATCATCCCCAGTTGGTGCCCCAATCTGTGAACTTTGTCCTTTGTGGTAAATGCAACCTCACCTAAGATTGGCTGCAAACCTTCATCCAGAGTTGTCAGTTTCCCACGCACACCACCACTCCCTTACCTATGTATTTAATGTGTACCTAACGCATTGACAATTTAATGTGTTCTCAGCAGTCTGTTCCTATATAAAAGTCCACAAACTTTTCTTTTTAAGATGGGATGACCAGAACCACATATAATATTCTAAATAGATTTTGGCATTGCATGTGCAGCCGGTTTTTTCCAGTCCGTCTTTTAATCATACTGGATTTTGCTTCAGCATGCTGACGTAGCCGGTATACTTTCTAGTGAACTTGTACCATGATATCTTTCATGGATAGGTATAGGCAAGGGAAGATGTTTCCTGGATCACTGTCCAATGTCCAGTGGGCTGCGACATTACCAATATACGATTCTTCTGCACATTGCATGAACTCATAGGCAGCACTCTGCTTAGGGTCAACTCTATAGCTGGAAGCAGGCGCTACAACAAACTCATGGTCCGATTCCCTTGCCCAGAACACGAGTTTTTGCAGTAGTGTACCTCTTGTGAATGGAAGCTTCTTTGGTCCAGCAGAGGCTTCCATCAGTGAACTGGGAGGAAGGTGGTTTTGCTGATGCCCCTTCCTCCTGAAGCCCTTTTGCCAAAGAACTCTCCCAAAGGGTCCCCTAACCATCTGGAGCGGTTTTGGGGCTTCACAGAGGACTGTGGGGGGAAGGATCAGTAAAAAATACCTTCCAATTTCATTTATTTGGTGCATTAATCACCCACCCATCACCAGCAGGTCCCAGAGCATGTTATCCAATAATAAAATAATAACTGAAATAGCCCAAATCACTCCATTGTATGAAGGACTTTCATTGACTGAAGCCTCAGCTGGACTGCAGAGCCTTTGATCTGTGCAAGGGACACCTCTTCTCAACAGCAATTTCCCTACCGCTTCTCTACATTATTGGCTGTCACTGGTAAGAGCGGGAAAGTGAAGTGTCATGACACTAAAAAAGTTCACGATGCATTTGGAGTTGGTGGAGCAAATTTGACACAGGGTTGCCATCTTGCTGAAAGCCCCGTGCTGATTGTAGTACTGAATTCTGCTCTTTTTGGGATGACAAACTATTTTCTTTAGCTTCCAGCTCTCGAAATGCCCATTGCCAGAAAGCTGTTTTCAATAAAATGGTTGACTCCCAGTGACTAGCATATTAGCATTAATAAGCTGGTATTTATTTCTTTGGCATGCAAATATTTGCTTATTAAAACAAGACTAAGCTCTGTTGGAATATTAGTTGTTCATTGCAAACATGTTTCTTTCAGGTTAGCTTTCCATGAACTAATTGTGACTTGACAGAAGCCAGTGAGATGAAGACTCTATGTGAGAAGAAAAGTCAAAGAATCTGGCCTCAGTGGAGCTGGGATGGCAAAGCTTTGAATTTATGACTTTGTTGCTAACACTCATTGCATGTGTTCTCAGTAACCAAGTGGTATTAATTTAACACACAATGGCTTCTTCACAAACAATGGCTTCTCAATCAAGTCTTCAAACATTAGAGGTATATTCAGGAATCTTGATTTAAAGCATTTGCAGCTCAGTGCAGATTTAATGGACTATACACATCAAGGCAACAGGGATTTTGTGCAAAAGTTGATGAAATCAGTTTTTATTTGCATTTTGAAAAAGCATGTTCCTGTCCCTCATGGAAAATCTGAAGACATGATGGCACTGTATGCTGAAGAAAATGAAAGGGACCTGGCTTCAGGTCTGAGGGGGCCCTTGCCAAAAATACCTTACTATTGATCCCCTTTTATATTATTATTATTATTATTATTATTATTATTATTATTATTATTATTATTATTATTTCTATACTGCCATATACCCAGAGGTCTCAGGGAGGTTCACAGAACAAAATCAAAATTATAAAACCACAATATCTGTGGGTGGTGTGAGTAAGCCCTGGAAGGTTCACCTGGTGGTCTCCATGACAACAACAGCAGACCACACCAGTGCCTGGGATCCACCATTCCAAAGATACTATTATTTTCCTTAGGGATGCCAAGGCAATTACCCACAATGCCTTGGAGTGCTGCTATTTTATTTAAATATCTCATACTTTACAGACATCAGGCTGGAGAGGGATCTACAATATAAAGCAGACCCAGGGAAATGAGAGAAATACGAGTAGGTTTGGAGGCAGAGGTAAACAGGGATAGAACGTATGATAATTTCAATTACAGGCGAGAAAAAGCAGTAAGCTAGAGAGAAGTCAGAGCATGATATTTGATTTCTGTTTTTAAATCCAAGGCTATGGCCAGGGGGCTATGGGTGCCCAAGCACCCACAAAAAAATTGCAGGGCCCCCGACGCAATTTCCAGTGCCTCAGGAAGCACTGGAAGTCATGTCCGAGGCCTCGCAAGACCATGGAGATGCTTTCCAAGGTCTTGCGATGTCTCAAAAGAGGTTAAAATCTAGTGGCACTAGAAGTCAGTTTCCATAGATATAGATATAGATATAGATATAGATATAGATATAGATATAGATATAGATATAGATATAGATATAGGTATAGATATAGATATAGATATAGATAGACAGATAGAAAATGTTTATTAAATTTTCTGATTTAAAATACTCATTTTACATCCTTAAGACTTCCCTTCTTCTCTTTCCATGGTTCATTTTACATATCATAAATCCCTGCATATTTTACAAAAAACTATACCAATCAGTACTCCATTACTGCATCCACCAAAACTTATTACACTGCTGAGTTTATCCTAATGCTACCAGCATTTTCAGCTGTACACAATTATTTCCCACATATTCAATAAATGTTTTCCAATCCTCTTTAAATGTAGTCTCTTCTTGTTCTCTTATTCTATATATTAAGTCTGCAAGTTGCCAGAAGTCAGTTTCCGGGACCAGGGAAACTGGACGTCATGATGTCACGTCGCAACAGGACGTCATTGTGTCACATGCATGGGCACCCATAACCTGGGGCCCAAGTCGGCTCCCCTGGCCATGGCTATGGGAGAAGCAAAACCCTCTTGAGGTGTTAATGCTGTGAACCCCTCCATTGTAGTCTCAGGTTGTAGATATGTGTAAAAAAATCCATATTATCATAAAGACACCACAGTCTCCGCTGTCCCTCATTCCAAAAGAAACACAAGCCCTGGGTTAGTGGCTGTAACCTCTGGAATATCACATCGCTCAGAGATTGGCATGATGTGCAACAGTATTTATTCCACTGTGTGACAAAAGGAAAGGAAAAACCCATACAATAAAGAGGTAAAAAAAGATACTTCACAAGAATTCCGGTTTAAAGTAGGAGTCTCTTCTTAACAAGACAGTTGTTTGCTGTTGTGAATTAGGAGATGATCGACACAAGGCAGCTTTTCTTTATAAATGCCTCTCTTGCCATGCCAGGATCTCCTGGAAATAACATGGGCGACAAGAATGTCAGGCAAGAACTGTGTAAAAGCAGAATAAAAGGCTGGGCTTTCTTATAGACTATAAAGTAGAGCCTTTTGTGCAATAGGATTGTAAATAAGCCAGATGCAGAGTAGGTAAAGGTGGTAGCAAAAGAAATCTGTTTCTGCCTCATTGTCTCGATTCGCAGGCATTTGTAGCTTCAGCCCACCCATCTGAACATGTCAAGGCTGCTGTCCATGGTGACTACTTTATATTCACAACAGCCCATCCGGAAGAACAATGCGAATTTGCAACTAAGGGAATATTTCAATGGCACAATGACCCAGACTAATTGTTCTCTCTCACTCTTTCTTTTTAAATAGGTCATCTTTTAATCAAATCTGTTAGTGGCAAAGAGAAAGCAGGTGTGCAGCTATTATCATCCTGGATTTCTTTTTTATACCAGCCCCAGAAGACTCAAAAGATTTACATACTTTTACTATCAAAGTACAGGCCTGACCTCGCAAAATACAGACAGAAAAGAGAAGTGCCAGATGAAATTTCTCTCTTGTGATGACTCACAAAGTCGAGTGCATACTGTTAATGCAGGATACAGCCAGCTTTTAAAGAGAAATGGGTCTTTGCTCCTAAAGCGATTTCCAATAGACTCTCCCACCTGTAAATGTGAATATGTGACCCAGGCAACTGTATGAAACTAAATCCCTATTTGTGTGTGAAGGGGGCTTGCCCCCAATTTTGCTCTATCCCACCAACCTGAAAAGAGGTACCTGCAAGCATTTTTGCATGCATGCATGCATAGGTGCCCCATACAATTAAAAAAATAATTATTATTTATGATTTTCAGGTTTATACATTTCAATGATTTTACGGTCATTTTAACATTTCAAAACTTGACTTCCTTCCCCCTCTTTCTGTGGTTCCTTAAATTTATTTTTAATATTTTCTGCATATCCAATTTAACTTAATTTGTTCATTTATTCATCTACTTTTCATGTAAACTCTTATGAAACTGCAGGTTGTTACAGTAATCCTGCCAGTGTTCTTATCTGTTTACAACCTGTAAATATTCAATGAACAATTTCCATTCTTTTATAAAAAGTTTGTTATCTTGATTCTTATTTTTTTGGTACAGTAAGTTTCACCATTTCTGCATATTCCATAAGTTTTTGTATTCATTCTTCTTTTACTGGGACTTCTACTTCTTTCCATCTGGGGGCAAGTAACATTACTGCTGCTGTAGTAGCGTACATGAATAAGCTTCTGTACGGTTTGGGTAGTTCTGCTCCTGTAATTTCCAAAAGGAAAGTTTCTGGGTTGTTGTTTTCTACAAATGTTATTTTAAACATATTTTTCAATTCATTATATATCATTTCCCAGTAAGCTTTAATCTTACTACAGAACCCATAGAATTGGGATACCCAATAGCACAGCGGCCACAGTCATATGCCCAGGACTATAGCATGGGGAAAAGAGGGGTTAGTCATCTCAGACCCTATGATCATCAAGTGAGGCCTTGTTGGTGGTACTACCACTGGGGACTGCCTGGTTGATGGTGAACTGTGACAGGGCCTTTTCAGTGGTGGTTCTCAGGTTGTGGGATGCCCTCCCTAGTGAGGAAGAATCTGAAAACATTCCTTTTTGCACAAGCATTTGGTGGCTGAAGAATACAGTTCCTGGTGACCCCATGATCGTTGGATGGAATAATGTTTTTAACGGTAATTGCTCTTATGACGTTTGTAACTGAAACTGCTTTTAGATGTTTTTGATTGCAATTGATTTTAGAAAGTTTTAACTGTTTTGGAATGTTTTCTGCTTTTTTGTTTTTAAACTGGTTACCCTTTTGCCACCTGGTCTCCTTGGGGAGAAGGAGGGCAGGGTATAAATTCAAAAAATGTTAATACAGTGGTACCTCGGGTTAAATACTTAATTCATTCCGGAGGTCGGTTCTTAACCTGAACCTGTTCTTAACCTGAAGCGCCACTTTAGCTAATGGGGCCTCCTGCTATGTCACCAGAGCACAATTTCTGTTCTCATCCTGAGGCAAAGTTCTTAACCCGAGGTACTATTTCTGGGTTAGCAGAGTCTGTAACCTGAAGCATCTGTAACCTGAAGCGTATGTAACCAGAAGGGACCACTGTAATAAACTCTTCACTCCAGTTGCAGCCCCCAATTGGAATCACTCCCTGCCTGCTATTAACAATGGGAGGTCACATCCAAAGTACGTGACACCAAATTATGTGTCAAAAGTTCGTTCCTGAGTCTATGAGGACATTTTGTGGAACTGGGCACATACACACCCCAAAATCCTAATACATCAGATTGTGCCCCTTGATCCTCACAAATGGATTTAAATGCAAGTGATTTGTTACAGTGTTGGTTAAAACACAGGTGTGTAATCAATAAAAACATCTCACTTGGTTGGCAGCCCTTGGCAAACCACCTGGGAATCTTCTGTTGGTCTTCTCCTGCCTTACACAAAGGGGACAAACATGTAGGCTGTTTGAGGGTCAGGACTTACTTTCACAACTCCCTTCTAATGAGTGTACAAAACAACCCTTTACTTATTCTTTCTACAAGCTTCAGGAACTAGAGGGGGTGTGGTTAGTAATCAGGGTCAAACATGGATTTCCTCAGCGATAACATTATGGCATCCTCCTGCGTAAGAACCGCTGTGCCCAGACTCTTGCCAACTCCACCCTCGGCCCACACCCTTGATTAATGAGTCACTCTTCAAAAAGGTATTTGCATTAGCTAACCTGCACTTCTGATAAACCATAAAGTCACCCCTCTCAGTACTTGCTGCAAAAAGGGCAAATGCAAGGAAATTCTTAGCAGCGTTATTAATATTCTAATGGGCAATGACAAAAAAGTTGGAACTCAGACAAACCCCGATTGGTGCCAACAGTACTGTGTAATGGTGAAGAGACACACTGACCTGACCTGCTATTCCTGCAAATTGAATAAGGATGTGGTGTTTGGGGAGGGGGGGGCTCTGTGTTGCCAGAATCATTACTACCAGGTTCATTCCTGTTCTGGCAGCTTATAAAAGGGCCACAGGAAGCCTGCAATGCACACAAGTGCTATGCTAAACACTGAAGCAGAGAAGAGTGAGAGGTTTTTTTTTGGGGGGGGGGGAATCTCCACCTTTTAGAGCCTGATGTAATATTTCCGAATCAGTGGAAAAAATGATGCAAGCAGAGATCGCCAATTGGCAGCTCATGGGCTGGACGCAGTCCCATGTCCACCCTCCGCTACCGCTGCAACTTTATCTGGTCCTGGTAGTCCTGCCAAATTTTAATCAAGGTGTGGTTTAAAAATACAGCTTCGCTTATAAGGAAAAGGAGTAACGAGTCCTCCTGGGTATTTCATTTGCATTTTATTGTATGGCTATTTCGTCGACATTCTGGAAAGGCAACAGACCTCTGCTGGCCATCTGCCTCCGGAAAGCATCATTCAGGAAGCAGGTTTGCATCTTGCAAATGCACACGCCCCAGATCAATCATCATTACATCTGGGGGCCATTTTTAGGGACGGCAGACTTTAGCTGGTGGGGGCTGTGGGTAACTTGTGTTACTAGGGAGCAGCACAGTTACTTTTGGATCTTAATTTGCACATCATGTGGTAAGAGTCCTATGCATTTTTATTCACAAGGAAATCCGACTGTGCTCAGCGCAGGTGGTGATGATTTGCTCACCACTCTATACACAGCCTCTCAAAGCAACTAACAAAATGGTGAGACTACGGGACAACTTATCAAACATTCGAAACCCGAGACACAGAATAAAACATGAGAGTAATAAAAGTGTTCATCCATCAACAAAAATTAAAAGGTGGAATCCTATCCCACTGAAAGGGGAACACCAAAACAGACCAGAATCAAACAATTTATCCATAGTACCTGACCGTGTGTGTGTGTGAGAGAGAGAGAGAGAGAGAGAGAGCGCTAGAGAGAGACTTGGGTTGTTTTCTGCCCCTAGACTGCTACCTGCAGAATACAGTGGTCCCAAGCAGTAGAGGTTCAATAATAATAATAATAATAATAATAATAATAATAATAATAGTAGTAGTAGTAGTAGTAGTAGTACCCCGCCCACCTGACAGGGTTGCCCCAGCCACTGTTCCAGCACATACAGAAACATAATAAAACATTAAACATTAAAAACTTACAGCAACTGAGCCACTGCCCCACCAACCTGCCCATAGCCAGGTCCCCATTTGCATGCCTTCTTACTTCAATCATCCAATGGGGCGGCTATGCTTGTATTTGGCTCTGGTTCCATGGGCAGCATCCAACTAAACAGATCCACCAATGCAAGGAGTTTTAGCTGCACCACGGAAATTTCCTACCCTGTCCTCTTCCCACACACCACCTTGCTCTTTGTAAACCTGTCCTGAAGAGTTGGGGGAACTCCCATAACAAAGATAGGGGCCGTGTCAGGGGTGTGGGGGGAGAGGAGAGGGTGAGGAAGTTCCATTGTGCCGCTGTAACTCCTTGTGCTAGCTGAACTGTTTAGCTGGATCTTGCCCGTGTCTATTCTAGACCAGGCCTGCACAGTTGCTGGAGCTCAAACCCAGAGCCTATGACTAAAGTCAACCTTAGCCATTTTTGTTTTCATATACATGTCTCCAATCGCAGAACATTACAAAAGTGACTTGGGTATTTTTCACATGTAGCAGAAGAGACTCCCTTTGGAAACAGTATCCCTAAAGAGGGGGAAAGGGTGACCACCCAACCCTGAAGAAATTGACCAATCAAGGAAGCTCAGTTTAACAGCACTTCCAAGCCATCACACAAATTCAGGTTATGCAATGAAAGTCGATTTGCTGCTTTTGCACAACGAACCCATTCTCCAGGAAATTCAGGGGGTTTTTTGTATAAGGAAAGTTATGAGAAAGTGCCCTGGAAAGTGAGGGGTGGCAATTGCTTGATGCAGCATCATATAGCTTCCCCCACAAATAAATGAGAATGAATGCTCAATGAATAGCCAATACCATCTAATCTCCCTGAAAACTTTGTGCAAAAATCAGGATGAAGGCAACCAAAGATGAGTTCCTTATTTTGAGTGTGTAATCATGTGTGAGCCCAGAAAGGATTAAAAGTAATCTTTATCTGTCTGGGGGAATCTCACAGTGTTAAGAATATCTAAATATGACTGAGCAGCAATTAGTAATTTGCTGTAAATAGGATGGAACAGGGGAGCTAGGTTATGTTTTCTAAGAAACAGGTTTAAAATATGGCTTATAAATAGGACTCCTGAAAATAGAATACGGTGCCTTTAAATGGTAGTCAGTCATGTCTTCTGGGTCTAATATTACTACTCAGGAACATCACACCCTTGTAGGTCTATCTGAGCTTAGCTGAGTCCTTGTAAGGCAGCTACAACAGTTAATTATTTTGATTTTATTAGTAAGCAAGCAATTAATTTGAGAAGACCCTTTAAAGAAACTGATCTTGCACAGAGCAGTTGTTTGCTTTGGACTCCTAGACCAATTTTGCAGATTACAAAAGATCTGAGACACTTAGTCTTGTGGCTAAATTATCTAAGCTGAATTTCAGAGGTACATCCATCACTGGTTTGTTTGTTCTTTCTCTAATGACAAAAACAAGGCAAAACACTGAAACACATCTGTTGTGGATATGATCTTAGAAAAGAAGACATTCCCAGGCTCTGATCCTGAGCCACTTACTTAAAAATAATTAGGCTTATTGAAGTAAAGTATGCAATTCCTTCCAATTGTTAGGATCAGAACCCCTCAGTGCCAAGCTGCCCTGGCTTTACCCTCCGCCCTTTTAACCGGATGAGGCAGCCATAAATGAAACTCCATTGCACTCTGTAGGTCTTCCCTGAATACACTGTGCTACAAGGAGAAGCCCACGGATTCAGAGCAGGGCAAATGATCAGAAATACAAACAATCAGAAACACAGAGCTGCCTCCAAAAATGGCATCAGCAGGTTTCATGCATAGCTGTCAACTTTTCCCTTTTCTTGTGAGGAATCCTATTCAGAATAAGGGAATTTCCCTTAAAAAGGGGGAAACCTTGACAGCTATGGTTTCATGTCACATGGGAGAAAGGGCAAAACCATGGCTCTCAGCTCCCATGTTTCCCAACAATCTGCGTTAAGCATAGCACATTTCCTAGTTCTGACCCTAGCAGAAGTTTTTGCAAGTCTTTGCTTGGTTCATTGGGATTCAGCAGGCAGAAGGAAGAAAAACAAATTGTTTTCTTTTCTCTCCCCCCACCCCCTCATGCTAAGCTCCTGTACTTTTCTTTTCTTTTTTAGTGCCTGTGGAGGAACTGATCTCTCTACCAGTACAGCTCCCCTAGCAAGCGAAAGCCATTTCAAAGAAAGCATCGCAATACCCCCGTTGATATCTCAGAGGCAATAAATCACACACCCTCCTCTTGTTTCATTGGAAAGCGAAAGGTGCTGGGTTTTATTAGGCCTCTGCTTGTCATCCCAGCTTGTGATTTGCAGTCCACCGGCCAGACTTATTTTCCTCCCTGCTCTCCCCCTTGCCCCAAGATCACATTACATTAGACAGCAAGGTCTGCAGGGTCGCAACCCCGGCCACTGTTGCCTATTTCCCATTTCCTGTGGTCTCCGTACATGGGGATGTTTCCTCTCTTCCCCTCCCTGCTTTCATTTTCTACCTTCTGAAAGGTGGTCAGGGGGCTTTGCCTAGTCCAAGGAAACCTCGCAAGGATGCTTAATGCACATGGGCATACAAGGTTATCAGTCAGGAAAGAGAAAGGTGATTGGGAGAGGGCAACCTCATCACTTACGCCTGCAAAATGCATTTTGGAGATGAACACCACTTGCAATGGTCTTTCCGGTGGATGATGGGCCTTATAGCAAGTTCTACCAATGTGGAAGTTTTGTCAACTGGAAACGGCTACCTCATAAACCATAGAAAAGGGCAAGAAAACCAAACCAAACAGAGAAGCAAGGTGGCAACAGCAGGCCTCTGGGCAATACAGTTGTACTTGATGGGACAAATATAATTGATGGTAACTTTAAACGGCCTGCATACAGGACCTGTTCACATCCCACACACCTGGGCGACCTTGTCAAAGTCAGGTGGGGAATATCAGGTGTAGACAGAAGCAGAATCTGATTCTGGTGCTTTAAAGCAGATTCTCCTACCACCACACACACCCCGACCCATTTTTGGTGAACAGCTTTAAAAGGGGCAGAGAAGTGAATTTTGTTCCCTCCTATTTTAACCATAGCCCTTGGGTCTGTACAGAGAGTCGGAGACCTGACATCTATCTCCCTACAGTGTAATTTGTGTAAGCAAAAACTATGTAGAAGGAACTACATTCTTTGGTTGAGGGGGGGGGAAACTACCCAACCAGGAGGGAATGCACAGGAAGCTATTCCAGTCTTTAATCTTAACTGTGAGCAGGGGGTTGAGTGAGCATCAATAAGTCATTAAATCTTCAATTTTCTGCCCTTCCTTGAGGCTTCCCCTCATTTCCCCTGGGATTTCCTTTCAAATGCTCAAATCACTGTAGAGAAAAGAGCAGTGTGGTAGGCCTGATCTTGTCCTCGCACACAAAGCCAGTTCGGTTAGCACAGGCTCTGCAAAACTCAGCTGTTCATATTTTCTCACATGGGGTGAAGAATTTAGCAAAGTGTTCCATCTTATAAATAAGACCTCTTGACAGTATTTCTTGCCCACACCATTTCCTGCCTTCTCCTTAACAGCCTACTCCATGAACAAAGGCTACGAAGGCTACAATCCAACTGAGTGTTGTGTGTTCCTAAACTCATAGAAGGCAACAGCCAATAACTATAGGCCCACGTTTCTTTCATCTGAAGTAAACAGAGGGTCATATTCAGAATCACAGGCAGAGAGAAGATATGGAAGTGACCCCATAAGTGTTTTTATTGGGAGTGGGGCTCAAGGCAGTAGAATATTAAAATACAACTTAAATTCACAAGGGATGCCAACTGTACTGGGAACTGTACTGTTCATGCATATTATACAACAGAAGATGTGCTAGAAGCTCACCGTCAGTTGCTGGCTTCTAGAAAACTGGCTGCACCTCTCCCTCTTCTGTATCAGTTACCCTTGACTACAAGAGCAGACCTTTATTTTATTTTGCCTCATCTTCCAGGGCAGGGTCAGTTCCCTCCTTTCCCAATCTGAGGTGGGATTCCAGCTTCCTCTGCCTTTCCCCTTGAGGAGCCTCAGCTGTTCAGATGGGCTGTCAGGTGATCAGGGATCACACCTTCAGAGGACAGTGGTGCAGTTAGGTAACACAGGATACCCACAACTTATGTGAATTTAACTTGCGTATATTCAGCTTTACGTGCTTGGCAAAAAAAAAAAAAAATCTTAATTAAAAAGGAGGTGGGCATCCAGGGGGGGAAAAGACTTTGGCAGTTCTACCTGCCATTGCAACCAATGTGTTTTGACTATATGAGATTTTGGTTTTAGGCATGATCCCCAGAATGCAACCCCCATGTAAGTTGAAGGCTTACTGTATTCAATTCTGGATCTACTGGACTTAAGCCCCACCCCTTTCTTTAGATGGCTTCTCCACTCCCAGACCACTCCTGAAAAATGACCAGAAGGCAGTGCACATTCCATACTTTTCTTGCTTTTAAAACTGCCTTTGCTAGCCTTGTTGTTGTTGTTTAGTTGTTTAGTTGTGTCCAACTCTTTGTGACCCCATGGACCAGAGCACGCCAGCCACTCCTGTCTTCCACTGCCTCCCAGTTTCATCAAACTCATGTTGGTCGCTTCTATAACACTGTCCAGCCATCTCGTCCTCTGTCGTCCCCTTCTCCTTGTGCCCTCCATCTTCCCCAGCATCGGGGTCTTTTCCAGGGAGTCTTCTCACGAGGTGGCCAAAGTATTGGAGCCTCAGCTTCAGGATCTGCCCTTCCAGTGTTCTCCAGATGTTTTGGGCTACAACTCCCATTAGCCCCTGCCAGCACTTACTACTTTCTAGAATTTCTATAGGGCTTTCTCCAAATGTTCAGAGTGCTTCACGTATATTACCTGAATGATGCTTACAACAGCCCTGTATGGTAGTCCCATATCACCATCACCATCATATTGCATATGGGTGGACTGAGACTGACAGGCAACAGCTTGGCTAAGGCCACCAGGTGGGTTCATAGCTGGGGTAAGATTTGAACTAGGGCCTTCTTGGTTCACCACTCACAGTCAGTTACCGTATTTTTCGCTCCATAAGACGCACCTGACCATAAGACGCACCTAGTTTTTAGAGGAGGAAAACAAGAAAAAAAAATATTCTGAACGAAACAGTGGATGTATGATTTTTGTGGTTCATGCTGTGGCCACAGACATGTGATTTGATGGTGAGTTTGGGGTAGCCCAATGCAAAAATCCTGAGGATCTATGTGGATCCGTGCTTTGTAGCCATGTTTTTGCACCATTGCGGCCCCAGGCAACAGTGGGTGTGTGATTTTTGTGGTTCATGCTGTGGCCATGGACATGCTATTTGATCTGATGGTGAATTTGGGGTGACCCAATGCAAAAATCCTGAGGATCCATGGGCTTTTACCTCCCCCCTTCCAGGCAGCCTCCTTTATCTCTAGCGTCCCTTATCTCTCTCCCCAATCGGCAAACGATCAGTGGCTTTGTTTCAACACCCACTTCCCTTTTTCAAAAAAATAGCATGATCTGCTTTTTGCCCCTGGGCAATTCGGCTCCAGGGACCACACATTTGCTCCATAAGACGCACAGACATTTCCCCTTACTTTTTTGGAAGAAAAAAGTGCATCTTATGGAGCAAAAAATACGGTACTTTCATTGTAGGCTTACAATCATGAATGCTGCTTTAAATTGCATCTCCATCCCTAACCACGCCTGCAACTGATCGACCTGCATCCTTTTAAGGAAGCTGACTTTGCAAACAACAGTGTGTTAATGGATTACTGCCTGGGCAAGTGTGAACTCATGCATATTCTTCTGCAGCTAGCCAAGCTGTTAATACTCACACCATTTAAGAAAACATTCATTCAGGCATTTCAAGTAGTTAGGAGAAAGCCAGTAAGTCAGCCGACAGTTCTTTCCACCGGTGCTACAATAATCCACCGTGCAAGGCAGGGTTAAGTTTTCTCTTTCATCACATGCCAGTCACTCCAAGTGTTGCTAATGTCTGAAATCAAATCTGAGTGCCTCCTCCCAGCTAACATGATGCTGGGCCCCCCCTCTCTTGTTGGCATCGATAGCCCATCCCCACAAGAAGCTGTCATCACATTAAGTATGTATTATTGAACTCAGCCCATAGAAGAACCAGAGGCACATGTGTGTTCTGCATTAGTGAGTGTGTGTTCTCAGGTGGATTTTCACTTTGCATGGTTCTCTCTTCTCCTGTGTGACCCACTGTCTGAAAGGCAGAATCATGACCACCACATAAGCATCTGACTATATTCTTATTACGCTCTCTCTGTTTTGTCAATTTCTCCTCTTTGTTTTCATACACAGGAGAGGATTACTTTTAGACCAGGGGTCAGCAAACTTTTTCAGCAGGGGGCCGGTCCACTGTCCCTCAGACCTTGTGGGGGGCCGGACTATATTTTTTTGGGGAAATGAACGAATTCCTATGCCCCACAAATAACCCAGAGATGCATTTTAAATAAAACCACACATTCTACTCATGTAAAAACACGCTGACTCCCGGACCGTCTGTGGGCCAGATTTAAAAGGCACTTGGGCCGGATCCGCCCCCCAGGACTTAGTTTGCCTACCCATGTTTTAGACCCAGTGGAGTTAAATGATTGACTCTAACACAGCACAAAGTGTGAGATGTACTGGTATGTGTGCACGCATATGCGCACAAACATATATATGGAAGAATTTGGTGTGTCTTAGTGGCCATTTCTCAGACATGGTTGCCAGAAATTATCGGCATACTGAGTTCCTCTGAAATGGAAAAAAAATTAATATAAATTATACATTTTTAAAAGATTTAAAAATCTAAAGTGTTCCATGTTGATTTTTAACAATTTTTAGAATTTAGGCAAAGCTGGAACTGAAACAGAAAATTAGGTTGTTTCATGTGGAACCTGATTCACACATGGTTTACTAGATCAAGAGCAAAAAGTGTGTCTGAACTCCTTCTCCTTTCTTCTCTTGCAGGCCTTAATGAAGGATTTCCAGTTTTCCGCATTGGGTAGCTGTGGTTCAGTCCATCATCACAAATCAGGATTGCAAACCATGGGGTGATCCTTGTTTGCAAGCAAGGATTGCATGTAGTGGGAGTTGAAAGTAAAATTTCCCAGTGTAGACATACCAGCAAACTGTGCTTTAGCAAACTGCATTAAGGTGTGAGACAGTGGGGAGAAATGAGAGAGTATGTGAGCACAACTCTCATTCACAATTTGTTAAACAAGTTTAGGTTCCTGCATTTCAGTGGGTCTACTCTGCATAAAACTGAGTTAAATGCCACCCACAGAATATTCATCCATGTCAGATTGGCAGGTGGTGGCTAGCTTATTTTTGCATTGTATTTCTCCCCAACTCTCCACCCTCCTCCTGTTGTGGGTAGTCTGGCCCACTTGCTAAGTCTTTTCTAAACATTTTAATGAAATCTGAGCAGCAACATGTCAAAACCAAGGAAATTTTGAAATCATTTGGGGAATGTACAAATGCCTCAGACCACTACTGTCAAATGGCAAGAGCTGGATAAAGGATAGAATTTCACTCTCTGCTGCTCATTTAGACTAATATCCTTGGTTGAGTGAAGCATTACCATCCTGTGAACTGATCCGTGTGTGGTTCCTTCACTTTTCCCTTGTATATTCAAGTTTACACTTCCTCTTTAATGATTCCCTAAAAAACTATTCCCTTCTCACCTCTGAAGGGGAACAGAACCCACTGTGGCAGGAATAAGAGCATCCATTTGACAAATGACCTTAGGTCAATTGAATAAACAAATGGTAAAAATTAGCTGTAATGCAGATTTTCTCACCATCTTCCTTATACAGTTAATTTGTTCCAAAGGTCCATTCTTAACCTGAAACTGTTCTTAACCTGAAGCACCACTTTAGCTAATGGGCCCTCCTGCTGCCGCAGCGCTGCCATTGTGCGATTTCTGTTCTTATCCTGAAGCAAAGTTCTTAACCTGAGGTACTATTTCTGGGTTAGCGGTGTCTGTAACCTGAAGCATCTGTAACCCGAGGTACCACTGTACTCTCCAGGCAGCCCTTTCCTTCCAAGAACTGCCCTATATTCTGAAAGAATATATTATAGGGCTGGGGTGGAAAACCTCAAGACCAGGGGCCAGATGTGGCTTCCCTGTGTGGCCCCTGCAACTCTATCCAGGACACTCTCTCCCCCCTCCAAGATCACATCCCTCATAGGCTTGGCTCAGCACCCTCCACCAGTGATTTTACCTGGCTGGAATGTGTCCTTGAACTGTGATAATCAAAGGCACATGTAATGACTGGCAAAAACGGCCCCTGCCAAGGGCACAGCCCCCCCCCATTCACCTATAAGGCATTAGAGTCCTCCCACAATACCTGAAGCACCCCATCACCACCTGGGTCAGCACTCCAGCACCTGCTTTGCCTGAAGAAGGAATCCGCCAGGATCCCCTAGCATGAAAAGCTGCTACTGCTGCAGGAGGGAATAGAAAGTGGTCCTTGGAGCGGTTTCTAGGCAGGCAGTGGCATGGGCATTCCATCCAGCTCCAAGGAGGTATGTTCCTCCTGTCTAGGCAACCTCACCTGTTTCTCAGATTATTATTATTATTTGGGGGGAGACCAATACAGCTCCTTGCCAAGGGTGCAAGAGACCCTAGGTACGCCTCTGGAGATAATGCCCCTTGTTACTCACCCACCCCTGTTCTAGAGTGTCTAGAACATTTAACATCTGAAGTAACAAGAGAAAGAGAGAGAGAGAAAGAGAGAGAGAATGGTTATACAGTACAGTAAGCCCACAACTTATACTCATTTACCTTGTCCACATTCAGCTTTATTTTGACCGAATGTGACAAAAATGGGGGTAAATGCCTGGTGAATATCTCCTTTGCTCTTTCTTCAACTAAAAGTGTTGGACTTTTTTATTTTTAAAGAATAGCCTTCTCTACATGGCATTTCAACACAGGTTGCTTCATCGATACGGCTAACCATTCTGTTTGGGTTTTTTTTACAAGCCTGGCCAGTTCCTTTTTTTTTTTTAAGGTTATTTTCATCAAAGAAATGTAAGCACCTGACCAGGGTAATTTCACTACCCAGATAAACATTGACACACCATCTGTACTCTGAATGTGCCTCTAGTTTTAGCAATGTTATAACAGCAATCTAAGTGCATTCAGCATTTGGTAAAGTTATAAGTACCATCCAAGTTGATTATTAAATGAGGAAATGTTTAACAGGACTATTACAATTTCTATTAAGTGTTAAAGCCTAACACTGTGAGTTCTGATCCTTGAAATTGGATGGCCTTAAAAAGATAGATTTGCTGACACTCCTTTTATTCATGAGCAAGAATTTTAAGTGTGAAATTTTATAGAGAGCTGTGTTCATGGTCTAGGGATTGCTGTGCTTATATGCCCGTTCCAGGGCCCTGTCTGGCTTATGCTCATTATAACTGTCATTTCCACCAACCATCACATCCTAAGAAAGCCAAGGATAGCTCACATTATATCCAATGGGCCATGTTAACTTCCTGTTATGAGTAACTACTGATGTAGCTGCACTATACAAACAAAAGTCTACTAGTACTTCTCTCTTGCACATCAAGCTATGGAAGCTGGAAAAGGACTACTGCCACTGCAATAACGAAGGGAAAGTCAATCACATATTGTACATTGCCTAAGTATGTAGACAAAGCAGATGTGTCATTTCTGATGCAACCATCCGTTAAGAATGAATTAAGATCACAATGAAACAAATGCCATTTGCCTTTCCAAACATGCGGTAGCAAACTATCATGTAAGCCACCAGTTTCTGGACTCCTTCCAATATTCTGAAGTCTTGTTATGATTTACTGGACACAACAATGTCAGGCAAATCTATTATCTCTCCAGTGACTGTTTATCTCAAGCCTAGTCTCCAGACCTCAGCCTTTTTTCTTTTTTTCAAGCCGTGAAGCTTTATCTTGAATTCGCAGTGACTGACCTGTGTGACTCCTGAAAGAATACACTATGGTTACTTTCCAAACTATTCGCAAATAAATATATACATATATGAAAGAATAAAGAAAACACCCTGCAGCAGGGTCTTTAAATACGCACACCATTAGTAAATTCTACCCAGCAAAATAAAATCATCATGTAAGAATGTTTTCCAATTATTAAAAATGTGAGGCTTGCTTTTTCTCTTCAGTTGCAATCCTATGGCTACACAAATCCCATTGATTCAGAGGCAATTAGATATACCTAACGAAGGGCTTATCCACACTTACCTTTTGCCCTTCTTGTTCCAGGCATAGGTCCACACTTTCAATGCCCCAAGGTTTTCTCGTGAAAATCCACTCTTTAAAGCTCAATCAGAGCAAACATTAATTTGGGTATTCTGCAGATTGACATTTGCTCTGACTGAGCGTTAAAGAGCAGGGGTTTTTTGCAGGAAAGACTCCAGAGCAAAAAAGAAGAGTACTTGGACATGGACTTTTAAATAATGGACCATGCCTGGAAAGAGCAGAGAGAAGGTAAGTGTGGATATGACCTAAACGTAGGATCGCATTTAAATCTATCATTATTTAGGCGACAATCCAGCATAATTCAGCATACTTGAGCCTACTAAGTATGGAGCCAGGATAAGCCAGTTGCAATAGTATCCCATTGAAACCAGTGTGAAAAGTGTGGTGTGATGTGGTGGGTGGCTTTTAATTGAAAACCAATCACTTCAGATACAGCTTAGAGTAGGGACTCAAAGAGGCAAATAGTCCCTCAGTCAGCAGGGCACCAACTTTTAACTTGACCAGCCAAAATGTACAGGTTAGATGTGTTGCTGCACAAACCACTATAGTGCATTAGTTCTGAACTTGGACCAAAGTAGGGATGGGTGAATCTGTCACTTTTGGTTTCTCTCAGTTTCTATTTTTTTCCAGTCTTAGTTCTCAAGGAGCCCTTCTTCCAAACCAGACATGGGGAGGGTACTCCAGAGAGTCTCGCCTTCTACAGGTCTTTTTACAGCTGCAAAAATAGCAGTGGTGAGCAAGAGACCGCAGCAGTGGGCCACTGGACCACATTGCCATGTTGGTGGGCATGCTTCCTCATCTGCCTCCTGAACTACAAGACTCAGTGTGACCCATAGTGGGGCCCGCCCTGCGCATATACGATAAAGCATTTCATTTCTCCTTTGTTTTCTATGACTTATGCTCACTTCTACCCCAGGGGAGAAAATAGAGAAAGAAATAAGTTCATTCACACCAGAAATCCTAGGTGTGTGTCCTTCTGATCTGAGCTCCTTGGAGGAATGACAGGATGTAAATATAAATAATTCCCAAAATGGGTTCTCTGTGTGTGTGTGTTAACAGAAAATAATAATTCCTTGTATAAGGGTTCAGAAACATATGTTTGAGCAAACCTTTATCAGTACTTCTTGCCTACCCTGCAACTGGTCCTTCCCACATCCCTCCAAAGAGATGTCAGAATGTGTGTGAACACTGTGTAGCTCAAGAGCCTTTCTTTTCTGAGGCATCCTGTTATGCAAGGACCCAAGACCTTTGGCTGCAATCCAAACCATATTGGGGCCCTCATAAGCATCTCTTTTACAGCTCAGGCTTTACCAACAGACACCGGGCCTCTGTTTCCTAACAACAGCTTTCTATAAATAAACTTTCTTGTGCAGTGATGACTATGGGTAAGTCTGTAGTGTGAGGGGGCTATAATAAATCATTGTCCCACTCAGCCTGCGGGTAGAGAGCTATAAGGGCATTATTCTCTCTCCCCTAGCATGTGGGAGGTATAATACAGGGAATAGTCACTTCTTGGTGGTGTTTCATTGCATTTCTCATGTTAAAATGTTCTTAATTGCTTTGTAGACTTTGTAACAGGTACCGCAAGCAACCATATAAAAAGTAGGGCTGGCTACCCTTTGTTTCCCCAAACACAGATAAGTAGGCTAGGCTCTGTTGTGTGTTTCAGGTTCAGTAAGGCAAAGACTTGCTTAACAAGTTCTTAAGTGAGCAGAAGCAGGTGGAGGGGAGGAAGGTGTATGGCAAGTAGTGCAGACCCTCCAAGAGTCCCTGTTTCCCAGGGAGAGCCCTGGATTTACAGAAGCCATTCCAGTGTCTGATTTGATCCCAGCATATTCCACTTTTCTTTAGGATGTCCCTATTTTCATAGGAGGGACGCGGGTGGCGCTGTGGGTAAAACCTCAGTGCCTAGGACTTGCTGATCGTATGATCGGCGGTTCGAATCCCCGCAGCGGGGTGAGCTCCCGTCTTTCGGTCCCAGCTCCTGCCCACCTAGCAGTTCGAAAGCACCCCTAAGTGCAAGTAGATAAATAGGTACCGCTTTATAGCGGGAAGGTAAACGGCGTTTCCGTGTGCTGCGCTGGTGCTGGCTCGCCAGAGCAGCTTCGTCACGCTGGCCACGTGACCCGGAAGTGTCTTCGGACAGCGCTGGCCCCCGGCCTCTTAAGTGAGATGGGCGCACAACCCTAGAGTCGGACACGACTGGCCCATACGGGCAGGGGTACCTTTACCT
Organism: Podarcis vaucheri; assembly: GCF_965113315.1. Taxonomy (NCBI): domain Eukaryota; kingdom Metazoa; phylum Chordata; class Lepidosauria; order Squamata; family Lacertidae; genus Podarcis; species Podarcis vaucheri. The sequence goes on from NC_138761.1 coordinate 50,928,053, forward strand.
TTATTTTCATAGGAGAAATGTTGGAGGACATGGAGTTATGCGACCCCGAGCCAAGGAGTTAAGTAACTATACAACCTTTAGAAGACATCTCAAAGAAGCCCTGTATAGGGAAGTTTGATGTTTTATTATTATTTTTATATGATGGAAACCACCCAGAGTGGCATGGGCAACCCAGTCAGATTGCCAGGGTATAAATAATAAAGTTATTATTATGCAATAGGTTGTCCCTATTTTCATAAGAGAAATGTTGGAGGGTATGACGGGGTCTGTTGAGAACTGAAGAGCAGCCAAGGCCACATTCACACCATACATTTAAAATACTATGATACCACTTTCAACAGTCTTAACCCAAAGAATTCTAGGAGTTGTAGTTTGTTAAGGGTCCAGAGAGTTGTTAGGAAACCCTTATTCCCCTCACAGAGTTACAGTTCCCAGAGTTCCTTACAAAGAGCAGCTTTCTGAGGGAAATCATGGGAACTGTAGTTTGTTAAGGGTTCTAACAACTCTCAGCACCAAACTACAGTACCCATGATTCTTTGGGGGAAGTGATGACTGTTTAAAATGGTACCATAGTGCTTTAAATGTATGGTGTAAATGTGGCCCAGATGTCATTTCTAGGTGAATTGTTGCATTAGTTGGGCTGGGCTCATAATCTGTATAGAAAACAGAGGTAGGGGAGAATTTAGGTTCAGTTTGTGAACCTACTAATTTGCTCTTCCCAAAACAGTATATTTGGGGTGGGTAATCTTAGGGCTGGGAGCCAAATGCAGCCATCAATGCCCCTCTGTCTGGCCCTTGGTCATGCCACTTACTGGTTTTTGCCTGGCTAGAATGTGTCTTTGAACTCTAATCATGCCTTTTACTTGTCTGGATGGAAGATAACGGTGGTGAATGTTTGCAGAAACTAGCATACTGTTACAAAAGTTAAGTGCTAAGGGATCTGTACTGCCTGCCTGTTAGCCACCAAGTCAGTTTTAAAGCACTGCCGCTTACATACATAACCCTAAACAACTCTGGACCAGGTTACAGGTGGGGGAGGGGGAGGAGGAGAGAATCTTAGCCTCCAGTGCCCAGTAGCAGTATTAAAATCAGCAAATAAAAAGTGACTAGTTTTGCCATGGCCTGCTGACTGTCAGGTTGTGATAACACAGAGGTGGGCCTTTTCCACTGGTGGCACCAGCACTGTGAAATGCCCTCCCTGCTGAAATGTAAGACGCTCCATCTGTATTGGCATTCCGCCGGCTCTTGGAGGCATAATTGTTGGCAAGCTTTCCCTTGAGCTTCAGCTTCTTGATCCAAGTGTGTGAATTGCTCTTTTACTCTTTTAATAGTTAACACTTTTGAATGGGCTTGTTTTCTTGTGTATTTTCACTATGTGTTGATTTTATAACTGGTTTTATGCTGGTAAACCACTTAGAAGCCATTAAGTGGTAAGTAAGTAAGTTCCCGTTGTTCGGTCCCAGCTTCTGCCAACCTAGCAGTTTGAAATCACATCAAAGTGCAAGTAGATAAATAGGTACCACTCCAGTGGGAAGGTAAATGGCGTTTCCGTGCGCTGCTCTGGTTTGCCAGAAGCGGCTGAGTCATGCTGGCCACATGACCCGGAAGCTGTACGCCGGCTCCTTTGGCCAATAAAGCGAGATGAGCGCCATAACCCCAGAGTTGTCCGCAACTGGACCTTATGGTCAGGGGTCCCGTTACCTTTAAGTAAGTAAGTACGGAAAGTAAGTAAGTAAAAAAAAATCCCATTGTTGCTCCTGCTGCTTTTGGCTCTGGGTCCACCCACCACTAGGATGTGGCCCCGAAACATTGATCAGAAGGGAATGTGTCCCTCAGCTTACTCACTGCTGTTCTATGGTATTAGGAAATTGGTGAAGAAAAGAGACTAGAAACATAACTGTCTCTGCATATTTCCATGTGTACATTGAAGGCCAGGTAAGACTGGGGTGAAGGGGTCTGAATGTTAGTTTTGTGAGTCAGCTGCGGAAGGTATTTATGTAAGGCACAACTGGCAAAATGGCCCTGCCTTGGGCTTCAGTATCTCAGAATCTATTGGGAACTTTAGAGTGCACCGTGTCTCCCCTAGAATATTTTCAAGGTCTTCTGTCCTCCTCTGAAACCTTCTTGTAAATGGTCTTAGTCACAATTGCATTACATCAAAGAACGTTTGCTATGGTTAGAAGCCTGTTTGGGTTATAACCAAGAAAAATGTAAAATTGGCATATTATGCTAATAAACGCTCTCTCCCACTTTAGCACACCACATTATGGGTAGGAATATAAAGTGTACTTATAGTTCAGCTTTCTACCAACCTATTCTGTCCCTAGTCAGCAGTTTGTAAAGAAAGGGGGTAAATGAACAGGATCTTCCATAAGCTTCCTTTTCTACATTACAATAAAATCTCTAAAATTTCCATTATACAATCTTTTCTCCCATCCGTTTATTTATTTAATGAATTTGTAAGCCGCCTTTCAATAAGTATTTCTAGGGCAGATCACAATGAAAAGATATAAAGTAATAAATACTGTGTACATCATGAAACAACAGTCCTAAAAAAAACAAAAAAAAGGGAATCAAATCCTCAGCAGCATAATGTATAGTATCATGTTTAAAAGCCTGGTGGGATCAAAAGGTATTTAAATGTGTGTGTGGGGGATTATGCGGGCACCAGACAACAAGCCTGCATGGAAAGAAAATCCTTTAAGCGGGTGTGGCGATCACACAGGGTCCCCGGACGTTTCACCATCTATTGATCCCTGTGCCACCACTTAATTTCTCACTGCCACCACCCAGGCCCTACCTGGTACAATACTGAGTCTAGTCAGGGTTAAATTGGAACATAAACTTTTGTTTATTTATTGCAGTTTAACAAGCGTGTGGTTTCATAAACGGTATTGGTCAATTACAATCATGGGGTGCCTATCCAGACCTATAACTTCCGCTACCCTCTCTCACTCACTAAACCACCTCTCAGATATTTTCTTGTCTTCCTAGCCCCTAACTATTCCTGACTAGGCTTATTTTGCTACACTAACTCAACCTACCCACAGACTCTATCCCAACTCACTCCCACTCCAACCAACCACCCAACTCCCAATGAACTCCTCCCTTCGCCGCTCCCAGAGCTGGTTTTATAGTCCCTCTGACTCCACCCCCTGGGTCCTGATTGGGTAACCTGTTTAACTATTTCACCTCCAGAACTCTCATATTAACGTCACAGCAGGGGCCCTGTCTCAGGACCCCACTAGACTTTCTTTCTAGTGCACATTAATGATGATTTGTCCTCATGCTGCTATCAGAGCAGTCACACATAATTCTGCTGTCAATACTATTAAGCAGTGGTTTTTTCCCTGGGGCGACGCAGGTGTATGCATACTCCTAAACAGTTTGTGAATCTAAGTTTGGCCTCAATGAGGGACAGTATTTGAATACAAGAAGGAAAATGAGAGTACCCCTAAATATTTATTTATTTATTTATTGGGGGGAAAGCACAGCTGTTAAGCATCCTGCTTCATGTCCAATCAGCACAGATCCTGTAAGTTGCTGCTGAAATTCTGAAAGTTGTTGTTGTTGTTTTTTTGCCACAAATGATAGAGTGGGGGAGAGATTCAGAAGAGAAAAACAGGGCGAAAGAACACATATACATATACTTTTTTAAAAAAACAAAAAACTTTCCCCATTCTTTCAGATTTGGGTTGAAGGTAGACCCTGAGCCTGAAATAGCTGAAGATTAGTGATCTACATGGTGTTAAACAACAACAGCAGTTCTAAGTATCCTACAAGTATTCTCAAAATGCTCAGAAACACAAGTGCAAGTCTGACACGACAAGCATCTATGTAAGAACTCCTAGCAGACTTAAAAGTTTTGTGCCTATTTCCCTTGTAGATCAGTAGGCTTCCTTTCTTTGCTTTTTTGGCACCCATCTGGACCTTCTTCAGAGTGAACTCTCCCTCCTCCGTCATCCCCCGTCCCTTACACAACCATGTTTCACTGCACAATTTGTCACGGTGTGTCTGCCAGGCAGGCTAGAGGGGCACAAGAGTTGCCACGTGTGACCCTACAGTGTGACAACCTGGCTGGTGAGGAGGGGAGGCGGGGAGGGTTCCAAGCGGAGTTGCTCCTGAAGTCAGTTCGAATCAATGTAATTGTTAAAGTTGAGAGGAGAGAGAGGAAGCAGGTCTCCGGCTAACACCGTGTGGCTAATGGAACCAGAAGTGATAAAGTACAACCTTGCAGCCTGCTGTGTAGCAAGTCCGGGGGAGATTAGAAAGTTATTGAGTGAGAGGACAATTAAACTGATTTGTAATTAACTCTGCAGAGAGCGAAACAGCAGAGTTAATGGAAGCCTAAAATGCCACTTGCTGTGCTTGTCCCGCTGAAATTGTTTCTGTTCCTTACCCTTCTTCCCTCCCTGCCTCATAATAACCCTGAAGGGTTGGCAAGACGGCATTTTGGGGGGTAGCTGGCTTCATTCTGGGTGGCTGCATAATTAACACCTTCGTTGCTGGTGATGTTGCTTATTAAATAGATTGAAATGCATGCTTACTAGACAACTCCTATGCACCAAATGCGTCCATGAAAACAAACAGGTATTACTTCTGTCGCTTCCCATGTACGTGTAAATGACCACAAACATTGCAACCCTGCAAATTTTTGACAAGTGACGACTGCATTTTCTTTAATCTGATACAGTTTTTGCATTGAGCAGTTCATGTTCAAATTTGTATTGTGCTGTCTATGCATAACCATTTGCAAAGGCATTCAAGGTCAGGACTATTTTAGCTGCCTGTATCATTTGTCCGAGGATGCGGGTGGCACTGTGGGTTAAACCACAGAGCCTAGGACTTGCCGATCAGAAGGTCGGTGGTTCGAATCCCCGCGAGGGGGTGAGCTCCCATTGCTCGGTCCCTGCTCCTGCCTACCTCGCAGTTCGAAAGCATGTCAAAGTGCAAGTAGATAAATAGGGACCGCTCCGGCAGGAAGGTAAATGGCATTTCTGTGAGCTGCTCTGGTTCACCAGAAGTGGCTTAGTCATGCTGCCCACATGAGCCGGAAGCTGTATGCCGGCTCCCTCGGCCAATAAAGCGAGATGAGCGCCGCAACCCCAGAGTCGGTCATGACTGGACCTAATGGTCAGGGGTCACTTTACCTTTATCATTTGTCCAGCATTGTCTGCTCTGACTGGCAGTGGCCTCCAGGATCTCAGGCAGAAGCTCCTTCACAGCCCCTGACTCTTGATCCTTTTAACTACAGTTGGCAAGGATGGAACCTAGAGCTTTCTGCATGTGCAAGGATGCTTCTAATCGAGTCTTCATGATCTATTCCTGAGCTCCCAAGAAGGCTGCTGGAGGAGTGCAGTGCTGAGGACAGTCTGTGGTTCATAGGACAGCACCCCATTCATGCTAATGGACCAGCCTCCATCAAATAATGATCTGTTTCCTAATACTTAGATATGTTGTGATAAAAGTGGGAGGATTCCTTCACATTTATGAGGCTGCAACTAGGCATTCTTCAGTTTCCAGTTGCGTGCTTGCCTCCAACAGACAAAGCATTTGCACAGGGGGTGTGGCAGTGAAAGGGGATGCTTAACCCTTCCCCTGTTTTTCCTTTCCCAGTCCTTTTCTTCACTTGAACAGGAAACACAGTCTCAGAACCAGGATAGTGGGAACGTGGCCAGGAAAGGGGAAAGTTGCATGAAAAGAATGAGGGGTTGGGACAATACCCAGCATCTGCATGTAGGGCTGGGAATGTCCCCTGCCTGAAACCTTGGACAGTCACTGTCTGTCAGTGTAGATGAGCCAGTGATCTGACTTGGGGCGCATCCACACCTCTGCTTCTCTCATGCCTAGAAAGCGTGGGTCAGAGCGGTTTCCCACTCGCCCCATGTTTTCTAGGCATGGATCTGAGTGGTTTTGCATTTGCCCCGCTACTTTCCCCTGGGAAACATGCTCTTGATTGATGAATTGAACAGATGGGAATTTGCAGAATACCCCTTTGACGTTTGGTCCGATTCAGCAGTAAACCACAGGTTTTCCTGGGGGAAAGCAGAAAGGCGAACAGAGGTGTGGGGGCAAGCCCTTGGTATAAGGTGGCTTCCTCAGTTCCTAAGCATTCCCTTTCAACCCCTGCAAATGCTCTCCCACCCCAAGAATAGTAGAGTCAATCTTTAAACCCTTGCAGAATTTCATATTTGTGCGTTCAGGGCTAGAGAGGAGAAAGAAGCTTGTTAATATACAGTGGTACCTCAGGTTAAGTACTTAATTTGTTCCGGAGGTCCATTCTTAACCTGAAACTCTTCTTAACCTGAAGCACCACTTTAGCTAATGGGGCCTCCTGCTGCCGCCATGCCGCCGGAGCCCGATTTCTGTTCTTATCCTGAAGCAAAGTTCTTAACCTGAAGCACTATTTCTGGGTTAGCGGAGTCTGTAACCTGAAGCGTATGTAACCTGAAGCGTATGTAACCCAAGGTACCACTGTAATATAATAATAATATAACATAATACCACCTATTATTGGGAAACAGGCTTCCAGGTTTTTCTTCTTTTCACCTGCTCCTGATTCACTTTGTTAGAAATGTGACAAGTTTGAGTTTCACAAATGAATGTATGGTTCTCTTTAAAGTGCGATTCTATCTCTGGAACAAAAAATTAGTGTGTGACTGTGATCCCTTAGATGGAAGTCAAGTGTTCTGCAAGGATCTCTCCGTCCTTCCCTCCTCCCTTCCACCATTCAGCATACTCTCCATCCATCCCGTTAGCTAAAAACAAGAACTTCTCTACCTCCTTTTTTTAACAAAGATTGCAAAGGAGTTCATTTAGTGCCACTGGGGTAAGTGGCTTCAATAATGTGGACACCTGTTCCCTGAAAAGGGAATCAAGTCCAATTTGGCACGGTTCGCAAATAAGCTTCAGCAACAGCTACAAATTGCTTTTCCAAAAGCCCAAGCAGCTTTGTTTTTCAACTGCTATACACAGTCTGAAGGTTTCATGATGAGAGTACACAAGTAACATCATTATACTAGGATAAGGGAGCTTGCTGCATATACCTGCCAGGCTGTTGTTAAGGTTGCTGTTGTGTAACTGAATGATAAAGCTACAAACAAATATGATCACAGGGCACATATTTACATTTTCTTCAGAGGACATTCCATCAGAAGCTAGACACATGCTGCATGTTGACTAGATGGTGTCAATATATTAAACCCAGCTCTCTCCTGCTATCTTTTGACAGTAGTTGAGATGGACAAAACACTGGACTGTGACCATGGGAGAAGCTTGCACACCATGGATAACTTTCCTTTCTATGCAGTGGTACCTCCAAGGTCTAAATATGGTAGTCTTGTGCCTCTTTGGTTTCCATGAGCCTCCAAAATCCCCTTACCTACACTTTCTTGGTGCCAATTACATGTTGACAGTGCAATCCTAGCAAGTTCTATTGAATTCAGTGAGGCTTACTCCCAGGTAACTGGGATGAGGATTGCAGCCTTAGTCACTCAGCCAATGATGCCTGCCTGCCTGCCGCTGTATTCAGCCCTGGGAACATTCCTGCTTGCCGGCTGAAGTCTTCTTGCAAACTAGTCCCATTTATCTCCTGTTTGTTTTCCTCCTCCAGGATCAGGCATTTGCTTTAATTTGGAGACTGACAACAAACAACTTACGGTAGAAGCCCATCGAGTAACATGCCTTTGCACATCGGCTGAGATCCATTGGCCTTCCTCTCAATTAAGTGTGATTAGGATTGCTGCTTTATGCTTTCAGTTAGGAAGTCTAACTCCTGCTCATGTTTCCTTGGAGGTGTGATAATACCAACTCAGTGATTTGGACAGCTCAGCGTATGAAAAATACATTCAGTAAAGTCAAAGAAAACAAAAACAAACCTTTCACAAACACAATACTGTTGAATGACAGAAAATCTATATCTATTTGTCGCAAATCTGCAGCAGAAAAATTTCATGAAGTAACTAATTTGTGGAATTTTAGGCAACCGAAACCATAGGTAAAGGTAAAGGGACCCCTGACCATTAGGTCCAGTCGCGGACGACTCTGGGGTTGCGGCACTCATCTCCATCTCACGTTATTGGCCGAGGGAGCCGGCATACAGCTTCCGGGTCATGTGGGCAGCATGACTAAGCCGCTTCTGGTGAACCAGAGCAGCGCACGGAAACACCGTTTACCTTCTTGCCAGAGTGTTACCTATTTATCTACTTGCACTTTAATGTGCTTTCGAACTGCTAGGTTTGCAAGAGCAGGGACCGAGCAATGGGAGCTCACCCCATCGCGGGGATTCGAACCGCCAACCTTCTGATCGGCAAGTCCTAGGCTCTGTGGTTTAACCCACAGCGCCACCCGCGTCCCTAACCGAAAGCATAGGGTTGTATCAAATGAAGTCGTCCAATTAGTGCAAGGACTTCTGCCTGTACAACAGGACTTCCTCTCCCTGTTGTCTTCCCTCACTTCCTCCATCTGCTTCAGAGAACTGGGGGGAATGCTCAGAACATATATGAAGGTGCAGGGAGAGGAGACAAGAAGAGAGGAAGTCCTTGTGCTAATGGGATGAATTTGTTGGATACAACCAAAAACCTTCTAAATGAGAAGGGAGGTATGAAGGGAGCATGGATAACTGTATCAGAACTGGCTGGCCAGAGGATTCCCCTCTCCTCATCCTTTCTAGTTCCTAAGTGGAAGTGACTGGCAGGCCCAGCTGATGTTGCTGCTGCTTGTCAGGCCTCATCCGATGCTCCTGGCAGATGTTTTAATCTACTGTTTGAAGAATGACTTCTGCACAGCTCTGCTGTTCGAACATCTGTTTCTGTTTAGATAGACAGAGGCATTTCAAACTGCACCGGCTATGCCACACACTGGGAATTGTTTAAATGGCAGCCTAAGGTTGCTTACATTACTCCATTACGGCAAGAAATGGATTTACTGCAGCAAAGCTTGACATATCTTTAAGCCCTGTAAGAAAGATAATTCATGAAAAAGGACAGTTTAACTTCCTAAATGCATCATTTTTTGGGGGGGGGGGGAAGGCTGTTTAGAACTCTAACCTATAAAGACATCTTTAAGAGGAGAGAGGGGTCTCAAATCTACATGTGATCAGATCACATCTAGCAGAACATTAGTTTCATTCCTAACCTTGCCTTTTCTAAATTATTAGGGCTAAAAAGAAAACCCATTTGATTATTAACAGTGGCTTGGGGTTGACTTTTTTTTTCTATCTTAATAGGAATTAGCAGGGATACTTGTTTTCTTCACTAGCTTCCTTACTAAAATCTGATATGATTCAGAACGTTGAATTAATCAGTATGTGGTGTCTCCAGACTTTTCTTGTGAGACTCAATATGAGAGCATGTATTTTGCAGAATATTCAGCACTAAGCAAAATAAACAAATGGATGAAAAATGAGGGTTTTTGGTTTAATTGAAAGATCATTTTGCAGGATCATCTGAATAAAACCTGTTTGGCATTCTTGAATTAATCCAAATTACATTGATGAACATTGAAAACATTTCCACATGGAATGCTCAGAAGTGTATTTGAGCCTCTAGGACACAGGGGAATGATTTGTGCCCCTCTGGTCATTGATGGTCTCCAACTCTATCAGTCCCACAGGTGGTCAGGGATGATGGGAGTTGCAGTCCAACAACATGTGAAGCACTACAGATTAGACACTCCTGCTCCAGGAGGGTCCCTTGAGCTATGTCAGTGTGAGAAAGATTGTAGAAGAGAAATCAAGGGAGAAAAGCAGTCATTGAGTTCTTCTGTTCCTAGGTCATCACAGCTCTCACAGCAATCCAGCAAAGGCTCTCAAGAGTGACAAATAAAGTCACATGGCCAGTGAAATGTACTATTCCCAAATTATGATCTCTAATGATATAAATTGGGGTTTGGAAATGATAACCAGAAAATAAACCAAATGGAGAGGTCTTATATTAAACGGTCATCAGAATAAGAAAATATGTCAGATTTAACACATTTGCTTCTTATCTTTTTTCTGTCACAGCAGCAAACCAAGATGTTCTATAGGCACAGTGTAATGGGTTCTATCCAAAACTATGGCACACTCAGAGGAGACCTATTTAAAGCAATGGACTTCAGTCAATGACTAACCTAAGTCCATTGATTTCAATGGGTCAGATCTGGGACAGAAAACATGTCTTCCCCAAATCGATCTCATGACAGGTGTGAAAATAAAAACTGGACAAGACTCTATCTGAGAGCAAGGTGTAAGAAACAAGTTCCTTGGAGCTTCTCTACTGAAGTACAGAAATCGGCAACCAATATAAGTTTTACATTCAGATACAGTGGATGAACGGAGAAACCCATGGAAGCATCCTATTTAAAAATGTCCCAAGATCTTTTGTTAAAAGCCGAGAGACTTTCAAGCTGCTCTTGTCTAAAATGTCCGCAAAGATAACCAGCATTCCCCTATAGAAGAGTTAAGTTCTTTAAAAGAGAACTGGACCATATTTTGTTTTTGCATGTCAGCTTCTGCAAAATGCATTTTGCTTATTGGACTTGTCAACAGCATTGTTTAGGGCAGTTTTCCCCAACCTGGTGCTCCCCAAAAATGTTGTTTAGCCCCAACTCCCAAGAGATCCAGCGACTAGCATGGCCACTGGTTAGGGAGTTGGGGTCCAAAATATCTGGAAGACAGCAGATTGGAAAAGGCTGGTTTGGAGAGAAAGAAAATCAAAATCAGCAGTGCCTACTTTTCACATAGCTGCTGCAATCACCATGCATTGAGGTTTTAAGCAATTGCCATAGTTTACAGTCAGGCAACCCCTCTGAATGCCCAGCAACAGACTGGCTAACTTCCTCCATATCTTCCCAAGCAAATGCAGCTTCATGGATCTAATAATAAATGGTATAGCGCAATATGGTGTTTATTAGATGGCTACATTTGTTGGCGAAACACTTGGCACTGTTTGTCTGGGATATAAATATTTTACATCACTTTTGCTAACCAAGGCTGGTGTGTGTACATTAGACTGTGTACTCAGCTATCCAGCTTAAGAAGAGCAGCGGATGCAAATTGTCCAAACAATCCTCCGCTGATTTGATTGTCATCATTCATATCCTGCTTGCCCCTGTGATCTCTTTTTTTGTATAAATGGAGCTGGCTGGAGCACACCATGGTTCTAGAGGAAGGTGTTAATGGAGAGTTGTCCATGCTACAGAACAGATCCAGCTTGGGACTGTGCTTCAGAAAATGAAACAAACTTGCACACATCTATAGAAAACTGCGTCAGATCATTGCCCCATCCTGATCTGTATTTTCTATACCAACCTTCAGATGCTCACCACGATTTTAGATACGGTCTGTTCTACAGATATAGCAAAAAGCTAGGTAAATAGTAATATACTACGTCAAATTACAGGTGAGGGATCACATTTCTAAATTGTGCCCTATACGTAAAAGAAATAAACCAAAAGAGTGGCTGGGGAAACCCAGCCAGATGGGCGGGGTATAAATTATTATTATTATTATTATTATTATTATTATTATTATTATTAGGCAAATAGTAAACTAGCACAGAATGGATGGAGTAGAATCTTTTTCTTCATATGCTAGATTTTGTCTGCAAGAATGTTCCACCCCCCCTTTTTACATAGTTTTTTTTTAAATAAAAAAATGGAACTGCCAACTGAAAGCTGAAATAGTACAACCTAAGGAGATTGCATCTTTCCCACTCAATTCTGCTGCAAGTATGGAACATGCCTTATGTCTTCAGGGAAAAACCACATCAAGATGGAAGTGTCACACGAGAAAAGGATCTAGTTCTCTTAGCAGACCATAAGCTTTACATGAGTCAATGGTGTGATGCAGCAGTGAAGAAAAGCTAATGTTATTCTAGGCTACATCATGAGAAATATAGAGCCTTGGTCATACTCCACCTAGAGTACCAATACACTAAAAGAATCGAATCAGTGCAAATACACTAAAAGAATCTTCCATTCCTGGGCTGTGACGAGAAAATGTAACTCAAATTTGCCTGGCCCCATGGATGGCTTTTGGAAATTTAACTACATGGGGACATTGGAAATGGCATGTTGGATGCATGAAGCATATTGACCCCAATATATGGCTCCACCATCAACCATGATACTACAAGCCCTGAATGTTTGCCACATGGATATTCAGCCATTCATTTCTATTTCAAAGGTCCATGTATGCATATGTCTGTATTTTATATAAAAAGAGAGGTGTGAATAAGGCCATTTATGATAGAAAGTCACTATGTGGTAACTTTCTCCTACCATTCTCTTATTGATAAGGTTTCCCAATTCCTCTCTGCCTCAGTTCCATTGCCTTCATAGTGTGCCAAATTTGCTCTTGCACTAATATTATCCTAGGCCAGCAGCAGGGAACCTCTGGCCCTCCAGATGTTGTTGGGCTCCAACTTACCAGTACATCAGCCCCAGCCAGCCTGGTCAGTGGTCAAGGATGATGGGAGCTAGATTTCAGCACTTCTGTTCCCCAGCTTTGTGCTAGAGATTCCAGAGCTGGCCTATTAGCGAAAATTTACACATGTAGTGTGTGTGCATGTGTAAGAGAAATGACCATTACAGCCATGCACCCCAAACATAGCTTTCCTATTGCCCACACCTCAATACTTTTCAATGAAGTTCATGAACTTTATGTTTGAGTGACAAAACACCAATTCATGCTGTAACATCAAAGGATGATTAATCACATGTAAAGAAGAAGGAAGAGGAGGAGGTGGAGGTGGAGGAGGAGCTCTGAACTTAAGGGGTTCAGAGCTGACTTGAGGCATCCATGATCCCCACAATGATTAACCTCTGAACTGACAAAATCTGAGAATGACTGGAGTTGGTACACAACTACATTTAACTATTTAAAGAAGGGCAAATTTCCTCATTTCAGTTTACAGGAACGAATGTAGCCCAAAGCCCAGAAACAAACACAGCAGGGCTCACCTGTGGTCAGAGCTTGCCATTTTCTCTTCTACAAGCCTACCGTCAGGTCCAGGGTCAGCATTTGGCATTATCAGGCAGCAGCTGTAGGCCCAGTGCCCTAAGGAGGTCCACTTCTCATGGCTGCCTGACTGACCCCCTTTGGGTATCCTTTAAGCATCCCCCAGCCCCCACCCTGTCTATGAACTTCTTTGTTTTCTGGTATTCCAATGTGATGCATACTAGGCAGGGCTGCCTTAAACATATCTGGAGCCGTGGTGCAAAGATCCCTCTGGTGCCCCCCCCCCACAACTCCAAAAGAAGGGAGGGGGCGGTGGAAAATGTCCTCTGCCTCCCACACCACCCCGATCCCCAGCGTGGTGGCTGCCATCAAGCAGGAAAACATGCTGGCGGACATGCTTTCTGGTGTCAGGGTGCCCGAGAAGGCAGCCTGGGAAGGCTGTGTGCCGCCTTTCACCAGGAAGCAGGAGGAGGACAACGACCGGGAGCAGGGTCGTCTTTAGCAGATGCAGAGGCTTGGGAGAGAAGCTGCACGCCCGCCAGCCATATACAGGGGTACCTCTGGTTACGTACTTAATTCGTTCCGGAGCTCCATTCTTAACCTGAAACTGTTCTTAACCTGAAGCACCACTTTAGCTAATGGAGCTTCCCGCTGCTGCTGCTGCTGCCGCGCCGCCGCGCCGCCGCACGATTTCTGTTCTCATCCTGAAGCAAAGTTCTTAACCTGAGGTACTATTTCTGGGTTAACAGAGTCTGTAACCTGAAGCGTATGTAACCTGAGGTACCACTGTAGTTGGTGGGGCGCAGCTGGCAGGTATGCAGGGAAAGGGGAGGCTGCTGGCAAAGCCGCGCAGCTCTCCCACTCGCTAGGGTGCCCCTGAGAGGCCGGCGCCCTGGCGCAATGAACCACTAAGACCAATGGGAAAGACGGCTCTGATACTAGGTTGGGTTTAGCTGAGACACCATTTTAATTCCCATTGTTCCCCCCATATGATGCTACACATTGTAGCTTCCCCAGATTAGCTGGTGCTCATTGCAACATGGGAATCTGCCATTGATCCACCTCAATCAGTATTGCCTGCACTGATTGGCAGCGGCTCTCCAGGACTGCTGACAGGGTTCTGTCCTGGAGATGCCGGCGAATGAACCTGGGGCCTTCTGCGTACAAAGCAGCTATGGCCCTTCCCTGTTTGAGTGCTTCTGCCACCAGCTACACTGGTGGGCCCACCAAGAGGTACTTTGCCTAGGGCCCTCTCAGCCCTGGAGCAGACCCTGCCTATCGTCATCTTTGGGTGAATGGGCTTTGTCAGCTGCTCTGCTTTCATACATACTGTTCCAAACGATCTCTCTGCAGGCATTCGTCTTAACACCTGTCAGTTCAAAATTTCAGCTGTAAGGAACAGTATAACATCACACAGTGTCTGTGCTGCTGGTGCTGGCAAATTATATTCTGTGATCTGAAATAGGGGGCATTCCTTTTGAAACAGGCAATAATGTGGCAGCTGTCTTTGTTTTCATTTGCACCACGGGAGTTTATTGAACAATTTTTTAAAAAGTATAACCCATATGTAGAATGGGGGGTTGAAATCAACAAGGCTATTGCATGTGAAGATCTCTCTAAGGCTAGAACAAAATAATCAATAGCATTTATAGTCTCTGACTAAAAGCAGTTTGGGGGACTGATCTTATATTCAGGGCAGTAGGAAAAGACTTTCAGATTTTCCCTTTTACAGATTTAAACTTTTACACACCCACATAATTTCCCACTAACAGCTGAATCCTAACCCTATACATGTACACTTATCAGGGAGCAAGCCATAGGCTTGAGATGTCAGTTGTTTATCCCAGATTAGTTAAAACAAAATAGCAAATTTATTCAGGATCACATGGAAGCAATTCTCCAGTGCTACTATTAACATTCTGTGTCCTCGCCCCATCATCTCTTATTCCTTAACAGTTTTTATCATTGTGGCCGTGGATGCAAATTGTGTTTGATATTTGATACAAGCCTTTACTTCTTTTGCCAGAAAACAACTCTGCAAATTTTGTATTCACACAAATGGCACAGGATTGTAGCAGCTGTTGAGCTTTTTATTAACATCTAGATGGAAAGTTCTCAACTGAACTGCATTTGACAATCCATCAGCTAGAGAATTCAGTTTGAAAAAGAAATTGGGGGGGAGCATAGGAGGGAGGATCTCATTCACTTACAGCGCTAGCCTTCCAAGTTAAGGCCTCTCTCGCTTGACAGCAGCAAGTGGCAAACTTAAGGAAGCAATGGGTCATGGGAAAGGTCCCATTAGATCAGTGGGAGCACACACTAAACAAATACAGCCACATGGATGCGCACATTTAAATGCTGCCCAGGGGAATATGTAGACATATGTTCAGTGTGGCTGACAGAGGCAGGCTTGGGGCCTCAAGAATGCTATGTTTTAAAAAAAATCCATCAATCAGTCTCTGGGTCTGTAGTGCAGGATGGTAAAAACAGCAAAAGAAACACGTGCTTAGTTCTCTTCACCTGCTGTCCTGTGAAAGCATCATTGCCTAAGAGATGCTGTGATTTCAATTCCAGGCCATTTAGGCCATGAGGGAAAGGGGAGGGGTGGATAGGGCAGGAGGGCGAGGGAGGAGAGCAAAGGAGGCAAATATCACTTAGCTTTATGGAGACTCCTCCCCAAGCAGGGCTAAGGCTATTCTGCTGCCTTGACCATCTTTCTTTCCTAGAGCGCTGGCAGGGTTCCTCCCACTTGAATGAAGACGCTGCCTTTTCAATGCTCAGTGGTTGAAACCAGTGTCTGGCGGCCCCAGTGTGCCAACCCAGCAGGATGGCACCAAGGCTTTGTCATGCCATCTGGGCTCGGAGACATAAGATGCAATCAAATTAAAATAATTATATCTCAGGCCCCGGTGTTACTCACAGCTGTTCATTTGTCAGGATAGAGCTCGTGCATGCAGTTGCCACCAGATTGAAAGAACAAGGAATGGATCAATAAAAATCAACGGCTGCTGGTGAGGCTGTGGCGCTGTGTAGCGCAGGGCTGCTGGTTGCCCAGGGGGCTACATCAAGGTGATGGGGCTGGTGACACTGGCTTGCAATGCTGTGAATAAATCCTAAGGTGATATTTGAAAGCCCTCTTAACTGCTGATTCTGTTGTGGTAAAAGTTGCATGTAACTTTTAACTTCTCATTTTCAGGTGAGGTTTGTCTGTGGAAAAACTCCAAAACCATAAGGTCAGGGGGGAAACACTTGTTTTCAAACATACTTTCTGATACAGTCACGCTCAATTGTTCATGTGGAAGCGATTTCATACATATGGCTCTCTGCTATGATCACTTCAGAAGAAATGTGCTGCGGGGCTTTCAGGCACATGTGAGGGAAACTTAAATATTTATCATATATGAAGATAGTGCCACCTGAGGAATATCCTGATAATAGGAAGTGGGTGATGGTGTTTTACACCCATTAGAGATGTTGTTTCTTTTATATGTTCCTACATAAGGTTGTAAAGAAAGAAAGAAAGCAACGTGTTAATTTGTGATTTTTTATTATTACATTAATACCGTTATACCTTGGTTTTCGAACAGAATGCATTCCGGAAGTCCGTTCAACTTCCAAAACGTTCAGAAACCAAGGCGTGGCTTCCAATTGGCTGTGGAAGCCGTGCCAGACGTTTGACTTCCGAGGCAAAGTTTGCAAACCAGAACACCTACTTCTGGGTTTGCGATGTTCGAGTTCCAAGTTGCTCATGAACTAAGCTGTTCAAAACCCAAGGTACGACTGTATTATTGTTGTTGTTGTTGTTGTTGTTGTTGTTGTTGTTGTTGTTGTTGTTATCAGAAGCAGCAGCAACATCATTATTACCATAACATTTCAAAACTCACTCCATGTTAAATGAGTGATTCAATGTAAGCAAAGTGAGTCATATTGGGGCAAACAATCCTAATTCAAAATATACACTGATAGGGCCTGAATTGAATGACAACAACAACGATAGATAGCTCGGTGGAGTTACTGACCCAACATGCAGCAGCTATGAAAATGGTGAATTCCATGTTAGGGATCCTGAGGAAAGAGAAAGCTGCCAATATGATAATGTCATTACTCAAAGCTAAGGTGAGACCAAGCTCAAAATACTGTGTACCATTCTGGCCACCACACCTCAAGAAGGATATTGCAGAGCTGGAAAAGGTTCAGAAAAGGGCAACAAAAATAATCAAGTGGTTGGAGCAAACCCCTGTGAGGAAAGGTTTTAACATTTGGGCCTTTTTAGGTTAGGAAAGAGGCAAGTAAGGTGGTGGTGTAGAGATGTGATAGAGGTGTATAAATCAGTATAAGAAAAGGCATGACATGCTGAAGGATGTTATCATCAGATCCAGTTCTGTTGGTTTTCTGACCTGTCTCAAATCACATTATATATCTGGGACAGAATCAAACACTCCCATCCCCATGGCTTTAAAAAGTCGCAGATGCTCCCCACCTTGCACTGTGTTAAGTATAGTTTATACAACGCGTAGCCACAAAAGAGAGACAGGGTTCACACCAGGGCAAATTTCATTGGGGCCCCACTCGTACCTAGCTGCTATATCCAGTGCTGGATCTTTTTCTAGCCTCACTTCAAACCATCGTTTGGTACCCACACACAAACACCGGCCTTGCATTATTATTTGTTTTAGAACCTGTGTCTTGGTGCTGGTGCCTTGGTGGCTCCTGGGGGCACTGAGCAACAGTCAAAATTCCCTTACTCACGCTGAACTACAGACCACGGCTGTAATGGAGAAGCCACCCCTGGGCCGAGTAACTATAGAAACGCCCACAATAATTACAGAGGCAGCAAAGAGGTGTACAGAAATAGATAGCAAACCGCATTTAAGAGAGTTTGATAATAAGTACCCAGGGACTGGATTCAAGGGAGGATCACACACCACAAGCACATAGCAAGAGGTGATAATCTCCTCCCTCCTTGGTAAACGTGGTGCTTGCTGCAAAACCACTGGCAGCTGTGGTTTTACGATGTGTCCCACAGAGGAGACAAATCACAGTGGTTAAATGGTCTTGCTCCATGTTACTTATTCTTGCCCTGCGCTTGCAGAAGGGAGATATGGAAGGAGGTTATTTGAACTTACTATGCAAATTCTCTGAATAGTCCCATTTCGGTGCAGCTCTATGGAAATGTCTCATTTACCCAAACTTCAAATTGGCTGTGGATGTCTCACAGACTTTTCAGATAAGTGGGATTCATCTAGTATTTGTGCAGCTGAGAGGCTCCAGCAGCAGATACATTCCTCCTGCCAACTTCTCCCACCGTAGGCTTACATTTCCATTAATTTCTTCTACTGAACTTTCTTCTAAAAAAACCAAAACAAAACAGCTGTGTATTTGACACAGCCTTCTGCTTCCTGCTCTCACAATTGTTTATCTTTTCACAAACCTCTTCTCCTCCCCTCTTCTCTCTACAGCTCCAAGGACTATTTCTTCTCAGTCTTTCACATTCTTTTGATGATGAAACTTCATCTGTCCTTCTTTTTGTGTGTCCTTCCTCTCCTCTTCTTCCTCCTCCTCCAAATCCTTTCAATTTCTGCTTTTTCACCTTTTAAAATGCTGCTTCTCCTTATCTTCAGTTGCTAAGTCCAGTTCCTATACCTCTCTGTCTAATTTTTCGCTCTCTCTCTATTGCTTATTCTCTTCTCTGTTCTTTGGTTTTAATTTGGGAGTAACCTCCAACACTTTTTCTTCAAACTTAAGCAAGATACTGTCCCAAACAGTACTATAAACCAAGAACTACTTTGTCACTGGACTAACGGCCATATTCTTTCTCTTATTTCCTTTCTTTCAAAGCTCATCAAGTGTTCGATCCACACTCCAAGTAGAACACCACATTGTGAGGGAAAATATCAGTTTCCCTTTCCTTCCACCTGAGGAGAAAAAGGAAAATAGATGGCTACAGGACAGGTAAAGGACCCACTTCCAATTCTCGTTGCCAAATGTGTCCACTTTTGTGTAGTATTTGCATCATGACAGTGAATGTGAGTTTGAAATACGTATTTGCTAAGCTTACACATAGTTCTGCCCTCAGTGTCTCAGTTTTCTTTCTGAAAATTCTCTTTTTGATATATTCCATTGTAGATTTTGCCCTTTCTGTTCAAGCAAGGTTGTTCTGACAAAAGTATATAATGACCTTCTTGCTAAATTCAAAGGCCCTTATTCTGTTCTCCTGCTTCTTGATCTTTCTTCCACCTCTTGACACAGCTCACGACATAATCCTCCATTCTTCTATTCACAGCCAGGGCTTTCATGGATCTGTCTTTGCTTGATTTCATTTCTGTCTTTTTAATCTTTCTCTAAGGCTCTTTGTTAACAGTTCTCTTTCTTCTCCTCTTTCACTATCAACCATTTCCACAGAGTGCAAATACACCAGAGTTCACCAATTCATTTCAGTGCCTTACCCTTTAGTAACACCCTATGTATCGCTTGTGAACTGAGGTATAAGTTTACTGACTTGCTAAGATCTGTAATTATTTGCACAGTGTGCTCCCTTCCCTCTTTCATTTGACCTGCTGTGGTGGTGAGTTGGTGTTACTATAAGCCTGAAGGGGATGGGACATAGAAAGGTCTCCCTGCCCCCAAGAGTAGGGATAGCCAATATGGTGCCCTCCAGGTAACATTGAACTACATCTCCCACCATCCCTGAGCACTGGCCATGTTGGCTGGCACTGATGGGAGTTGTAGTCCATCAATATCTGGAGAGCATCACATTGGCTATCCCTTACTAACAAGAATTCACAGGCCTTTCTCCCCTTATCCTGCTTTGTTTATTTAAGGTCAGGGTGGTTCCCCTCAGTCTAGGTATTAAGGGGGCAAATGGTCCCCCAAATTCTTGATAATCACCATCAGCCTGTGTGGAGGAACACACATTTGGCTTAGCTCAGTGAAGCAGCTCAGTGAAGCAGCATGTAGGACTCAGGGATCGGAAGAGTGTCCCCACTACTCATTCTTTTATTCAAATTAATTAAATGTGCTTTATTCACATTTCGACATCAACATCAGGAAAGCAAGTGGTGGGTTCAGGCCTGCCTGGTGCTATCTGCATAACCCTGCCTCTCCGTCTCTATAACCCACCCATAATTTTAGGACATATAACATGGATAAAGGACATTTCAGTTTTACATAGAGCCAACATAAATATTTGCACAGAAGCCAATTGGCTAGTTTCCCATTCAATCCTTTTAATGAAACTTTACAGTTTGGATGTTTGAATGTTTTAAAAAAACACCCTCTAAACATGATTGTTTTAGTATGTGTTAGATTCTCTTGATTATTTTGATATGAAATTCTATAAGCTGCTATGTCTTAAAATGGTCAATGCACTGTGAAGTATCATATGTTGTCAAATGATCTTCCTAGGTTCTTTAGAAGAATATCAGGGGTGCGTCCATGAGAAAGACAAGCGAAATATGGCTTTCCCACCACTAGTCACCTTCCTCTTCAAGATGCAGTCAATGTGGAATGCTGGGCACATTCTAGGACAACTTGTGAAGGTCCAACATTGCCCAAGGTGAACCAACTATGCGCCAGTGCAGGGTTCTGTGGGAGACAAGTCAGGTTCATTTCCTGTTGAATTGGAAAACTTGCCCTCAAGGTAGAAAGTTTGAAAACCATTGTGATGTGCCACTGAATAGGAGCTATTAACAATGTCTTTTGAGAAGACTGCAAAATATAAACGGTCGGATCAAATGTTAAAAGTCAAAATATCATTAAGGGCTTTCAAAACAGCAACCCTCATCTATCAAATATCCAGACCACACATGTGCATGCAGGAAAAATCCTGGACATGAAAGTTCCCAAGGGATAATTTTGAGAAGAATCCATGGAAATGAATTAGCTATAGCACTAAATAGGATGTAGAAAGTTTTGGGATACTGAAACAACATGAGCCCTGCTGGATTAGGTCAAAGTCCCACTACGTTCAGCACTCTGTTCTCACAGTGGCCAACCATGTGCCCATGGAAAGCCTATAGGCAGGAGCTAAGCACTGAGTGCAAAAGCACTGTCTTCTCCTACTCAGGGACAGGTGGCAAACCTAACCGCCTCTTCCCATATGAACCTACTCGGACCCTGAGATCATCTTCTGAGGCCCTCCTTCGTGTGCTGCCTCCTCGAGAGGTCTGGAGGGTGGCAACATGAAAACAGGCCTTCTCTGCAGTGGCTCCCTGCCTGTGGAATGCTCTCCCCAGGGAAGTTTGCCTGGCGCCTTCCTTTTCAACCAGGCCTTTGCTTGACTTGATCTACATCCTATACCCTGTTTAAAAATGCTGGCTCTTTTTTTGGGGGGGGGGGTTATTGGGTTGTTGGTTTTATTTCGATTTTATGTATTTGATATTTTATATGAACCGCCCTGAGACCTTCGGGTATAAGGCGGTATAGAAAAGAAGAAAGAAAGAAAGAAAGAAAGAAAGAAAGAAAGAAAGAAAGAAAGAAGGAAGGAAGGAAGGAAGGAAGGAAGGAAGGAAGAACAATCTCAGAGTATAAGAAGCATCTGCTGGATACGGCCAATGGGACATCTCACCCACCATCCTGGTCTCACAATGGCCAACCAGATTCCTGTGTGACGGCCTTAAGCAGGATCTGAGTGCAACAGTGCTCTCCCCATCTGAGTTTTCCAGTAACACAAATTCAAAGGCATCCTGATTCTGACAGTGTCAATCAACGTTACAGCCAAATGAAGTGACAATGCAGTTTTTAGACTACAACAAGTTACCCTGCCCTTAACCCTCTTCTTTCAGCTCCATAGGCACAGGGACCCTGCTGCCTTCCTGCCTCTGGTTAGTTTAAGGATCAGGAGTGGGCTTCTAGACAGTTAGTGGAGAATCACCACACTCTCTCATACCCTACAACTGCCCCTATTTTCCAGGGACAGACGCAGAATTACAAAAGCTATTCCAGCTTCTGATTTGATCCCGGAATGTCCCTATTTCCCTCACCAGTGCTGCTGCCCCAAGTTCAGGGAGGAGGATCAGCCGACACTTGTCCCAAGAAGTGGCGGTAGTGAGGGAACATCCCATGCCTCTCCATGGCCGCTGCTGCCAGCCTTCTCCCTTGGGTAGCTCGCAGTAGCTGCTGGAGAGCGGGCAAGGAGGAGTAGAGGTTCCTGCTGCCAAGGCCTGGCCCAGGCAGAGGGCCTCCTCAGTAGTGGCGCCTGCCCTGTGGAACACCCTCCCATCGGATGCCAAGAAATTAAACAACTATCTGACTTTAAGAAGACATCTGAAGGCCTGTTTAGGGAAGTTTTTTTTAATGTTTGATGTTTTATTGTATTTTTAATATTTTGTTGGAAGCCGCCCAGAGTGGCTGGGGAAACCCAGCCAGATGGGTGGGGTATAAATCAATAAATTGTTATTATTGTTATTATTACTGTGTGATATGACAGCTGTGAGGGGCAGGCAGAGGGCAGGACTGCCCTGGATGGGTAGCATGGAAGAGGAGAGCACAAGGAGTCTTGGACTGTTTTAAAAACAAAACAAAAAGCAAAACACACAGAAGAAGAAGAAGAAGAAGAAGAAGAAGAAGAAGAAGAAGAAGAAGAAGAAGAAGAAGAACAACAACAACAACAACAACAACAACCTTCTGCAACTAATCTTGCCCCTTTCTAAAATTTATTTCTTGGTGTGTGTTTTTCTTTCTGTGAATCTACCAAAGAACAAAATAAAATCAGGATCAAGGAGTGGCGGGCATGTGTGCTGTGTTACATTGTTGAAGTGGGGGCGGCACTTGCCTTCTTCTGATAGGAAATGCTTTGGAGGGGGGAGGGACCCAAAATGGGGGGGGGTGTTTGAGGAGCATTGGTTGGGGGGAGTGAGAAATGTCCCTATTGGGGTATGTTGGAGGGTATGCTCTCTTCTCCATTTCCCCACTAGAAGTGACTGCATTTCAGCAACTGGTGTAGAGATGGGAGAGGGACACATTCGGACACACAGGCAGGCAGACAGACACACACACACAGAGAGAGAGAGAGAGAGAGAGAGAGAGAGAGAGAGAGAATGAATCTGATAGGGCTCTGAAAGAGCCACAGGCTCTACTATACTTAAGGCTCTTCCTACTTTGCCTTGCACCTCGATCTTACACATCAGCCTGTGCAAAGCAGAAAATGAAAGGAAAACTGCCTTCAATATCCCCAGCGCCAAAGTGTAAGGAGAAATGGAGGTGGTGGGAGGGATGAGGGAGCAGGCACAGACCAAAAAACACAAAACCAGCCCACAACCAAAGATTTGTCTTCAAATAGCAGCACTTAAATGCTAAGCCCCAACCCTGGCAGGTGTTTGCAATCCTTGATGAGCAGGTGCAGCAAGCGGGCCATTGGGGCTGGTGATGCCCTGCAGCCAGATTAGAGCATTCATTCAGTGAAAGAAAAGGAATGCGCAAAGCCATCGGGGAGCTGGCCAAACACCGGGTAACTCTTATGAAGAAGGCTACTGCCTGTAATGAGCCCCAAGGCCATAATAATTGGAGCCTCCACTTTTGCTCCCTGCTTTGCATCTGTCGCACTATCTCTCACAAAGAGTCAGGGCATTCAAGCTGTGCGGGAGAAGAAGAAGAAGAAGAAAGTGGGGAGGAAGCAGGGAGGGGGAGTTGCATCTTTGCAAGACATGCCAGCTCTTTCCATGGAGCGGATCGGCATCACCACCACTGATGAAAAACAAACAGTCCTCTAAACAATCTGCTTAAGTATAGTGCTGCTGGACACTCAGAAAAAAGAGAGAGCAGAACAGAGGTGCTTCGGGACAGGAACCAATAAATGGCTGCCAACTTTTTCATCTGGGTTGTGTAGTTATGCCTTGAGGTGTAAGCATTGTAGGCACTGATGTTTACCTCTGCGCCTTGTAAAGCTTCACCCTGTGATTTCTGCATATTGATGTGGTTAGAGGCACAAGAGCAAACCAGGCTGCTATCACCCTGGTCACTTGGCAACCCTGTTCCCTGACTCTGATGAATGTAGTCCCATCTGCCCCGAGGCAATGTAAATAAGTACACATTAAGTGCACGTTAACTAGAACCATTGATTAATTTGTCATCTTCAAATTGAAACATTTAAGTGTAAATTACAAATTTACAGCCCCACTCCCCAGTAATGCTGCTATTTGTATTAAAAAAACAACAACCCACTATCTCAAACAGCACTGCATGTTAGCTCTGTGTCACAGACATTTCCCAGGTTTCCCAGATTACACTTTGGGCTCATGTCTGTTCTCCCATTCTAGCCAACATACTATTAGACAAAGTGACCTTCATGCCAACATCTGCACCATCCATTTGAAGCACTATTATACAACTTTAACAGTTGTGGCTTCCCCCAAAGAATCCTGGAAACTGCATTGAATTGTTAGTATCATCATCATCATTGGTGATCACCAATAGTCAGCATGGATTTCTGAAAAATAAGTCATGTCAGACTAACCTGATCTCGTTTTTTGACAGAATTACAAGCCTGGTAGATGAAGGGAACGCAGTGGGTGTAGCCTACCTGCCCCATGATATTCTTGTAAGGAAGCTGGTAAAATGCGGTCTTGACTATGCTACCACTCAGTGGATTTGTAACAGGCTGACTGACCGAACCCAAAGGGTGCTCATCAATGGTTCCTCTTCATCCTGGAGAAGAGTGACTAGTGGGGTGCCACAGGGTTCTGTCTTGGGCCCGGTCTTATTCAACATCTTTATCAACGACTTGGATGATGGACTCAAGGGCATCCTGATCAAATTTGCAGATGACACCAAACTGGGAGACGTGGCTAACACCCCAGAGGACAGGATTACACTTCAAAATGACCTTGACAGATTAGAGAACTGGGCCAAAACAAACAAGATGAACTTTAACAGGGAGAAATGTAAAGTATTGCACTTGGGCAAAAAAAATGAGAGGCACAAATACAAGATGGGTGACACCTGGCTTGAGAGCAGTACATGTGAAAAGGATCTAGGAGTCTTGGTTGACCACAAACTTGACATGAGCCAACAGTGTGACGTGGCAGCTAAAAAAGCCAATGCAATTCTGGGCTGCATCAATAGGAGTATAGCATCTAGATCAAGGGAAGTAATAGTGCCACTGTATTCTGCTCTGGTCAGACCTCACCTGGAGTACTGTGTCCAGTTCTGGGCACCACAGTTCAAGAAGGACACTGACAAACTGGAACGTGTCCAGAGGAGGGAAACCAAAATGGTCAAAGGCCTGGAAACGATGCCTTATGAGGAACGACTAAGGGAGCTGGGCATGTTTAGACTGGAGAAGAGGAGGTTAAGGGGTGATATGATAGCCATGTTCAAATATATAAAAGGATGTCATATAGAGGAGGGGAAAAGGTTGTTTTCTGCTGCTCCAGAGAAGCGGACATGGAGCAATGGATCCAAACTACAAGAAAGAAGATTCCACCTAAACATTAGGAAGAACTTCCTGACAGTAAGAGCTGTTTGACGGTGGAATTTGCTGCCAAGGAGTGTGGTGGAGTCTCCTTTTTTGGAGGTCTTTAAGCAGAGGCTTGACAACCATATGTCAGGAGTGCTCTGATGGTGTTTCCTGCTTGGCAGGGGGTTGGACTCGATGGCCCTTGTGGTCCATTCCAACTCTATGATTCTATGATTTTATTTGTATGTCGCCTTTCCATAGTTTAAACAATGCTCAACATGACAAAATTTACATATTTACCAACATAACAAAAGTCATGAGCAATAAATAAAACACATCAAAAAATATACAACCAAATGGAAAACAATTTCCACATAAATCATAAAATCTAAAACTAAGAATACAGCATTAATATCAATCACAATTTAAAATGACATGGATAAAAAATAAAATCAATTTAAAAAACAAAAACGGAGCCCTCTCTGACCACCACCAGCAGCAGCAGCAGTCATTTGTGGACCCTGTCAGGCCCCACCCCAAGCCAGGTGGAGAGAAGCAGGGCAGGGCCCTTCAGGCTCCCAGCAGGTCAGTCAATTCCCCTCATTAGGCTACAATTCCCAGGTTAACAATCAATCCCTCTTCACATGGAACTCTGGGAATTGTAGCTCAGTGAGGGGAATGGGGTCTCCTAACGATGCTAAGCACAACATCCCTAGGCCTCATAATTATGGGGACACCTCAGCAGTGATTCATTTACAGCGGTACCTTGGTTCTCAAACTTAATCTGTTCTGGAAGTCCGTTCCAAAACCAAAGCGTTCCAAAACCAAAGCTTTCCCATAGAAAGTAATGCAAAACGGATTAATCCATTCCAGACTTTTAAAAACAACCCTTAAAACAGCAATCTAACATGAATTTTACTATCTAACGAGATCACTGATTCATAAAATGAAAGCAATAATCAATGTACTGTACTATAAAATAAATAAGACAGTAATGTAGATGATAAAAATAAAAATTAATTTTTTTTCCTTACCTGCACTGATGATAGTCATTGTTGGGGGGGGGCTTTTATCCATTTCTGCAGTCACACAATCAGTCGATCAATCAATCAATCAATCAATCAATCAATCAATCAATCAATCAGTAGCTGAACTGGATTCCACACAGTCACAAAAACAAATGAACTGAGAAAGCCACAAAAACAAAAATGCAAAATAAATAGCAAAAACAAAAGCGCCAAACTTAATGTGTTCCGGAAGTCCGTTTGACTTCTGAAATGTTTGAAAACCAAGACACAGCTTCTGATTAGTGCAGGTGCCCTGGAAACAATAGCTGACAGCCGCATCAGACGTTCAGCTTCCAAAAAACGTTCAAAAACTGGAACACTTACTTCTGGGTTTTCGGTGTTTGAGAACCAAGGCGTTTGAGAACCAAGGTACCACTGCACTTTGTACTTCTTTCTCACTCAACATGCCTTTCATGTGTAATGATACTACCTTAGATATGTGATATCCCATTATCTGATTGAAGAAAAAGATGAAAAGACACTGCAGGTAGATGTATTTAGAAAGACATCTGCAAATGTAAGCTGCCTTGCTTAAGCCCTGCAATTCTCTTACCTGTTTTCATGAGCAGTCTTGAGAAAACCTCACCGGCTTCAGCTATTCATGGAAATAGAATGAATGGGGTGGCTACCATCCAGTAACATCACCCAGGCACCTCCACTGGCTTCTGCCTGGTGACTTCATCCGCTAGGTCATCCTGCCAGCTTCCATAGCTTTAATTTCTTTTTGAGTATCTACCTTTCATACATCGCATTCATGCTTGCATCCTTCATTTCACCTGGACCACTTTGGAAACCCCCCATTCACCCACACAAGCTAAAAAAGGTAAAGGACCTCTGGACCGTTAAGTCCAGTCAAAGGTGACTCTGGGGTTGTGGCACTCATTTCGCTTTCAGGCCGACGGAGCCAGCGTTTGTCCACAGACAGCTTTCCAGGCCATGTGGCCAGCATGACTAAACCACTTCTGGTGCAATGGAACATTGTGGTGGAAACCAGAGTGCACAGAAACACCATTTACCTTCCCGCTACAGCAGTACCTATTTCAAACTGCTCGGTTGGCAGGAGCTGGGACAGGGAGCTCACCCTGCCGTGTGGATTCGAACCGCTGACCTTCTGATCAGCAAGCCCAACAGGCTCAGTGGTTTAGACCACAGCGCCACCCAGGTCAAACATACACCCACACAAACATACTCCAACTGACAAGAACACCAACAGACACATTCACTCATCATTTACCCTCCATTTATTCATAATTGTGCCCCAGTTTCGATCCACAAATATCCACCCGCTTCTGTTGACTGGCTTCCGAAGGTGAACCTCAACCAATCTGCATCCACAAACACCAGCCTGCTTCAACCATGAGACATCCAGCAGCTTCAGGATGCAAACTCCACTGGCTTCCACCCACCAACATTTGCCAGCTTCTGTTAGGTCCATCACTAGACACCAACCAGCTTCTAACCATGGATTTCAGCAGCCTTCAAGCCACCATCCCACTCAGCAAGTGAACTTGCCTTATTATTGCCCCATAGCATCCTGCTGCTGGATGATTGCCTCCTTCCGTTTGCCAATGTGCTTCCTCCAAGTGGAGGAAAACTGGGCACTGCTGAATGTCGCAGTTGCTGCCAGCTGTATCCTGCTGGGGAACAGAAAAGGGCTTTCTCCTTGGCCTGCCTTTGTATCCACTCACCTGCCAAGTGCTTTTGTGACATCACAAGCAGTCCTCTGCCAATGGCAACAGCTGGGAAGGCATCATCTTCATCTCTTCAGGCCTCACAATTGTGGGTGTACCTTGGCAGTGATTTAATTGTGCGCTTGTTCAATACGTAAAATAATTACGGCCCACTTTTGGATGAGGGGGACATCATAAAACTGGTGTGGGGGACGTTTTCCAACACAACGCCTTCATTCCTTGCAGGGAACCTTCCAGAGTCTGTATGCCAGCGTTGGGCAGGGTCAGAGGCATTGGGAAGTGGAGCAATGAATGTGGCTCTTGTTTTTGTACTGTGGGATCCATTCCAGCTGTGCAAAAGCCAGAGATTTCTACTCCCTCCCTCATCTCTCAATCCAGTTGAGCAAGAAGTATCATCATGATTCAAGGAAACTTTCCAACCAGACAAAAGTATTCCAGAGTGCAAGGCAAGGCTGGCAAGGGGCCAGACAGAGATGTCGGGGGGGGGGGGCTGCATTTGGCCCACAGGGTAGTTCTCTACCTCTGTCAAAAATAAAATAACTGTAGCTTGTTCAGGGGGCTGAGAGTTGTTAGGAGACTCTCTTTCCTCTTACAGAGCTACATTTCCCAGAGCTCCCTGTGAAGAGGGATTGTTAAGCCACTCTGAGAATGCAGCTGTGTGACCTAACATTTTATTAGACAAAGTGACATCCGTGCTGATTTTTTTTTATTTTTTGGCTTGAAAGATCAGTTCAGAGCTGTACATATATGCCTGGAAAGACTGAAGTGACTTTTGCTTACCAGGCGTGCCATGACAGGTGCTGAAGAGGGGCAAGCGTCAGCTTTGAAATCAGTGTTTTGCCTCCCTCAAGCTGACAACAGTTTAAGAGTTTGCCCAGCATTGTATGATGAGAAATATGGATTTTGCTTTATCACATCTCTGTGAAACGGAGGTTGTAGAAAGGACACATGTAGCCCTCCAGCTGAAAGCCAACTAAAATGATCAAAAGGCGGCAGAAATAGTTGATGCAGGACCGATACAGATGTGTAATCTTGACAAAGCAATCTGGGTCAATACATGCCCTGCAAACTCTAGTGCAGCAGTCTATTCATAAGAAGAAAGCAATTATTAATATTCTCCCCTAAATCCAGTTTACAAGTCTCCTACCTTCCCACCTCTTTCTTAAAAGCAGCGATTATCATACCTCTGTGACCCTTCTTCAGCTAGTAAGCAAACAGCTTACACCAAGCGCTTGAAGGCAGCAGGTAAAAAAAAAAGTAAAGGTAAAGGACCTCTG
The DNA here is from genome assembly GCF_965113315.1 of Podarcis vaucheri. Taxonomy (NCBI): domain Eukaryota; kingdom Metazoa; phylum Chordata; class Lepidosauria; order Squamata; family Lacertidae; genus Podarcis; species Podarcis vaucheri. Next base: position 50,957,422 of record NC_138761.1, read on the forward strand.
GACGGTTAAGTCCAGCCCAAGGCAACTATGGGGTTGAGGTGCTCATCTCACTTTCTGTCTGAGGGAGCCAGCATTTGTCCACAGACAGCTTTCCGGGTCATGTGGCAAGCATGACTAAACCGCTTCTGACACAACAGAACACCATGACGGAAACCAGACAGAAACCAAACGGAAAAGGTCGTTTACCTTCCCGCCACAGCGGTACCTATTTATCTACTTGAACTGGTGTGCTTTTGAACTGCTAGGTTGGCAGAAGCTGGGATAGAGCAACAGGAGCTCACCCCATTGTGGGGATTCGAACCGCCGACCTTCTGATCAGCAAGCCCAAGAGGCTTAGTGGTTTAGACCACAGCGCCACCCGCAACCTTTTGAAGGCAGCAGCAAGCACAAGAGTCACACTGGTGGTTGGCTGGCTTGTTTTTGTCAGTATGTATGTGATTGTACTAATGCCAGGAAAGAATAAATCCCTTGGCAAAGGGACAGGATCCTTGCACGCCAGACCTATCATCTCCACTGTGGTTATTAGAGGAGACATCTCATTAACAGCTTGTAGTGAGCATCAGTAAACCATGTGCTAGTAAATAATAAATATATGGTGGTTATCTGATATGGCAATTACAAGCCCACAGCTGACAGTGGGGGCTGTTCTCTTCTGGAATATTATCTCCAAGTGCAATCTTTAGCCAGATTTCAATAGCAAAGGTTTTCATTTCCTCAGGCTCCTGGCCTTTACAGCTAATCCCATGTGCCATTCCTTTTAGATTCCCTCCACTGTGCTCCCTAATATCATCACCCCATGGCATGGGTGACAAACAGTACACTGAATACAGAGTGGGCTATTTTCTGCAATCTCAGTTATGTGTCTTGATACAAATATCTAAACCTCATCCCTTACATGGTCAATCCCAAACTGGGGTCTACATCTAAAAGCAATTAACAGAGAATCCTGTGAGTGTTTATTCAATGAGTATACAAACTAAGGCTTGGGGGCCCGGCCCCATCACCTTCTAAATCCAGCCCATGGACGGTCCGGGAATCAGCGTGTTTTGACATGAGTAGAATGTTTGCTTTTATTTAAAATGCATCTCTGGGTTATTAGCAGGACATAGGAATTTGTTCATTCTTCCCCAATATAGTCCAGCTCCCCACAAGGTCTGAGGGACATTGGACCGGCCCCCTGCTGAAAACGTTTGCTGACCCCTGGACTTTATTCAATTCAGTTTGCATTTAAAGCCAAATGTATCAAACTTGTACTAAAACAATATGAGATCTGAAGCAAAGTTATTCTTTGCAATTCACACCTCCCTAAATTTTGTGATGCAGTTCTCCAACCAATGTTTCAAAAAATGCATAGACTAGGGGAAGGTGAGCATTCAAATGGGTATTCTTGCATGCCACCCCAAACTCTGAGCAGTGTGAGAATCCAAGTGTTCCAGGTGCTTCACCCAGGGTCTGTGTTTCCTCTTGGAAAGGAGGCACAGTGGAGACTGTGGTGTCTTTATGATATATAGTTCACATATATACAACCTGAGCCTACGATGGAGGGGCTCACAGCATGACACTCCAAGAGGGTCTTGCTTCTCCCACAGGCACAGCCTAGGATCCAAACAGACATCAACCATTGTGCCCTGCCTACTGCCTTTCTGCTTCCCTGTCACATAACTCCTCCCCAAGCTTCTAATTCACATCATTTTAACTGTGGAGTAAAAGGCCCCACTCATTTTGCCATCTGATGCAGAGTTGATGCTTTGTGTGCTCCTAATGGCCCATCCCCAGCCTTTTAACACATGCTGCTTCCAGAGAATTAGCGTTGTCTAGCACACAGCTTACCACACATGGGTCTGGAATGCTATAGATGAGTCTAATACATAGGGACTGGCTATTTGCTGGTTTTTAACACTCCAATCATTAATTAAATTATAACACCTATTAGACCCAGGAATTTCAGGTGTCTAGCACTCAACAACTCATAACAGTATGTTGGTGAAATGAACAAGACTCAGAACTGCAGTCCTAACCCACTTGCCAGGGATTCAGCAACATTTAATTCAATGGGACTTACTTCTGAGTAGACAAGGTTAGGACTGCAGCCTTAGTTTTGCGTCAACACAATTAGAAGGCAAAAGTGGCAGGCAGCAGGCAGGTAGGAAGTGGAATGCTCCTCTGCAACACAAACACATGCTGCTGGCATCAGACACGTAGGAGAATTCCCAGGAGGACAGGCAAATGATTCAATTGTACACACTGGGGATTCACAGCATATTGAATAAACCTGCAGTTCGCAACTTGAGTGAAGCTAGCATGGGAAACTGCATCAAACCGCAGTATTTCAGAAAATATTTTAAGATACCCATGGGTCGTAGGCATGCTCTCCATTCGGAATTCCAGCTGTTCCATTCCAACCTCTCTCCTTCCAGTTTTCGACGCCACCAAAAGCCCGTCAACGTTCAGTGGCCACTGAGCACACTCCATGCTCTTTGCACTGTTTTTGGGATCCTCCGAAGGTGTACGCCCCCACAACCCTAAAAGGGATTGTTTGTACATCTGCAAATCTCAGGGTTCCTAGTGCTGTTTCGGCAATGTAAGAGCCAGTATTCAGAGAAGTGAGGTTGCTGTCAGACTTACGATTGTCACGGAGTGCCAACACAGTGCAGCCAAAAGCAGACATTCAAGCCTGTAGTCCCCCAGATGGTTAGCCCAGCCCTCAATATGATTTGAAACTATGCTTAGGTCTTGCATCAAAATCAGGATGCTGAAATTTTGCTGAGCTTGATGCGTCATGACCAGCCCTATTTCACTCCAGTCATAAGAAAACAGTAATTCACATGCAAGCCAAACAATAATGCAACAAAACTCAGCTGGTAGAGCATAAGACCCTCAATTTCAGGGTTATGGGTTCGAGCCACACGTTCAGCAAAACGTCTTCTGCATTACAGGGGGTTGGACAAAATGGCCCTTGTAGTCTCTTCCATCTCTAAAATTCCATGATTCTGTGAACCTCCTCTGGATTTGGTGAAGGACCATGACACAGTGAGAGGGTTTTGAGAAAGAACAGGGCCCTTAGGCAGGCTAAAACCTGCATTATATACAGACAAGAATTATATCACTGTAACAGTTACGGTTTCCCCCTCCCCCAAAGAATCATGGGAATTATAGTTTGGTGAGGAGATTTTGCTATTAGTGATTCCTCCTTCCCCCCACCGGAAACTACAATTACTATTTTCTTAGAAGAGAGTCTTAGAAAAGAATTATGGTCTGAATACACATGAGCTTAACACCTTGTTGATGCTAAGGAGATCTGGGCCTCATCAGTGGCTGAATGGGGGATTGCCTGGGAACCACCTTTACGTCACTATTCCATTATGGAAGAAATGCATTACATAAATGTAAGATAATAAATCAAAAGTTTATAGCAGAGCTTTCCAAACTTTTCATGTTGGTGACACACTTTTTAGACGTGCATCATTTCGTGACACAGTAATTCACCGGACTTTAAGCTAATCCCTTTCCAGCCCCGGGAGGAGTGCAGGGAGCATTCGTGTGACACACTTATACACTGCAGCTGACATACTAATGTGTCATGACACACAGTTTGGAAAGCTCTGGTCTATAGGGTAGTTAGTCCTCTGCTGCTTCACCAGGCACTGAAGTATCAGGTGTCAAGGCAGGTTGATAAACCACTCTGTCATCATCATTACACGGGAGTCAGAGAGTTGCTCAATGTTGGTACAATAAAGTGTAAGTCCACACTTACAGGACAAGACTTGGGCGCATGGCGAAGGATGTTCACTGGCCTAGTTTGCACATAATGTTAAACCATAGTTTAGCAAACTATGGTTATGCTAAACAATGGCTTAGTGTTATATACACATTCTGCCCAACAATTGAAGTATGGTTTGTTTGCTGCCAACAAATCATGATCTGAACCCATAGCTTGTTGCTTATTATAATATTAATTTATTATTTATACCCCACCCATCTGGCTGGGCTTCCCCAACCACTCTGGGAGGCTTCCGACAAAACATTAAAGTACAATAATTCATCAACTATTAAAAGCTTCCCTAAACAGGGCTGCCTTACTTATAAACTTATAAGCTTATAAACTTGATAGCCTTCCTTAACTATGATTTGCTTGGCCACCCTAGCCCAGATGCTCACCAGGTCACAAAGGCATGAGATAAGTGCAGCTGGTAAAAAAAGAAGAAGAAAAAAGAACGGTTGTTTGTGAGACAATTCATTGCTAATTGTGGCTTGTTAAGCAAACCCTCAGATTAAACAAACCACGGCTTAGTGTTATGCACGAACCAGATCACTGTATGCAAAGCTCCGCTTCCATTTGTTTAGTGGACATTCCAGCTCCCCAAAGTCCACATTTCAGGATTGTGAACCAGCGCACATGGGAATCTTTGAAGTCTTTACTCTAAAGTGCTCCCCCTAAGGAAGCAGGAAGTTCCATAAAAGAAATCCAAACACTTAAAACAAAGGTGGTGGCACAAGCTAATCATAAAACTGACATGGTTTGGGTTGTCACCAGCTCTCATTTCCTGTTGCTTCAGCAAGCAAATGGGAAATATGTAATGTTCCTTTTGAGGAGGTTTATATTATTTATGAACTTTGGGATGAACCTCTTGCAAGGCAAGTCTCCTTTCGTAAGCGTGGACCATCTCTTCTCTGCTTACTTGCCCTTTCAAGGTGCTTATGTGCCCTTTGAAGTGTTGTCTAAGGACAGTTTTGTTGATGAGCTTCCTACAATGTGCTCACTTTTAAATTCCTCGGAATTTTTTCAGCACTTGCTGGGAAGTTGCCATTTCCTCTACGGACACTCCCCCTGCCCTCCCTGCCCCCGCTCCATGGTCTCTTGTCTTTGGCTTAACTGGCTGCTAGTTCTGCAGACACAGGCTTTGTCCAAGTTCTCCTCCCAGCTCTCCCAGTAACCTTTACAGGAAAAAGCATCCCATTAAATGGTAGGTGTTCACTGCTCTCCTGACCACATATTCCAAGATGTTTCCTGCCTATATTTCAGGAGCAGCCTTGAATGCCGCAACCCCCATAGGGGCCATTCTGTCAGTCCAGGCATTTAATTAGCTAATTACAACCTGCTGACATGAATACACCAAATATGGAGTTTGGAGAGCAATTTCTTTTTCTTTTTCTTTTTTTGCAGTTCATTTATTATTAACCCCCCAGTAAACATCTGATATGCTCTTCCCTTAGGGGACAGAGTGGTAATTGGTCCCTTGAACACTAAGTTCTCTTACTAATCTGCCTGAGCTGGAACTGAGTGTCGCCATCTGTCCATATTTACACATACACCCCACCGTGCGTTTCACATTCTGGAAAAGAAAGCGAGAGGGAGAGAGAGAATGGAAAGGAGTCTCAGAGAAGTATTTTTAATTCAGTCAGGACCAGCCGCCTTTGTGTAGCACATTTCAAACATATGTGCCCTGCCCAGGAGATAGATAGAGATAGATAGAGATAGATAGATGATAGATGATATAGATGATAGATAGATAGATAGATAGATAGATATAGATAGATAGATAGATAGATAGATAGATAGATAGATGATAGATATAGATAGATGATAGATGATAGATGATAGATGATAGATAGATAGATAGATAGATAGATAGATAGATGCTAGATGATAGATAGATAGATAGATAGATAGATAGATAGATAGATAGATAGATAGATAATAGAAATAATATAAATAATAATGACCTGGCTATAATGTAGTTTCATTTCCCTCCTCCATTTCTAGTCTTGTGAAACATGTAAGTGTGGAAATGATTAAGTGCCCCAAAGGCAGAATCATAGAATTGTAGAGTTGGAAGAGACCATGAGGGTCATCTAGTGCTTGCTGTGCTTTCGAAGGGAAAAGTGGGCCTTGGAAGTGTGACTTGGTCAAGGAGTGAAAATCAGGCAGACAGAAATAAGAGATTCCCATTCCAAATTAAGCCCTTTGGACAATCTGTTTGTGCACCACCTACTAGCCGATACAGCACAACTGCTTTAGTTCTGAATGGGGGGGGGGAGAGAATCAAATTAAAATGTGGAGGATGGACTAGCCAAATCAATAATTCAGAAGGGTGGATAAATAGCATGCAGTTCACATAATGCTACACCATTAATCATGTCATACAATTAAACTATGGCAGCATATTGAATTTTTAAAATTATTATTAAATTGGACCACACAGTTTTAGGGCTTGCCTATCAACCAGAAAGGGAAACCCATAGCCTGCTCTTCTTCTCTTTACAGTAGTCTGAGCAACAGAAACCAGAAGCTTTTCGAGCATAATGAATATACAGTGCTACCTTGGTTCTCAAACTTAATCCGCTCTGGAAGTCTGTTCCAAAACCAAAGCGTTCCAAAACCAAAGCTGGCTTTCCCATAGAAAGTAAGGCAAAATGGATTAATCCATTCCAGACTTTTCAAAACAACCCCTAAAACAGCAATTTAACATGACTTTTGCTATCTAACGAGACCATTGATCCATAAAATGAAAGCAATAAACAATGTACTGCAGCCACACAATCAATCAATCAATCAATCAATCAATAGCTGAACTGGGTTTCACACAGTCACAAAAACAAACCAAAAAAGCCACAAAAATGCAAAAGAAATAGCAAAAACAGACAGACCTCAGTGTAACACTCAAAACAGAAGTGTGGCACTCAAAATGGAAGCATGGCACTCAAAATGGAGCACGTTCGGCTTCCGATAAAGGTTCACAAACCAGAACACTTACTTCCAGGTTTGCAGTGTTTGAGTTCCAAGTTGTTCGAGTACCAAGGTGTTTGAGAACCAAGGTACCACTGAATGCAATACATGCTTCTAAAGTCTACTGAGCACATTATTATTAAAGGCATATAAGCCGGTACAAACGGATAATGCTGACAGCCTTAAGAAGATCCAAGTCTAATATGTGCTGAAGGAGGCATTCAACTGCTTCATCTGTTGTCCAGCTTAAGACTCAGCCCACATGCACCACATTTTGTGGTGGGTGGCAAAAGAAAAGAAAAGAAAAGAAAAGAAAAGAAAAGAAAAGAAAAGAAAAGAAAAGAAAAGAAAAGAAAAGAAAAGAAAAAGAAAAAGAAAAAGAAAAAGAAAAGAAAAGCAGCATTTCTGGGGCTGCCCTCTGGCTTCTTGGGCAATAACTAAGTCCAGGTAAGAGCCAGAAGGAAATCTGAGTGTCACCTGGTCCAACCTGCTTTTCAGTGCAATCCCCCTGACAGATGTTTCTATCCAGCCTCTGCTTAAAGGAGACCTCACCACCTCCTGAGACAGTCTGTTCCACTGCTGGGCAATAGCTCTTACAATTAGAATGTTAACCATTAGGATGCTGCTGCTGTGGTAAATACAGTTTTTTGCACCAGCTCAGAGACACTCTCCTTTCTGCTGTTGACAGACTGAGCCTGACTGACATCAAGCTTTGTGGAAAATCTACATGAGGGGTCAGCAAACTTTTTCAGCAGGGGGCTGATCCACTGTCCCTCAGACCTTGTGGGGGGCCGGACTATATTTTGAAAAAAGTATATGAATGAATTCCTATGCCCCACAAATAACCCAGAGATGCATTTTAAATAAAAGCACATGTTCTACTCAGGTAAAAACACCAGGCAGGCCCCATAAAGAACCCAGAGATGCATTTTAAATAAAAGGGCACATTCTACTCATGTCAAAACACGCTGATTCCCAGACCATCAGTGGGCCAGATTTAGAAGGTGATTGGGCCAGATCCAGCCCCCGGGCTTTAGTTTGCCTACCCATAATCTACATAGTCAGATCTTTATTTAGTCTTCAAATAAGAGTTAGTCTTAAATGCTACAGCAATGGCCCTGCTTCTCCACCCGCCTACCCCTTAATCGAGGGCATGTCGCGCAGTGTTGCTAGCGGTATCCTAAAAGTACGTAAGCTGGTTCCACTTCTAATGGAAAAACAAATGTGTGCCCCCCCCCCCGCCCTGCCAAAGCTATTTCCTGTTGTTCCATTATAATGGTTACATTCAAACAGGTCAGTTTCTGAAAGCTGAGCTCAAGATGGCAAGGGCAGGGCTGTTTTTGTTAAGGTTTTTTGAAAACAAAAAAAACTATATATATCATGAATTAATTATTTTCTGCCATGCTTGGCTGTATCAATTACCAGATCCTCAATAGGAGAGCTGCCACAGCTCTGTTACCATGTACGCAGTAATAGCTCACTCTCCTGTTGTTCCCTTTGATCAGACACAGGTGGATGACAAGCCTAATACTTGTCTGTTGAAATAGGTGCGCATTGTTGTCAGGGTGATTATATCTAATTACGTCCCCGTTAATTATCAAACATGATTAATTATAGCAGAGCCACTTTACTTTAAAGACGGGTGCATCTTCCAGATGTCACACTGCTGCTTGCATGGTACAGTTTTCAAAGGGTTTGTTGGGTTTTGTTTTGTTTTTGCAGTGTACCCATTGGAGAGAAATAGAAGAACGCATGATAAACAGCAAAACAATTCACTGTTATTCATTTCTACGTCTTTCCCACCAGTATAGGCCACGGGGGAAGTGAATTTTCTAAGATTTAAAAATGCAACAAAAGACCCCCTAGGTGAAACTCCTAGGCTTCCAGAATGTGCAGGGGTTTGATTTACACGGAACAGTTTGACGTTCTGCCTGATCAGGAGTACTACGTAATCCAAATGTCAGTACATTCCTGCAACGATAATTTTAGGCAAGGCAATGCTAATTACCTCATTTATTTTATCACTAAAATATGTGCCTACTGCAACCATAATTTTCTGCAATGCAAGTTTTACACAATATGTACCCTTTAAGAAGCACCTTTGGCAAGGAAAGGAAGGATAGAGATTTACTAATTAATTAATTAATTAATTAATTCTGTCCACACAACTGAATCATCTGGCAACTGCTTGGCTATGAAGCAAATTGCAGTGCTCACTGAATTTGGGAGGGGGGATTTAATCCTACTGTTGCTACTGCTGGTCAGAGCCAGACCTCATTTTATTCCATTTTATTCCTCCCTACTGCATCTTAAAAAGCAGAGACATCACCTTGCCGACAAAGGTCCGTATAGTTAAAGCTATGGTTTTCCTAGTAGTGATGTATGGAAGTGAGAGTTGGACCATAAAGAAGGCTGATCGCCCAAGAAAGGATGCTTTTGAATTATGGTGCTGGAGGAGACTCTTGAGAGTCCGATGGACTGCAAGAAGATCAAACCGATCCATTCTGAAGGAAATCAGCCCTGAGTGCTCACCGGAAGGACAGATCCTGAAGCTGAGACTCCAATACTTTGGCCACCTCATTCATGAGAAGAGAAGACTCCCTGGGAAAGACCCTGATGTTGGGAAAGATGGAGGGCACAAGGAGAAGGGGACGGCAGAGGACAAGATGGTTGGACAGTGTTCTCGAAGCTACCAGCATGAGTTTGACCAAACTGCGGGAGGCAGTGGAAGACAGGAGGGCCTGGAGTGCTCTGGTCCATGGGGTCACGAAGAGTCGGACACAAATAAAAGGTTAAACAACAACCGCCTCCTTATAGATATTGTGTCAGGTGGCTTTGCCCTACAACTGGGGCCCCAACTGCTTGTTCTTTGATCAACAGTTTACCTAGAATCCCATGAACTGTCAACCTGTGTTTGTAGTTTTTGCGGTTATGTTTCATGTTAGAACCATCACAGATTGCTCACTTCATGGGTGAAGAAGATGTAGGGCCTGAAAATCTTAGAATTGTAAAGTTGGAAGGGGGCACATGGGTCATCTAGACCAATCCCCTGCAATCCAGGAATGTTTTGCCCAGTGTATGGCTCCAACCCACGACCCTGAGATCAAGAGTCTCATGCTCTACTGACAGAACAGCTCCTAGAAGGAAGTCTAATAACTCATTGGGGTTTATTTGGATAATCCTTGCCCTTCAGTGTTCAACTTGAAGATGCAATTATGGAGATAGATATAGATATTTTATTTTAAAAAGAAATAAGAGTATACTGTATCTTTCCTCTTTAAAATCAGTCATGCAATCTCACCTGGCAGGGGTGGTGGTAAAGGTAAAGGTACCCCTGCCCGTACGGGCCAGTCGTGACCGACTCTAGGGTTGTGCGCTCATCTCGCTCAAGAGGCCGGGAGCCGGCGCCGTTCAAAGACACTTCTGGGTCACGTGGCCAGCGTGATGAAGCTGCAACTGGCGAGCCAGTGCCAGCGCCACACACAGAAACACCATTTACCTTCCCGCTATAAAGCGGTACCTATTTATCTACTTGTACTTAGGGGTGCCTTCGAACTGCTAGGTGGGCAGGAGCTGGGACCGAACGGCGGGAGCTCACCCCGCCGTGGGGATTCGAACCGCCGACCTTACGATCAGCAAGTCCTAGGCACTGAGGTTTTACCCACAGCGCCACCCGCGTCCCCAGAGGTGGTGGTACTTACTCTGATTAAAGGAGGAGTTTGTAGCAGGGGACATTGTGTTTTGGCATTAACTGTTTTTTTATAAAGCAAGAAATACAGAACTGAGGCTTAAACCAGCAGCGGATCTTCTTTTTCAGTCCAGGAGCCACATTTTCCAGGAGCCTTTGGAGAGGGGTGTGTGCCACATGTCGGGGAGGGAGAGAGGTAAAACTGGATAGAGCAACAGACACAACTCTTACCTTTGAACAGTAGGCTAGTGTCAAGAGATTTCTGCACACAGGCACACACTATTTCTCCCACCAGGTGAGCAAGAGGATACATTCCAGCTGGGCCAAAACTCTCAAGGAAGTTATGGAGCAGGGCCAACAAGGAGGAAAGTCTTGAGGGCCAGACAGACATTATTGGAAGCCTACAACTGGCCTCTGGACGTGAGCTTGGCCTGAACCCTGACTATCTTTGGAAATGCGACATTATGGTGGTGGCCCAAAGGGCCACAATAAATGTGAAAATGTGTGCCCCTGGAAATCCTTTAGTGCCCTTCTAATAGAGAAGTTATGGTAACCTGTTGCTTTATGAAAATGATGATTTTGCAAGTTGCCGCCCCCCATTGGGGCAGGAATACAGCTAATATGTGAATCACAAAAATACAGCTGAAAGCGAGAACATAAATTGCTACATGGTGCAAATGGCTACATGTAACACAGGTTCCCAACATGCATACTAACACAATGTAACAGAACAGTGGGAATCAGAACTGAATCAGCATAAATTGCCAGCGCTTATTGAGCATGTGTATTAAACATGAAATGTGGTAATGATTGGTGGAAATTGAAATGCTTTGTTTGAAACTTTATAAATACCACTGCCTGAACCATTGGGCGGCGTTGCGGTTTTGCGGAACAATCCGACTGTAACCTATTGCTTTGCAATAAACAACGCTGGACTCCTAATTCCTCATGTTTCTGAGTTTAATGGCATAGACTCAGGAGATAAGCCATTTTTGGCTTACAACAACATGACAAATAATTTGGCAGACACAACAACAAAGCAGGCGTGGCGGAAGCCTCTTCTTTCTCGTCATCAGTGTTGTCATGAACACCATTTAACAGTCATCTTCTAGCTGAAGATTTGCCGCTAAAAATGGCACACTAAGGCTGTCTGTACCTTTAAAGCACATTTGAAGTGCATTCCCCCCACCCCTGCACCTCAGAGAATTCTGGGCACTGTAGTTTACTCCTCATGGAGTTACATTTCCCAGCAGCCTTTGACAAACCACAGGCCCCAGAATTCTCTGAGGGGGGAGAATGCGCTTCAAATGTGTTTGAAAGCTATAGGATGGGATTCAACTAGAGTCCCGTCTGAGGAAGGCCTGCACAAGGACTTCTGCTCGCACCGTGGGACTATCCCCTTCTCCTCCTCTTAGGTCCCTCAGCCCAAAAATCGGCTCTCAGGGGGTCAGGAGGACCCCAGGAATGGGGGGGGGGAGAGAAGTGGGCATTGTTCCACTTGTCCTGGCACAATATGTGCCTTAGCACAACATTGAATTCTTCTCACAACATGTATGCAGTCTGAGTAAAGCATCAAGCGTTAAGGGAGTCTTTTGGTGAGAGTGCTGATTTCCTCCTTCCTTGCACATCCTACCTGAAGAAATCACACTCCAGCCCCCCTCCCCCATAATAGTTTGGAGTACTGGAAAACTGTGATTTTCCCCACAGTGAATAATGTGCAAGCTGCCAGAAAGAGGTTTGCACCGCCCTCCGTAGCACGCTGGAGGGGGTGGGGGACATTTTGCTATTTTGCAACCACCACCAAGCGAGCCTCGTGTGTTGCACTACTTGTGCAAATGGCAGTCGACAGCAAAAGGGCCTTCATTTATTTTCTTCTCGTTTTTGAGAGATGAAAGGCACCCAGCTTGCCACTGCCCATCAGACGCAAAACATGGCACAATGCAGAAAGATGGGGAAGGCGCCAAGTCTGCATTCAGCCTGCCTTTGGCTGGAACAAAGCTGCCTGATGCAGATGTGTATGGGGACATAAAGAAGCCAGTGATGATTCCACCGAATTAATTTCCCCCGAATGAAAACGGCAACCAAGGAGAAAAGACAAGGCAAATTACCAACGCTAATCACAGTCTCTTGCTTTTACTTTCTTCCCCTTTCTCTTGTATGATAATTATGATAATTAACAAGCTAACAAGCTCCTAGTAAAAACAGTTCCTGGTTCTCAATGTATAATTAATATTTACGTTCATAACAAGCTTCCATTTATAGTATACTTAAGAGAGAAATCCCCTCAGAGGACGCACATTACAAATGCTACTCACATGCTTGATGCATTTATTATTTTAGAAGGAGAAAAGCTGGCCTGATCTGCCAGTTTTCAGCATTTTCAAGAACACACATCCCTTTCTCTTGATGTCATTGCATTAAAGCATTAGCATAGTTAATACATTAATTATTATTATTATTTTTTATTAAATTTCCGTACCACCCTTTATCTGACGATCACAGGGCAGTTTACAATATAAAAACACAAAATATAGTAAACATAACAATAACCCCCAAGGCCATCGATTGTTTATTTAGCCAAAGGCCAGGAAGAAGAGGAAGATATGAAGGTGGCAGGCAAGCCTCCCTGAGGAGAGCATTCTACGTATGGGGCGCCAGCGAAGCTTCTGCCCAGCTTAGGAAGAGAGGTGTGAGGCTCTTATGGGTCCAAGATCCATCCTGTCATCTTCACAAAGCCCATCTGGCTTTTGGAAGGAGGCAGGAGGGCTCTAGCATCCTGTCAGAGTCCTGGTACCTCCTTCACAAAGCTTGGGAAGCTTTTGACCAGCTTAGGGAGGCACGATGTCCATGTGCGTGACATCAGGACGTCACAATGTCACATGCATGACATCACCCCACCCCCTCGCAATCTGGCGTCTCTGGCCCTAACTGTCCCGCTATGAAAAATTTCACCACACACCACTACTGACACTTCTCTATCCAATAAAAAGAAGTTATCCTATCTTTCTAAAACTGAAGTGTGGCAATCCAATGAAGTTGAATGTGGGTGGGGGAATCCAGGACAGGCAAAAATAATTCATTCATACAGAACTATGGCACAAGGTGTGAGGATGGTCACCAACTTGGATTGTGAATACGTTACCAGCTGTAAAACACAGGTAGGCCGTTCTTTTTCTCAATTCCACTAAACCTTTTTTTTTTTTTTGAGGGAAATGCAGTATTTCACACAGGATAGATGTGGATTGTGGCTAACACTGGATGTAGAGTAAATGAGGTATGTACTCAGCTTTGGAAGGCTTGGAAAGTAGGTTAGACAAGTTCATGGAGTCCTGGTACCTCCTTCACAAAGCTTGGGAAGCTTCTGACCAGCTTAGGGAGGCACGATATCCATGTGCATGACATCAGGACGTCACAATGTCACATGCATGACATCACCCCACCCTACCCCCCTCGCAAGCTGGCGCGGATGTCAGTGTGTACCAGCCACCCTGACTGTACTAGTTCCTGGAGATCCACAGTGATAGAGGGTTATTGTGGCCATGCCTTGCTCACAGGCTTCCCACGGGCATCTATTAGCCCACTGTAGGAAGCAAGGGACATGGGTGGCGCTGTGGTTTAAACCACAGAGCCTAGGACTTGCCGATCAGAAGGTTGGCGGTTCAAATCCCCGCGACGGGGTGAGCTCCTTTGCTCAGTCCCTGCTCCTGCCAACCTACCAGTTTGAAAGCACGTCAAAGCGCAAGTAGATAAATACAGTGGTACCTCGCAAGACGAATGCCTCGCAAGACGAAAAACGCGCAAGACGAAAGAGTTTTCCGTTTTTTGAGTCGTTCCGCAAGACGAATTTCCCTATGGGCTTGCTTCGCAAGACGAAACGTCTTGCGAGTTCTTGCGAGTTTGTTTCCTTTTTCTTAAAGCCGCTAAGCTGTTAATAGCCGCTAAGCCGTTAATAGCCGCTAAGCCGCTAATAGCCGTGCTTCGCAAGACGAAAAAACCGCAAGACGAAGAGACTCGTGGAATGGATTAATTTCGTCTTGCGAGGCACCACTGTAGGTACCACTCCGGCAGGGAGGTAAACGGCGTTTATGTGCGCTGCTCTGGTTCGCCAGAAGCGGCTTAATCATGATGGCCACATGACCTGGAAGCTGTACGCCGGCTCCCTCGGCCAATAAAGTGAGATGAGCGCCACAACCCCAGAGTCGTCCGCGACCGGACCTAATGGCCAGGGGTCCCTTTACCTTTACCTAGGAAGCAAGACTCTGGATCAGGTTGGGCTTTGTTCAACTCCAGCAGTGCGGTTCTCATGTTCTCAAGTAATTTAAAGCAATAAGGAGAATAATATCATGGTCAAAATGGGAAGTAAAGTCCTCCTTCTAATGCTGGTTAATAACATTAGGTGAAATACCTTCCTGCATTAAATGCTGGTATATAAATCTCAGTCTTGTCAGGAGAAAAAGGACCAGCTGTTCCTTGACTCCTTCAAAAGCATCAAGAAGTCCCCTGCCTATAGTGGGAAAGGTAATCAATAAATCAGCCCATGCAAGGCCAAGATGCTTTTTCAAGTGTGCTTTTGTGTGCGAGAAAAATGGGATTAACTTTCTTCACCAAGTCAAAGCAATACCTTTGTCTAAACGTAAGCATAATTTGGAGAGTAGACCCATGGGAAAATAACTCAGATCAGATGCAAACCCCACCTAGTTGTGTTATTAAATGATTTGTCCTTGCTTAGAAAATGACCTTTTAATAAGAAGAAGGTAGAGCACTAACGTGCAGATAAATTCTCTGCAATGATTAAAAGGATGTTGAGAAGGGGCAGCAGGTGAACAGATGATAATGCTGCGAGTTATGGTACTGTACACATAGTGGCGCACCGTCTTAGGCAGTTTATCTAGTAGGCTATTGTGTACACAGCAAGCCAAAAAGAGAAACATTAACTAAATTGCAAGATTTGGATCATTTGTCTTATCGGCAGATGGGGGAATAGGTTATCTTCTGAGCGGGGCACACCTGCTCTCCTTTGTAAAACTGTAATCATGCCATTACAGGGTGCATTGTGGTTTCTTGTTTAAACGTTCTGTGGAGCGTGCGCGCACACACGGCATCATGTCAGCACAGGGCAGGGCACACACTTAGTGGTGGTGAGGAAGAAGAGGAATCTCTCTATTTAAGTTTAAGATGGGGTAAGGAAGAAGTAAACATGGTTCATTGTTTGTTTATAGGTTAGTCTTAGGGGTTCCTAAAGTGTGGTCCATCAGTTTCACTCAGTTGGTCCGTGGTGAAAAGTTTTGCTATTTTGAAAAACACTTCAGCATCTAGCCTGATAAACAGGCAGAAAAATTGTTAAGTGTTCCACTGAGATCCTCAGTAATTTTAAAGTTATAGGGTGGGAAGGACTTTGGGAACCACTGGGCTGGTTTTCAGTCCTAACCACATCTTCCTAGGAGTAGGCCCCATTGAACTCAATAGGACTTACAACTGAGTAGACATGGTTAGGCTAGCTCTGTTTGCTATATTTTCATGGGACGAGAAACCAGGAAGTGAAATGGAATAGCCAAGAGAGGATTTGAAGGAGTGAAGATCTCAGTGAGGTTGGGTTCGTATGGCCATATTCCCCTGTGAGGGTTTTTTTAAATTGAATATACATTCTAATTTATTTAATGATATACTGAACTCTGATGATGCCTCTGTCTTGTCTGCATGATTGATAGAGAGGGGTGTGTGTGCATTTAGATAGTATCCTGCTATATGAATGCAAAAATTCACATATATTTCTCTGTCCACTGGCATGTGGTCCCCATAAGGCTGCCTAGCTGGGAACCTGGCCCTTAGGTGGAAAAAGGTTACCTGGCAGCAGCTGTCCAGGATTTTAGGAGAAATCCTTTCACAGCCCTACATGGGGATGCTGGGGATTGAACTGGGAACCTCAGGTACCGTACAGAGTTACAGTCATTCCCTCACGTGTGAATAGGCCTCAGTCCACCACATGGAAAATATTGCCCCAGAAAAAATGTCAGTCTGCCTTCTGGTATTAGCACAATGACTGATGGTTTTGCCGGAGGCCTAGCTCAGGAAGTTATTTCAGAGATGGATACATTTTTATCAATGGTTTTATTTTCTTTTTACAGTTATAACCTACCTCCTCCCATTTGCCTGGGACAGCTTGCAATCAATAAAACAATAAAGTGCACAATAAAAGCCAAACAGTGTCATTAGAGAGTAAGAATTCCAACAATATCTACAGCCTTTCCTCTCCCCCCACTTTTTTTTCTTTTGCTGTTCTAACAGCCGCCTTGAGCGTATTAAAATGGCAATGTTGCATTTGTTCTGTATTGCAGTTTGACTATGGGTGCTGTTCCATTTGCTGTAACGCATCTGATGTGTAATTTTCTCCTGGAAAGGTGGTACATGAATAAATAGGTGACTGGATGGATTGATCTCATTCCCTTTAGAGAAGAGAAGCTTAGAAATGAAGGTCTAATGGTCCAGGCTTTGTTTTTAAAAAATCTTATAAACTAGCAAAGTTCAGAGTTTCAATTCTCCATCCTCCTAGCTAGGGTTTTCCTGATCAAGGGGCCAGTGATTAGTCTGAATTCAAATCAGCCTCCGATGGGAAGAGGACTATATGAGCACCTTACTCAATCCTAAATCTAGGGAGACAAGGCAGGGCCTGAGCCACATCTGCACATTGTAATCATTACTTATTCCCCCCACACGAGCCATTATTCATCCCATGAAATATACCCCATCCGTATTTTTTTTACAACATACGACTCAAGAGGCCAGAGACATGCCATCAATTTTATGGCTATCACTTCTGTAATTGTCCCTCAGCTGGCTCCCCAGAGATGTTTATCATCAGATTCATATATATTTAAGACAAATAAATGGCTAAGTCTTCAATGTTGGTTCACACATTTGCCACATCACAATAACATACATAATAAACCCAACATGGAGGCAGAGGCTGACAATCCCAAGGGCGTTTATTGTTCCCCCTCATTTGTTTGCCACCCTCTGAAGAACACATTTTCATTTAAAACATGAGGGTGGCATCTTTGAATACACCCCACACCATGACTAGCCGAAAGCAGTGTTGTTCCAGGTGATGGTAATAATAATAATATAATAATTTATTATTTATACCCCCGCCCATCTGGCTGGGTTTCCCCAGCCACTCTGGGCGGCTTCCAACAAAATATTAAACTACAATACAGCATCAGACATTAAAAAACTTCCCTAAACAGGGCAGCCTTCAGTTGTCTTTTAAAAGTAAAATAGTTGTTTATTGCCTTGACATCTGCTGGGAGGGCGTTCAACAGGGCAGGCGCCACTACTGAGAAGGCCCTTTGCCTGGTGGTGGGAAGACAGAAGCACGGGTAAAGCAAAACTGAAGCCTAAAAATTAATGGTGTAAACTGTTCAAAAAGCTTTCATTGGGGTTGTTTGTTTTTTTGGCTCACGTCTCTGATCGGCTCCGAGTCCCACGCTATCCCTGCATGACTTTCATTCATTCTCACAGCCTGCTTAGTCTTCATTTCATTTTACTTTTTAATAGTTTTCAAACATAAGACTCAAGTGCAGTAAAATATTTCATCGCCGCCGTGAATTGGTCTCTCAATCTGTTATTGCTTTTGGTTTCATCTGATCTTCTGTACAGCAGATTGAGCAGATCTGCCACCCAAGCTCAAGGGTGGGAGGGCAATGACCTTTTTCTGCTAGGACAAGAGGGAGAAATAGGCATGCTTTCTGCAAACCATGGGTGATGCGAGCCAGGGCAGTCCATCACAAATACTGCTGCTAAAAACAAAAACAAAACAACAAATACTGCTGCTTGAAGCTAGACACATCACTGTGCAACCACCACATTAGCTTGCTCTTAGGATCCAGCCGTGCTGTAAATATTAAATAACACAATTCTGTGCTGATGAACAGCCAGCACAAAACCAGGGATTTCCTTTGGACTAACTGCACTGAATATACAGCCAGAGTGTTTCCTAAAAATAGTATCCACTTGCAAAAATAGGGACCAATTTTTTGCTGCTTTATCTGTTGTGTTTGGGGTTTGGGAATGGAATGGGAAGCGAAAAAGAGAGACTTCGCTAGAATTTTTGAGAAGCTTTGCTGCTTATGTTACTGTGTCTCACCTGGAAGTGCGGCTGGTGGGAAGCTGTGGACTGGGGCAGATTTTGCTTTCTAAGTCTGGCACTCTTCCACCTGTTACTTTCTGTTCTCCTCAGTTCACTATGTCATAGCAGCAACGCCCTTCAGACTCCCTAGGCCATGGGTAGGCAAACTAAGGCCTGGGGGCCAGATCCCGCCCAATCGCCTTCTAAATTGAAGGACCTACGTTGGCTCCCAGTACGTTTCCGGGCACAATTCCAAGTGTTGGTGCTGACCTTTAAAGTCCTAAATGGCCTTGGTCCAGTATATCTGAAGGAACGTCTCCACCCCCATCGTTCTACCCGGACACTGAGGTCCAGCTCCGAGGGCCTTCTGGCAGTTCCCTCACTGCAAGAAGCCAAGTTACAGGGGACCAGGCAGAGGGCCTTCTCAGTAGTGGCACCCGCCCTGTGGAACGCCCTCCCACCAGATGTCAAAGAGAACAACAACTACCAGAGTTTTAGAAGACATCTGAAGGCAGCATTGTTTAGGGAAGCTTTTAATGTTTGACGCACTATTGTATTTTAATATTTTGTTCGAAGCCGCCCAGAGTGGCTGGGGAAACCCAGCCAGATGGGTGGGGTATAAATTATTTATTGTTATTATTATTATTATTATTATTATTATTATTATTATTATTATTCTGGCCCATGGACGGACGGTCTGGGAATCAGCATGTTTTTACAGTTTTTACATGAGTAGAATGTGTCCTTTTATTTAAAATGCATCTCTGGGTTATCTGTGGGGCATAGGAATTTGTTCATCCCCCCCCCCAAAAAAAATATAGTCTGGCCCCCCCACAAGGTTTGAGGGACAGTGGACCGGCCCCCTGCTGAAAAAGTTTGCTGACCCCTGCCCTAGGCTCAGCACCTTAGCGCATCAGAACCAGTCGTGCTGCCCTAAATTTGCTTTTGCTGTGGAGGGAGCCTTGGACCTATGTGAGTATTGCAGTGCTTTTTCAAAAACAAGCAATGAGAAGAGAAAACACTTGGCCACTTCATAATGTCAAGTGGCAACACCGTGAATATTTCAGACACGTTTCTCCCTTGCACACCACATTTTTCCAGGAGGGTTTTGCCCTCAAACACCTGAGTGGTTGAAAAATGTTTTGAATTCTTAGCGCCGCTTTGGCAAAAAGGGCTCGTGTGTGGGCTTCCGTCACCTTCACATTTGTTATTTACCACCATACTTTGCCTCAGGAAAACGGTTCCTGAATGAAGGAGAGCAACCAATATCAAAACAGTGAGTTTATTTGCTTATTACCTTGGGCACTAGCATGTTGCTTTTCCACCTGAATGGGGAGGACAAACCCCTAGAGAACGCAGGACATCAGCTGAGGATGAAGATTCAGAATAATTTTTTTATACCTGTGAAGGCTTCAAGAGCCTTAAAAAAAAACAAAAGCGTGGGGTTGCAAAAAAACCCTGGTGGGATTGCTGAAAGGAGGCATGTAATACTTGCCACAGAGATGAAGCAGGAGAGAAGGTTTGTGTTGGAGCCAGGTGGAAGAACAACATGGCTGTGTATTTGCATAGGCTGATATTCAACTGAGTTTTACTCAGAGGAAACCCACTGAAATTAATGGACACAACTAAGTTGGGTCAATTAAGTTCAATAGGGCTGCGCTGAGCAAAACATAGTTGAATACCAACCATATGAGTCTGACCACGAGGGGGACAGGAGCTAGACATGTATAACTGGGTTTGCTTGCCGGGAGCTTATATGATGTGACAAAGCATTATCCCACACTTCCCCTCCATGTCACTTTCCTTAATGGAAAAAAGGTCTGGTCTTTGGGTAAAAGTCAATTTGTTGCACAAGGCCTCCCGGTCTACTGTAATTGCGCAACCTGAATTTGATTGAATTCCACCCAAACACAGCTTCCATCTGGAAGCACCCCCAGTTAGCTTTGTATATTTGGGAATAGGCATGGGGGAATCTAGTATTTTAAGACAGTGGGGGGAGGGGAGGGAGAAAAACTGCTTCATAAAGTCTGAGAAATGCTTGATTAGCACTTTGTTAGAAAATGAGATCATCTCGATTAAGTGAATATTAGCAAATCATCTAAGTCAGGTTGACACATTTTATTTATTTCTATTTCAGCTTTCCTCTAAATGGCCCACGGTGGTGAACATAGTTCTTCACCCCCTCCCCATTTTATTCACCAAATGACCTTGCAAGGCAGTTTAAGTTGAGAGAATATTATAGAACATAAATTTCTGGCAGGGGAAAGTAAAAAATGTTTGAGAGAGAAACGTGACTTGATTTCTTCCAGCACAAGAAAACAAAAGAAATTGAACATTGTGGTATTCCATTTTAAATTTGCAGGGGGTTGGGAAACATCTCCGTGAGGAAGGTCTATAGAACGTGAAGAAGAATTTGTCACCATTTGGGCAGGAACAGATGCAAAGGTGAAAAACTACACTGTTATTTAAGTTATGCAACATTGCCACCTTGTGCTTATTCCTGTTAATTGCAGCTGTACCTTAATAGGCAAGATATATGACAAAGCAGGATTTACAAGGCTATCTGTCAACAGGCTGTAAAAGAGTGAACCTTTCCTTTGGTCAACAGGAATTAAACTAATATTGAATTTTAAAAATACAAAATCAAAATTTTAATATACTAATCAAAGAGTGGAAAAAGCAAAGAGGGACAGCATATGTCATGTTTGCCTTCTGATGGTACTTCTTTTCTCTCAAGGCAAGATAAAAAACAAAATCAAGCGAGTTTATTAAGAGAATTTAAAAATGTGTCTTACACTCCTCTTAGTTGGCAGAATACATTCAAGTTATTATAAAATACATTGCAGAACAAATGAACAGTACCTTGTGAAAAAAGAGGAGTCAGGCTGATTCCCAGTTCTGGCTCGGTTAACATGTTCTTGGTCCACAAAATGTGATTATTCATCCTAATGGGAAAAAGACACCTCCTGCAGACTGTTGTTGATTGTTAACTTTGGGCAATGTGAACTCAGGACAGGTGTAGAAGCTGGTCAGACATGTCCATTAAACTTAAAGCTGTAAAGGTCTAATGAGGCATACATTCATTAGGAATTAGCCAACTGCACAAGCAACTGCTGCTTCCCTAAGAAAGTTCTGATTTTTAGCAAAGCGTTCTGCGTTAGCTCTGTCGCTTCTTCCCATTTATTTTTTTCCGGGCTTGTGTAAGTCACCAGATTCTCAGTGTACTTCAAGATCACCTTTAGAAACCTGTGTGGAAGAGGAAATACAATTGTGACACCAAAAAGGAAAGCCTTTTTCAAAAACCATTAGACATTAAAATATATTGTCAAACTGATGCTTTCCCTGGAAAATCCATCATTGCATCACTTTGCAGTTGCAGAAAGACATTTCTGGACCACACTGCCCCCTTCCAGTGGCTGCAATTTGTAAAGGCAGGGAGGAAACACCCAGTCATGTTAAATGCAGTCACGCATTTAAAGCAACATCTTTATTCCAGGTCCTTTTGGAAGCCCGAACAACAACTAAGAGGTGTAGTACTGAGATACTGGTGGTACCACCTTCTTCCTGCACCAGAATGCTGAGAGGTGTAGTGAAGAGTGCTGCCAGCTCATTCCTCATATTGCATCTGATTAAAGAATGTCAAGGATTACAAATCACTAGGTGGAAACAGTCAGATAATAATCAGTGGTTGAAAGGAGCTTTGTGTATTACTTGACTAAAGCTAGAATGTACTCACTTTAGGTAATGTTGATATCCAGGAGCATTCTGTTCACCAGCAGTATGGACATGGATTAGTTCCAGCGTAATCAAGATTAAAATTAGTTGCAAGACTGGAGATAGAAATTTAATACTAGAAGAAGAAAAAAATATTTGAAAACAAAAGCCTTAGGAACAATCTAGCCAATGAGAAAACATATTGCTATACTGTTCTTCTTGATGTTATTAATTCATTGCCCCATGAGGAGTCTCCAAGCAGCTTACAAATTTTAAGAGCCTAAAGTAAAAAATGCGATAAAAACCATAAAAGACTCTATAAAGCAGTGACAAGCATATAAGTTATACTTTTTATGTGGTGCTGGAAGGATGTTAATGTCAAATAGGTTAAATGGATTAAGTGAAGGTTATGTGAGTCTGCAACACCTAGATCAAGACACTTGGCCAGGAGCATAGCTGTCAAGTGTCCCTTATTTGAAGGGACAGTCCCTTATTCCAGCGCCATGTCCTGCTGCTGTCCCTTATTGATGGATGTCCCTTAAATGTCCCTTAAATGATGCCCCTTAACTTTCAAAGGAAGCAGCTCCTCTCCCTCCCTCCCTGCCGGCCAGGGAGGAGGGAGGCTCCAACTGTGTTGCTTGGCTGTCTTGCTTACCCAATAAGAAGTCTAAGAACGACTGGGGGGGTGTGGAGCTTGCATGCCTTGTGTGTGGCTAG
This sequence comes from Podarcis vaucheri, assembly GCF_965113315.1. Lineage (NCBI taxonomy): Eukaryota > Metazoa > Chordata > Lepidosauria > Squamata > Lacertidae > Podarcis > Podarcis vaucheri. The sequence continues at coordinate 50,980,393 of NC_138761.1, forward strand.
TTAATGCAAGCTGAGGGGTTTTTTGAATGCTGGACGCCATTTTGTTGCACGTGCTGCTGCAAACTTTGCAGTGCAAAGCCAGGCCAGGGAGCCATCTTAAGTTGAGGCTGCATAGGCCTTGTGGTGCATGTGATTCAGATTCTATTTAGTTGAACCTCTGGTTACAAAGTTGGTTGGACAGTGTTCTCAAAGCTACCAGCATGAGTTTGACCAGACTGCAGGAGGACAGGAAGACTGGAGTGCCTGGAACAGGTGAGGCTGCAAGTCCCTTATTTTGGTTGCTGGTCCCTTATTTTCAAATCTGTAAATTGACAGCTATGGCCAGGAGAGATTTTCTGCTGTTTGCTAACTGACTCTCTTTCTCTCTCCTCAGATCTCTGCCTCCTTGTATCCCTTTAGCTACTTTCACTAAGCTTGCCCCCTTATCCTGAACATTTGTGCCTGCCTATCTGCCCTGGAGATACTTTCAGCATCAGTCAGAAACACAGAGCAATACTTGCAGAACACAAGCTTCATTTATTAGCTTATCTCTGTGTTATATATATTGTGTAAGAATCTAGACTACATCAGTTGCATTTAGGCCCCATCAAAATCAATGGGACAGGATAGTCATGACTCAAGTCCCACTTTCATTTTCATTGGGATTAAGCAAGTCTGGATGTAGTCTTTGTGATATACATATATATGCACATAATAATAATAATAATAAATTTTATTTATATCCCGCCCTCCCCAGCCGAAGCCGGGCTCAGGGCGGCTAACAACAATCAAATAAACAATCAAATAATCATACATTCTAAAAATATTTCATTATAAAATTAGTTAAAATCAAATTGATGGCAACCGATTAAGCAAGATTTTGTGCAGGTTGCCAGAGGAGGGGGTCAGGCTGCGCCCTGACCAAAGGCCTGGCGGAACAACTCTGTCTTGCAGGCCCTGCGGAAAGATGTCAGGTCCCGCAGGGCCCTAGTCTCTTGTGACAGAGCATTCCACCGGGTTGGAGCCGCAGCCGAGAAGGCCCTGGCTCTAGTTGAGGCCAGCCTAACCTCTCTGAGGCCTGGGACCTTGAGGATGTTATTATTTGCTGACCGTGTATATGAATACAGATCCAGAATATTATGCGCACTCATTCTGTCTATTTCTCGCTCTCTCATAATACTTGAGATCTGTTTAACAAATTGTTTATTTTAAAAACATTTTCAATTACATGTTCACTCCCATTCCTTCAAAAGTAAAGAAAAAAAACCTACCTCCTTCTCATGCGCAGATAGTTGTGCCTCTGGCGTGATCTCAGTGATTTGTTTGTCCACTGCTTGTACCTGGTTTCACAAGTGGAAATGACTTGACATGACACTTGGTGGCACTGGTTGCTTATCTGACGAAGCACCACGACAATCTCCAGGACAGATCGTGGGCAGAAGAGGACATGAACATGCTTGCTGCAGAGATCAGCCAATAACCTAAATCACAAAATATACCATTTCTTCAGTGCTCTTTTAGCTGCCGTAACACAGAACTAATGTTCAGCCTGATTGCCATAAATGCAAGCTAATTCTAGTGCAAACTACATCCATGGGCTATAAAAAGAGGCAAACCGATTGTTTCTTCCAAATTAAAGAAATTTGAATAAATTATCACATTTGCCTCTTTTATAATGGGTACTGTTTGCCATTGATGGCAGCTAATTCCACCTGCATGATCTATTCCATCTATATAATCAGATAGAATGTTGGGGCTTGAAGGGCATGCTAAACTGTGGCTAATCTAAAGGGACATGGGAGCTTCCAATCCCCTCCTTGTGGCTATGCTGTGGAGAAGGAGAAGGAAGGGGGAGCATGCAAGCTCAGGGATGCTGGGCTTATTCTTGTAATGCTAAACTGCGGTTTACTGTCATAGATGAATGTAGCCAAACCATAGTTTACAATCTTTGTTTGGAGGGATCATTAAAGCCAGTTTGCTGGTCCAGTTGCTATGGCAAACTCTGACACACCAAGAAGAGTTCTTGTAAGCTCTGAATCTGAAGTATGTGAAGGAAAGGATGAAGCATGTGCTTGAAGGACTGGAGAACAGAGCATCTGAACATGGGCACTATGGCTCATACTTATCTCATGAGGCAGTCCCTATATTTAATAGAAATGGAACTCCAGAGCTGACAAAAAGCATCACCAAAAAGTTAAGTCATAGGACTACAGTGTACTTTCAGATTTGACAAAAAGCAGTGAAAGTGTTACAAAACTTACTTCTCAGTTATAACCTCCTCCACAGGATCACCTAGAAGTCTGATACTGTGAGACAAGTAGGGTTGTAGTTGAGATAAAATATCGGTAGTCGCAAACGTACAAGGAACGTCATCAGTATCTTTTCCTGACCTTAAAAACAAAAGAAAACCAAGGTATTAATGACCACTCTCAGAATCTTATTTGAGAGCACTTCAAATATGTATTTCTTAGAACAAAAAAAACTATCGAATAATTAGTAATTCTATTTTTGCGTGACCTCAAATCAACTAATATATTCTTGGGTGTGTTATCCTTGGTTATCTCCCAAATTCTAAGATGATGAAATCCTAGACTGTGATGCTGACTGAGGTGGTAGCCTAGTTTCTTTGTTTTTTTTTAAAAAAAGGTTACACAGTCTTGCTGCTTTAACTCACTCAACATTTCCCTACCATGGTCACAGACGGGGGTCTCTTTCAGCATGACAGGTTGGGAGCCCCAAAATTTCTAAATGTTTGGATGCATTGTCTGTTGATACGATCACTTGCTTTCACAGTGACCTGCCATGAGCCCTCAAGATAAGATGGGACAGACAACCCAAACACATACATATATGCAAACTAACCAAATGTCTTGCTCATCAGTTACCTCCACATTTTAATTCTTGTACAGCAGTCTAGAATTATGCAAATAGGAAGAAGGGTTTGCAAGAAAGCATAGATTGAGAAATTTCTCATCTGACACCCCAACATACCCCTCTAACCACAAAAAGGAGCAGGAGAAACAGGCATTACCCTCCAATTTCTTGAACTTGCTCTTCAGGCATTCTAGGAAGAACAGACCATGAATGAATGCTTTTGATGCACTTCAGTACCTAGAAAGTGAAAAAGAGATCTATAAACAATTCCCCTCCCTGGCTTTTTAGGTAATATTGAAGCATACAGTATGAAGAGATCAGAAAGCCTCATTCTGAGAGCTTTGGTTCTTAGGATTCAGCCCAATGCTTTTATTTGCCCTTGACTTTTTAGCAGACCTTCCTATATGCTATGAATCCATTCCTGATTAAACTTCTCTGACAGCCTATAACTTTCAACTGGGCTCTTTTGGTGTTGTCAAACAGTGATTTAGCACACAAACCTCTTCTGTATGCACATGTTTGAGTCTCCTACTAACTTTGACAGGACGGTTGAAAGTGCATCCCCCCCCCCAAAAAAAAAAATCTGGAACTGTACTTTACCCTTCACAGAGCTCCAGTCCCCAGGACTGGGGAAAGCAATGTGCTTTAATTGCATGGTGTGGATGTGACCAATGGCTATTTTTCAGTCTATTTAAAAGCTCAAGAGAGATAAACTCACTACTGAACGACAAAGATGATGATAAAGGCAATGTACCTGCTTCTTAAGTTGGGCTATTGGATGAAATTGGGAACAATAGCAATCTGCACAGCTCATAAGTGGTTTTAGGAATGCATGTTCCTGGTTTGAAAATGCGTGTTCCTGGTTTGAAAATAAATTAAAATTCATAGTTAAAATGTTAATATATTTGGATTATTTTCTGTAGATAGTACTGCAATCAATTCCACTGAGGCTAACTGTAGTGTACTTAACAATGTTAAGGTATTGGATGAAGTTGGATCCAGACTTGTGCTCACTGGAGTTCTGCTTTTGCTGGAGGAAATGAGGGGTGAGAAGTGATCTTTGTTGATTCCTCCTTTCCCCTGTAGACCCCTGTACCCCTGAAAAGCATGGAAGGCGGTGTCAAGAATCAATGAAAACTGCTCCTCTTGCTCCAGTGGGAAGCCTTTGCTGGATTCTAGTTCTCTCCATGGATACAGGAACCTTTCCTGTCAGAGGGAGCAAGTCTGGATCCAACCTAGGATGCTTTATATACAAAAATATATAAGAAAACAAAGGTATCAACTACTATGCACTGCCCTGGATTCTGATGAAACCTACACATGCGGATGAGTGGTTTGCAACGCGAGATTCCTCCTTCCTGTGACCAACCATGTTTGGAACAAAAATGGACCTAATGCATCTGTGACTGGATCTCCCTTGTTTGCTTTGGAAATAACTTTTCAAGTAGGTATGGGTGGGTTCAGACTTTGGTCAGACCGAGGCTGTTGGGAATAGTTAACCCTCCCCCCCCCCATTTCTCCCAATCTAAATCATCCTTGTTATTGCTGCGGAAGGGCTAATAGCTGGGGGGGGGGGAGCATGAGTGAAAAGGGTTAAAGATCCTATATCCCAGGCCCATTTTGATCGTAGATCTGTTTCAGTATTTACAGATCCAGTAATATAAGCCAGAATGAATGGATGAAGAGCAAGCTGAAAAACCCTGCATGCTAAAGAATAAAACAAATAAAAACCATTTGAAAGAAATATTAGGACAGCAGAACAGGGATAGCTCCTATCTTTCCAATGTTAAGATAGCTTACATAATGTAAGATATCTACAGTATGGTCTTCCTCAATTTGCTGCCCTCCAGATGTTTTGGACTACAGTTCCCATCAGGCCACTGGTCTGGAATGGTAGCAGCTGTAGTCCAAAATATGTGGATGGCACCAGGTTCGGGAAGGTTGGTCTACACTACAACTGTAGCTCATTGGCCACAATCCAAAGAGGCCCATGCATGTATCCAAGGCATTTCTTTAGGGAAGGCTTCCTCCCTCCATATGTTTTTGGCCTACAACTCCCATGATCCCTAGCTAGCGGGACCAGTGGTCAGGGATGATGGGAATTGTAGTCTCAGAACATCTGGAGGGCCGAGGTTGAGGAAGCCTGCTTTAGGGACACAGAGGGATTGCCGAGTTTCTCTTCTGGAAGTAGCTCCTCATACAAAATCAGATTCTACTCAGGAGGGTCTCCAGACCTTCCAAAATAACGTTTTAGGGAATGTGACAGGCTAGTTGTAAAAAGTGGAACCGTGCATGGCACTGTGGATCCTGCTCACTCTGCCCATAAAAGAAAGGCCTGTAAGTCATATGACAGAGGGATAAGATAGTCTTCAAATCCAGATCTTTCTGGATTTTGGGTATAAGGAAGCATAGGTTTAACATAAACAGGTCTTGTTGCAGCAAAATAGGTCCCTACCTTGACTGCAGCTATGTCACCTTTGGAAAATCTCCACAGGAGGGTAATGGAAAATCCAAGAATTGAATTGGCTATTTCTCTCGGGAACACATTCAAGCTGCTCTCTCCATGGCTCAGATGATCTCTAACACGTGGGCCTTCTTGGTGGTTCAAGAAATCCCAAAGAAATTCCTACAAAAAACAAGACAAGTAGTGTGAAATGTAAAATGAAAAGAAAAAGCCCTTCTATGCAGGCAAGGTGCCTTTGATATGTAGAAAATCATTTCTAGATCCAATCCACAGAGGGTGGAAATAAAGCCAGAGCAAACATTTGTTTGCTTCCCTTCTACAAGAGCAAAATCCTACTGGAAGTGAAGTTTCTGATATAGATGATTATGAAAATCTGCTCAAAAATGAGCATTTTGAGAACTCATTATTTCTCATTGTTCAGTTGATTAGAGCTGCCAGGGACACTTCTAACTGGCACATGCCAACTTGTTTGCAGATCTCCAAATGGAGAATAGTCTCTTATACAACATTAATCCCTTTCACTATTAGGATACAACATACAAAATCCCTGTTGAATAGTTTCAAAACCAGCAAAGGTGACAACCCTGTCTTGTATTGCTGATGTCATTATCCCCATTTAACGTTCTTTTCCATACTAAAGCATTCTAATGATCTTAGAATCATAGAATCATAGAATCATAGAGTTGGAAGAGACCACAAGGGCCATCGAGTCCAACCCCCTGCCAAGCAGGAAACACCATCAGAGCACTCCTGACATATGGTTGTCAAGCCTCTGCTTAAAGACCTCCAAAGTAGGAGACTCCACCACACTCCTTGGCAGCAAATTCCACTGTCGAACAGCTCTTACTGTCAGGAAGTTCTTCCTAATGTTTAGGTGGAATCTTCTTTCTTGTAGTTTGGATCCATTGCTCCGTGTCCGCTTCTCTGGAGCAGTAGAAAACAACCTTTCTCCCTCCTCTATGTGACATCCTTTTATATATTTGAACATGGCTATCATATCACCCCTTAACCTCCTCTTCTCCAGGCTAAACATGCCCAGCTCCCTTAGCCGTTCCTCATAAGGCATCGTTTCCAGGCCTTTGACCATTTTGGTTGCCCTCTTCTGGACACGTTCCAGTTTGTCAGTGTCCTTCTTGAATTGTGGTGCCCAGAACTGGACACAGTACTCCAGGTGTGGTCTGACCAGAGCAGAATACAGTGGCACTATTACTTCCCTTGATCTAGATGCTATACTCCTATTGATGCAGCCCAGAATTGCATTGGCTTTTTTAGCTGCCGCGTCACACTGTTGGCTCATGTCAAGTTTGTGGTCAACCAAGACTCCTAGATCCTTTTCACATGTACTGCTCTCAAGCCAGGTGTCACCCATCTTGTATTTGTGCCTCTCATTTTTTTTGCCCAAGTGCAATACTTTACATTTCTCCCTGTTAAAATTCATCTTGTTTGTTTTTGCCCAGTTCTCTAATCTGTCAAGGTCGTTTTGAAGTGCGATCCTGTCCTCTGGGGTGTTAGCCACCCCTCCCAGTTTGGTGTCATCTGCAAATTTGATCAGGATGCCCTTGAGTCCATCATCCAAGTCGTTGATAAAGATGTTGAATAAGACCGGGCCCAAGACAGAACCCTGTGGCACCCCACTAGTCACTCTTCTCCAGGATGAAGAGGAACCATTGATGAGCACCCTTTGGGTTCGGTCAGTCAGCCAGTTACAAATCCACTGAGTGGTAGCATAGTCAAGACCGCATTTTACCAGCTTCTTTACAAGAATATCATGGGGCACCTTGTCAAATGCTTTGCTGAAATCAAGGTAGGCTACATCCACTGCGTTCCCTTCATCTACCAGGCTTGTAATTCTGTCAAAAAACGAGATCAGGTTAGTCTGACATGACTTATTTTTCAGAAATCCATGCTGACTATTGGTGATCACAGCATTCCTTTCTAGGTGCTCACAGACTGTTTGCTTAATGATCTGCTCCAGAATCTTCCCTGCTATTGATGTCAGACTGACTGGGCGGTAATTATTTGGGTCCTCTCTTTTCCCCTTTTTGAAAATAGGGACAACATTTGCCCTCCTCCAGTCTGCCGGGACTTCGCCTGTTCTCCAGGAATTCTCAAAGATGACTGCCAGTGGTTCTGAGATCACATCTGCCAGTTCTTTTAATACTCTTGGATGCAGCTCATCTGGCCCTGGAGACTTGAATACATCTAATCTAGCCAAATATTCTTGTACTATCTCCTTAGTTATTCTGGGCTGTGTTTCCTTTGCTGAATCATTTGCTTCAAATTCTTCAGGTCGGGCATTGTCTTCTTTATCTTTTAATTCTATCCATGCTGCAAATATTCAGAACTGAACTGCTTGCTTCATAGAGAATGTAAGTTTAAGTACTTGAGTCCTACAGTATTTAAAGAGTTACTTATACCTTAGCGCTGCATGACTTAACATAATAATGAATTAATGTTATAAAAATTAACATTGTGCTCACCCAAGATAGCCCAGCCGTGTTGGAAGAGTGAGTTGCCTTATTACAAAATACCCACAAGTGCAGTCCTATGCAATGTCAACTCAGAAGTAAGCTCTACTGGCACTTATTACTCAATAATTGAGGCCTAGAAGGCTATGGGCTTTTCATTTTAAATTCAATAAGCCAAAATCCATCATCTTACCATTGCTGATTCACCAAGAACTAAAGGAAGCTGATTGGCTTCTTCATTATGTAACTGTTTTGCTAGCATCTAGATATAAAAAATAGATACAAATGTCAAATAACCCAAAGCACTGAAGACTGCCAGACTATTTTATTAATATAAATCTTTACAACTAAGACATATTTATGAGGCACCCTGCATTTAAAAAAAATATCTTTTTTATAATTAAGGTTTTCTAAAAAAACCTTACGACTTCAACCAACCAACTATAGTATCATGTTTAAAGGTAAAAGGTAAAGGACCCCTGGACAGTTAAGTTCAGTCAAAGGTGACTATGGGGTTGCAGTGCTCATCTTGCTTTCAGGCCAAGGGAGCCAGCGTTTGTCCAGACAGCTTTCTGGGTCATGTGGCCAGCAGGACTAAACTGCTTTTGGCACACAGAGGACCATGACAGGTGTCAGAGCGCATGGAAACGCTGTTTACCTTCCTGCCACAGCAGTACCTATTCATCTACTTTTACTGGCATGCTTTCGAACTGCTAGGTTGGCAGGAGCTGGGACAGAGCAACAGAAGCTCACCCCATTGCAGGGATTCGAACCACCAACCTTCTGATTGGCAAGCCCAAGAGGCTCAGTGGTTTAGACCACAGTGCCACCCGCATCCCTAGTATCATGTCATGTACTCCAATGAACCACATGGTCAACTTACCTCATCGAAAGTGGTATAAAGAGAAGATGACTAGAAAAGAGATATAAAAATGTCACTACTGTTTAATTTCTGGAGGGAAAATACAGGTTGATTAAAATTAAGTCATACTCTGGCTACATTCACACAATAATTTAAAGTGCTATGATACCACTTTAAACAGTTGTAGCTTCGCCCAAAGAATTCTGGGAGCTGTAGTTTGTTAAGGGTGATGAGAGTTGCTGGGAGACCCCAATTCCCCTCCAAGACAATTTCCACAAGACTCTAAATAATGAACAAATCAAAATAAAATTGCTCACTATCCCAGCGCTCAGCTAATTTTTACCCTCTATTAAGGGGAAACTGTGGTTCAAACTAACCAGAATCCGTGCACTGAGGAAGGGAATAGGCAGGGTGTGTGATCTCACCCTCCATTCCTGGCTGCCAAACTACGGTTTATCAAGCTGGGAACTGTACATTCAAACTGGACCGTTATGTAGTACCAGTTAATAACAGATTCTAGGTAAATGTGACTAGGTTTTTTTTTTTTTAGAAGTGACCAACAAGGGGGGGGAAACTACCTCAGCCGTCATTGTAAACAATTAAAATTATTAGTAGGACTGGAATGACACTTGTAGTTTAACGTTGGACTATGGTTTTAATGGAGATTTAATAGAATTGAATTAATAGAGAAGATGCGGGAAGAAAAAAGTTAACATAAGGACCCACAAAGGTGAAGATGGAAGTCCTTGGGAATTTATGGAATTCTCTTTTTGTTTTGGTTGTGTGACAATTGTTTGTAAATTTTAAAATCTGAAAATTAAATTTTTTTTAAAAAAAAAAAAGAAAAGAAAAAGAAAAAATTACCTCAGCCGTCATTAGTCTGCTAGGACATTTATTAACCTTTGTGAAAAGCAACCTAAGTCCATTCTCCAGCTGAGGTAGTAACAGTATAACACAGTCTGCATACCTGAAAGAAATATTACAGCGAGATTGATTTCCACTACACATTTCTCTTCTTTCATGAAAAACTGAAACATATGAACCTAACGAGCCTCATTCAGGCTGGATATTGTTGTCTCAGATATTTGAAATAAAGGCACAAGGGACTTCCGGTTTGGATCGCCTGCAGCATGGGTGCGCGGAGAAGTTGCTGAACAGCCTTTTCCGAACTGCATAGGGTTCAGAGGGGGCAACGCATAGGCACTGCGACCCCCGAAACCTCAAAGGGGGCCCCCTTGAGGGAAACGCAACCGGCAGCGTCAGAGGGACCCGAAGCCCTGTGAGTCTTTTTCTATTTTGGGAAAGCCCAGGAGCGACGGACCGAGAGGCGCAAAATGGTAAGCCCTGCGAACCCCGTGCAGTAATGCCTCGAGCACCAGCTGGAACTGGCGACAAATCTCCGCAACTTTAAGAACAACCGCCCTGGGGCTATCTAACAAATGTCGGTTCGGAAAATTTGGAGCATAGAGCCCGTGGCGTGTTGGAGATATATTAATTAAACTAAGGAGCCTGATCTGCATTTCGGAGTTAAGATGGCGCTGGGGCACTAATCGGGAGAGCGAAACAAAGAAACTCTTACCTACCCGCTGTAGAAACGAAGAAGAGAAAGTCCCCTGCTGGGAGTTTCACGGGGCAAAAGTATCCAAGACAGATAGTATTTACAAAGAAAAGAGACGTTCGAGACTTTGTATCAAATAGATCGATACAGATAAGTTGGGGAGAGAGAGACTAAACCGAACACTAAGAAGAGTGAAAGGAGGCGAAGGCGAGAGGAGGAGACGGAGGGGGTTGGAGGGGGAGAGGAAAGCTAAGCTTGAGAGACAGAAGAGACGAACTTTGCCCCCCCCCCAATATTTTAAACAGTCCCGCAGGCTTTTGACAGCGGCGACAAACAAATAACTTCTGTCGATCTTGAACCTCCGTCCCCCCCCCTTTTTCCCTTATTTTTTATATCTTTTTCGTTCTCTGTTCTCTCTCCGCCCCTTTTTCAGTTCTCCCGGCTTCCGCTGCTTTTGCAGCTGAGCGGCCACGGGAAGAAAACTCTGTGTGAGCCTGAGCACGTACGCCAGCCCCTACTTCCACCGGGCTGTAACTAAGTTGAAACTGGGTAACCTAATTTGGAAATCTAGCGCAACCTTGATTTTTGGCCAGACTTTGATGGACTTAACTACATTCCAGGACTTAACATTAAATAGAAATACAAGAATTACGACTCTCCTTGGTCTTGCTTAATTTGAAGAATATCCCCTTTTGGAAGGTGGCAGAAACTTTGTTTTGTACCTCATCTCAGTTGGACGTAAGAACTGAAACCTAGCCACCCATCCGCTTTTTTGATTGTAGAACACATAAACCCCACAGAAAGACCTGAAAACTTAAAGGACCTTAAGCGGTGCATCATCCTTTGCTCATCTTCTCCCCCCCTTTTCCCTTCTTTCTCCCTTTCCACGTGTGCACCCCCCGCCCCGCTTTCTCTATTTCCCACCCTTGTTCTGTTGCTCTAGTTGTCACCAATCTGAACTTGAAAAAACCACTACCTGAACTAAACTTGAACATCGGGCTGCTGTTGGAGCCAGAACTTTGGATTAGGCCAAACAAGCGGCTGAAACCAACCTAGAAGAAAGAATTTCAAACCTCTTCTCACTGCTTTTGGACTTTTTTCATTCCTTACTTGCCCCTTGTCTCCCTCCCCTCGCCAGCCCCCCCTGCCCCCCCCACTCATCTGTGTAGCCCCCCCTCCCCCCAACGGAATCTCCTTCCAGATTGTACGCCCCTCTGGGGTCAGCAGAAAGAAACATAAGGTTGGTTATTTTCTAGGACTGGGGAGGAGAGAGGGAACAGACTGGGTGGATGGCGGGAAGAGACGGGAAAAAGTCGGTGGGAACACCCGTAGAGAGGAAAGCATCAAGGCAAGAGGAAATAAGGGACCTAGATGCCTTATGGCTGAAAATAAAAGAAGAATTTAGACAGAATGAAATCCACATGGAAAAAAAGCTAGGAGAGATGCAGGATTCCTTTGATAAAAAAATAGAGGTTGTGGTGGGGGAATTTTCAAATAAAATTAAAGACCTAGCGGTCCGAACAAAGTCCCTAGAGGACTCAAATAGGAAAATACAGAAAGAAACGAAAGATCAACGAAGAGAAGTAGAAAAAATCAAGGAGAATTTTGAAGAATTAAATAAAAGCCAGGATCAGGTGTTAGACAATTTAGCCATGATGGAAATGAAGCAAAAGCAGTTAAATTTGAAATTTAGAGGAATAGGAGAGGCAAGGGAGGAAGATATAAAAGAAAAAATGATAAAAGAATTGGCGAGGTGGCTAGCACTGAAAGAAGAAGAAGTTGCGCAAACCATAGAAAATGCTTTTAGAATAAAAATAAGACTGAAACAAAACAAACAGAAAAGGACCCCAGGAGACTGCTTAGTGATCTTTAGATCGATAGAGATGAGAAACATAATTCTGAGAGAAAGCTATCAAAGGAAATTAATGATTGATGGAAAACCAATTATTATTTTTAAGGAAATACCAATCAGGCTTCTTCGTAAGAGAGAGGGCTACAAACAGATAGTCAATATTTTGAAAAAGAACGGCATACAACACAGATGGGAGTTCCCTGAAGGGATCTCTTTTTTCTACAAAGGGAAAAGATTCAAGATAACAGAGATTCAGGAAGTCAGTAAATTCCTTCGCAGATATGAAAAAGAATTAGGGGGGATGCCGGTGAGATATGGAGAGAGAGGTGGAGAGGGGGAGGGGAGGGGAGGAGCGAGGGGAGGGGCGGAGGGAGGGGGCGAAGAGGAGGAGGGTGGGGGGGAGGAGGAGGAGGAGGTGAGGGAGGAGGAGGAAGGGGAGGAACAGGAGGAAACAGAGAATCAAAACACCCGAATTTAAATTAGTCAAAACTCAAAACCTAAACAGACAAATTACTGACTTCTTAATTAGAAAAAAGTAATAATGAATCTTAAAATTTTAACGTGGAATGTAAATGGATTGAACGAAAAGACAAAAAGGAATAAAATTGCAAATGTGTTGAAGAAGAAAAAAGCGGATGTAATCTGTTTACAAGAAACTCATGTAGCCAATAAGCATAAGCATGTATTGGTAAATAAGAACTTGGGAATAGAATTTATAAACTCGGGGAGAGAGAAAAAAAGGGGAGTGGCAACATACGTCGATGAAAAATGGGAACCTAAATTGTCCTACAAAGACGAAGAAGGGAGAATTTTGGGAGTACAAATAAGCTTTCAAGGAGAAAAGATTGACGTGGTAAACATCTACGCTCCAAATTCAAATAGGTCTGAGTTCTATAAAAAATTGGAAGAAGTGTTAGTAGAACTAGGAAACAATAAGCTGATATTAATGGGAGACTTTAATGCAGTGCCTACATTAGAACTGGACAGGCAAACAGAAAAGAGAAAACGAAAACAAGGAAAGTTACCGGAATCATTCCAAGACCTGAAGGAAAACATGGACTTAACGGATGTGTGGAGACACAAGCATCCAACAGAAAAACAATTTACTTTCTTTTCAGAAGTACATAAAAGCTGGGGAAGAATAGACCAAATTTGGACCTCAAGAGAAATTACCCTAAGAGTGATAAAATGTGAAATACAACCGAAAACCCTATCCGACCATAACTCAATAACTTTGGAACTAAAAGGAAAATCAAACGGAGGTTTTAGATGGAGACTGAATGACTTTCTGTTAGATAATGATGAGGTGATCGAAAAAGCCAAAACCACATTAAAAGAGTATTGGGACTTGAATCTTAACACAGGGATAAACATAGAAACAGTGTGGGACGCCAGCAAGGCGGTCTTAAGAGGTTTCTTTATCCAGCAAAACAACCACAAGAAAAAAATAAGGCAGCAAAAAACAGATGAAATACTTAAACAGCTGAGGGAGTATGAAAAGAAATTAATAGAACATCCGAAAGACGAGCAAAGTCTACAATCAATAAAAATATTACAAAGACAATACTCAATACTAACGAACCAAGAAGTAGAATGGAAAATTAAGATAATGAAGCAAAGATACTTCGAATCAGCGAACAAAACAGGGAAATTCCTAGCCTGGCAACTGAGGAAAAGACAGAAGCAGAATGTGATAAATAAAATAATGGTAGAAGAAGAATTAATAACCGACCCAAAAAAAATACAAAAAAACTTCCTTAAATTTTATGAGGAATTATATAAAAAAGGAGAAGAAGACACAGCCCAAATAGAAAAATATTTAGAGAATTGTATAGGAAAAACGGTTACAGAAGAAGAAAGAACCCAATTAAATAGACCAATAAATTTGGAGGAGATTGAAAATGCGATAAAAAAACTGAAATTGGGGAAGGCACCAGGGCCGGATGGGTTATCGGCCAAATATTATAAAGTGTTGGGAAGTCATTTAGCACAAGTACTCTGCGACACCATGAACAATATCTTAAGAGGAGGGAAAATTCCTGAGACGTGGAGAGAAGCCTTTATAACATTAATTCCTAAACCAGATACGGACAAATCGAACATGAAAAATTACAGGCCAATATCGTTATTAAATAACGACTACAAAATATATGCGGACATTATGGCGAACAGATTGAAGAAATGCTTAATAAGGATAATTCATAAAGACCAAGCGGGTTTCCTCCCAAACAGATTCATGAAAGATAATGTGAGGCACGTCATTAACCTAATTGAATATCTGGAGATTAATAATAATATTCCGGCGTCCCTGATTTTTATAGACGCAGAAAAGGCGTTCGACAACGTTTCTTGGCGGTTCTTACTAAAATCGATAGAAAAGGCAGGGATTGAAGGTGAATTCCTAAAAGGAATACAGGCAATATATTCTAACCAGCATGCTAAATTGATAATAAACAACAATATTACGAATAAATTTAAAATAGAGAAAGGAACAAGGCAAGGATGCCCCCTCTCCCCGCTCCTATTTATTTTGGCCTTGGAAGTCCTGGCGAACAAAATCAGGTCCAAAACAGAGATAAAAGGGATCAAAATAGGATTTAAAGAGTTCAAATTAAAAGCTTACGCTGATGATCTGATGCTATCCTTAGAGGAACCGCAGGAAAGCGTGGGCAAAGTACTGGAGATTATGGAGGAGTACGGTAAACTATCGGGCTTCAAGTTGAATAAAACCAAAACAAAAATGTTAACAAAGAACATGAGAAATGAAGCGACGGAAAGATTAGAGAGACAATTTGGAATCAAGATGGCCAAGAAAATAAAATATTTAGGGATTTGGCTTACACCCAAAAATATAAATTTAATCGAGGATAATTACACACCAACATGGAATAAAGTGAAAAAGGACTTGGATGTTTGGAACAGGGTGAACCTCTCGTGGATGGGCAGGATGGAAGCAATAAAAATGAACATACTCCCTAGGATGCTGTTCCTATTTCAAAATATACCTGTCATCAGAGGGTCTAAAATATTTAAGGATTGGCAGAAGACACTTTCAAGATTCATATGGCAGGGAAGAAGGCCAAGGATTAGATTTAAACTGTTAACAGATCGTAAGGAGAGAGGAGGACTGGCAGTACCTGACCTAAAATTATATTACGAAGCGGCTTGTCTTTGCTGGGTCAAAGATTGGATAACTTTAGAAGATACGGACTTATTAGATCTGGAAGGAGCCGATAATAAATTTAGTTGGCATGCCTACCTCTGGTTAAATAAAGAAAAAGTACATAGAGGGTTTTCGAGCCATATTATAAGAGGACCCCTGTATGAAGTCTGGGGAAAAAATAAGAAATTGCTGGAGAGAAGAACACCCTGGTGGCTGTCCCCAACAGATTTGCTGTCAATCAAAAAGACAAACATGGAAGTACAAACATTGACATATGAAGGCCTACTAGTGAGATGCCAAGATAGCTGGAAACTAAGACCATATGAAGAACTAAAGGAGAGGTTGACGGGTTGGATACAGTATCATCAAGTAAACGCGATTTGGACAGAAGATAAAAAATTGGGAATGAATGAAAAGAAGTCCAAATTTCAGATTGAAGTAGTCGAAAGTAAATCGAAGATACTATCCAAGATGTATAATATACTACTGGAATGGGAAACTAAAGATGAAAAAATCAAACAAGTCATGATCAAATGGGCAAAAGACCTGGGACATGATATAGAATATGAAAAATGGACAAAATTATGGAGTGAGGGATTAAAATTCACGGCAAGCGCTGCAATCAGGGAAAACCTAGAAAAAATGGTATTTAGATGGTACCTTACACCAGAAAAATTGAATAGAATGTATAGGACCGCAGACAAGGCGTGTTGGAAATGTAGGTCAAAAGAAGGTAATTTCATACATATGTGGTGGACATGTGAGGAAATTAAAAAATTTTGGGACCAGATATATAATGAGTTAAAAAAAATACTTAGATATACATTTCCCAAGAGTCCAGAGGCCTTTCTGTTAGGAATGGTCGGGAAAGATATCCAAGAAAAAGATAAAACTCTATTCCAATACTCAACAGCAGCGGCCAGAATGCTAATCGCTCAAAACTGGAAATGCACAAATCTTCCAACGGTGAGGGACTGGCAAATAAAACTACATGACTTTATTGAATTAGCAAGATTGACACAAAAAATTAGAAATCACAAAAATACAAAGCTAAAAGAAGATTGGAGTAAGTTTATGGTTTATTTTGAAGGTAATTTTAAAAACCTACCAAATACAGCAGGTCTGTTGTAAAACTCCCGATGCGCAAATCAGAAACAAATACCAGCGGTAAAAAGATAACTATTGAAAGCAAAACCCGAAATCAGTAGGGAAGGAAGTCGACAGTTTTATGTATTTATGTTGTAGTTTTTCTATTTTTGTTTTCTTGTCTGATTTTCTGTTTTTCTTTTATTTCTCTTATCTCTTCTTCTTTTATAGCACTTAAGTGTGGCAATTTTTTGTTGTATGTATTGTTTATTCTTTTTGTGTGCAAAAAAAAAGAAATCCAATAAAAATTATTCCTGAAAAAAAAGAAATAAAGGCACAAGGAGCAGAAGCAGTATGCAATCACAGGGATGGGGAGTGAGTGAATGAACGGCAGTGCTTACTCATTTCTACAGCTATTTTATGAGGGGTTCCCAGTTTGTGGGGAGCACATTTCCCCATAGCAAACATTTAGTGAGACCACCCTTGAGACTTCCTCTTGACAAAATTCCAAATGTGTTCATCAGCCCCCAAAGACTGGGAACCCCTGCTATAGCCTTTGGTTTCAGAGAAGCCTAGAAGCCTGGGCACTGCCGGATTTACGTATAAACTAAACAAGCTATAACTTAGGGCCCCACTCTCTTGCCCCCCCCCCCAATTAAAGGGAAAAACCACTGGATGTACATTTCCAAAATATAAAATAAAAAAAAGATAAAATAAAAACTACATACAGCAAAAGTGTTTTGTGTTGTGTAGGCTCCTATGATGTAAGTAATGGGCCCTGCTTGCTAGCCTGCTCCCTAAAATATCACTGGTTTGCTCATTTCTATATATAGGGTGCCTACATTCTGCATGGACTGGTCGCATGGCAACATGTGCAAGTGGCTTTAGATACCTATTAGGTCCATAAATTACCATATAGCATACATTCAACACAAAAAACAGTGAGAATTTGTTGTTCATAAAGGACAGCTGGACATATAAAGGGCCCCATTACTGTCAGTAACTTAGGGCCTCATCAAACCTAAATCCAGCTCTGAGCCTGGGGCATCCAAGTGGCTGCTTGAGGAAATGGGGAAACTCTTTGACTCTGCGCTCTGTCCACGGGCACTCTGGACTTAAATATCAAGGAAGCATTTTTACATCAAAGTATTTCAAATAAAACCTTGATGGTGCAGAACCCTGTGTGACCTTTTTGTGGGAAGCAAGAGCTGCTTTCATGATAGCACTGAAGCTCAGTGCTATAGCATTTGCTTCGCAGGTAGGAGGTTCGAGACTGTCCTCTGACATCTCTAGGTAGTGCTGAGAAGGGCTCTCTATCGGAAACCCTTGAGAGCTGTTTCAGGGCAGTGTACACATTAGAGAGTTAGATGGCCCAATGCTCCAAACCAGTAGTAGGCAGATTCCTATGTTCCTATAGTAGGGCAGTCATAGCTCTTACATATCACATTTGATTGCTTGGGCTTCTTGAATGTGGCAACCGATGACAAACAGGCAAGCCTGCAAATTGAACAGATGATGCCCAGGATCCTAATATAAATAAATCCAGGGCTTTTTTTCTAAAAAAAATATAAATGTTTAGGGGTACTCTCATTTTCCTACTCATATTGAAATACGACCCCTCAGATTCACAAAATGTTTAGGGGTATGCATACCCCTGCGTGCCCTCCCCCCGAAAAAAAGCCCTGAATAAATCTATGCTTTAACTGGTTTTATATATATTTCAGAAAAGAAGACTAGGAAAAAATGCTACACTTCTTACCTGCGTTGTCTAAATGACGATAGTGCAGTAATCCAAAAAGGCAACATGGTTCTTAATACAATATTTGATTTGATTACTAATTCATCAGCCAAGGACAACAATTCATGATTAAGATCTACAAGCAACAGAAAAGAACTTGGGGTATAAAACTTTGTCACCTTGGATGGGAGTAACAAGATGTGTTAAATTTGACCTTGGATGAAGAGGAAATTTGCTGAAGTAAATTTAAGGCTGAAAAAAGAAGAAACGGAGACAAACCATTTCTTCCTAGACTCCAACCACCAGAGGAAGATCTGTAGCCTAACAGCTCTTCAGTTAACTATGTAGAAACCTTTCAAAGTTAAATGGTGAGCTCTAATATTGCTGCTCAGTGAGGTCCATAGCAAAGAAACGAGAAGTGGCACCTTACCGCTGCATTAATGATGCATATATATTAGTGAAAATAACCTACAAAAAAGCCTATTAATGGAGTCTCCCTATACAAAGGTATATACTAGGAGGAAAGTGCACTGAAATGCTGCTGATTTTTTTTTTTTAATCTTTGCAAACTGAAACAGAAATGGAGAACTGAACTTAAGAATGGAATAATGAAAAATTGAGAGGAACTGAAATAGACAGATTCATCCATCTGTGGGCTTGGATGGTTCCCAAGCTTAAATGGTCACTAGATCTTAAAAACGCATGCTAAAACAGCATGATTTTTAAATGTCTGAGGTTTTCTTAAATCTGGACAGGACTGTGTCGGGCACACACTGGCATTTTCCTTACAACAGATTTCTTAACACCCAGTACACAACTTGCACCCATAAACCTGGTTTTTCACAAAGACTGAAGTCTCTGGATCTGGGCAAAATTCTTATGAGAAACAGAAAATGTTCAAGAAGAATAATCCATCCGAGTAAACCTTTACAAATGGTGAGCTGCCACAAACATGCTCACCTGGAAAAACATGCAGCTCTTTCAAGTTGCTGAAAGATACGTAAGGTCGATGAACTAAAGTAGAATGAGTTTGCTGGAGGTAAGTCTTTAGCAGCTGTCCCAATCCTGCCGTTAAACAAAGCAGCATAGAGGAATATCTAGGCAAATTATGATATACAATAAAATTAGAAACCTCCAGAACAGGCTGTGGCAACCTGGTGCCCCCTCCAGATGTTGATGGACTACAACTTCCCTTAGCCCCAGCCAGCACACAGGTTGGCAAAGGCTGATCTAGAGACACACTGTTAAAACATCTCCCAAGCAATAGTGTTTGGGAAACTTAAACAGCAAGGCTGCAATCCTCCTCTCAGTTCAGGTGCTTTGTATCTTCAATGGGATATGAGCAGGATAGTGGACTCATCCAGCATTCTTCCAGTGGTGCAACTGTGTTCCTGCTATGACCAGTAAGAAAGAGACAACTCACCCCACAAAAATCCCACCCACAAATAAATAACTTGCAGCCTTACTTCACAGGAATTTCCTGGGGTGATGCAAATCCATGCCACAGAATATTACGAAGATTGAGACCATCCGGAGATCCAACGAACACTCTGAGAACATCCATCTGATTTTAACAAAATATAGGAAACGGATTCAAACTTTGACATAACATGAGTGTCATGGATTGGAGGAGAGGGGCTGCTCCGGACATACAAACAGGTCCAGATTTTTAAGGACTTTGGACAGGCTATTGCTGGTGTGCATGCCGCCCCCATAGAGCTGAATGAGACAAATAGATGCTGTCACTTTGGCCTCCAAGTGGTGGCACTACTGAAGCCTCCAACTTGCATTTGTTCCCACCTGAGCACAAAGGCATGGGGCAACCACCAGTCTCCCTCTCACCTAAGGACTTATGGCTGTAATGAGCCGGATTCTGGCCCATCATAGCATTGCCGCCGCTGCGTAACCATTGCTACTTGCTCAGTGGTGCTGTGACAAGCTGGGCTTGCAACTCATTGCAGTTGGGCCACTCCACTGTTGAAATGGAGGCCAGTGGGTGGGGGAAACGGCAAGGCATCAGCCCTGGCAGGCCCTAGCAAATGTCAGGTGCTGATGTTGGGTTTCAGCACACCCACAGCTCCTGCCCTCTAAAACCTCTTCACTGGGCACCAAGTAGTAGAAAAGAAGAGCTTCACAGGCTGCTAGAAAAATACCAGTCAAAAGGTCTGGACCTCTCTGCATTCCATAGTAATTTAAGCAGCAATGACACTGAGAGTCTTAAATGGACAAAAATTAAAAGCTTGTGAATAAAAATAAACACCACATGCAAGACACTCACCACTGGTTGCCCAAAGACTGTGGCAAGTTCCTGAGACACAAGCAAATCTCGTAGGAGAAAAGGACAGTCTTTGCCAATTAATAAGAACACCTGGAAATCAAAACAAGAGAACACATTTTGCCTTCTCAAAACATGCAAAAACAATTTACTTGTTTAAAGCATTGTGCAAAACATTTCTCTCTTTTTCGTTTAAACTAATAATCTCAAGTTAAGGCAACTCTGGAAAACAATCGGTCCCTGGCATCTCCAGGCAGGGCTGAGAATATCCCCAGTCTAAAATCCTGGAGAGCCATTGCCAGTCAACACAGACAATACTGAACTAGATGGACCAAGGGCCTGACCTGGTCAGAGAAAGGACAAAGGGAATGAGATATACTCAGGGTCGCAAAGTGATTTCATGCTCTTTATTCAGCTCATAGTGGTGAGGAGGAATGAATGAATGTCCCCTCACAGTATCTGCTTTATATACACTATTTACACAATGGGCTGCACATGATTGGCTAATTCCGGAATTCTACTGTAAGCCAATCAGGTTGTGGATTCACTTCAATCTGGAGCAGGATTGGGTAGTTCCTGCCAACCAATCATACTGCTGCATTGTTCTAGGACCAATCAGACTGCTGCATTCTGAATCCTATTGTTCTAGGACTAATCAGACTGCTGCAATTTGGATCCTATTGTTCTCAGTACATAACAGGGAACCTATGTAAACCTTGATTTTATCTGTCAGGAAAGAAGATGTGAATCTTACCCAAGCATCTCTAGCACCAGTCCAAGATTACTGAACATCAATGGATTAAGAACGTACGACTGATGTTCTTGACAAAGAGACAAGTAATGGAAAAGCGGGGAGGGGACATGTAATGCAATCCTAAGCAGATTTACTAGTCCCACCGAAACTGGTGGAACTTATTCATTAGTAAAAATGCAATTCTGATGCTCGGTGGCTTTGCCCAGTCCACAAGTAGTGTGGAGCAGGACTGGGTAAGGAGCAATAATACATCATCATACATAAAGACAAGGGTCCATTAAACAGTACTTGGCTGAGGATTTGGCTGCACATGATTGGCTAATTCCGGAATTCTACTGTAAGCCAATCAGGTTGTGGATTCACTTCAATCTGGAGCAGGATTGGGTAGTTCCTGCCAACCAATCATACTGCTGCATTGTTCTAGGACCAATCAGACTGCTGCATTCTGAATCCTATTGTTCTAGGACTAATCAGACTGCTGCAATTTGGATCCTATTGTTCTCAGTACATAACACCCCTCCCCTCTAAGTTCCAGTCCTGCCCGGGAGGTCGCATTCATAGTCCTCAAGGTATGCCGGCGGCCTACGTGTGCGTTGCGGCCTGGGGTGTTCCCTGGTCCGGGCTCCAGGTTCTGGCTCGTGTTCCAAGGATGCTGGCTGTGATGGGGTTGTTTGGTCTGGTGCAACCGGCTCGCTCAGGCGTGGTTCTGGTTCTGGTGTCCTTTGGGCCTCACGGGTCCTCTCTGTATTTACTGATTCTGCCTCTCCTGCTGGCCCCTCCTGCTCTATGGGCCTCACTGCCCCGCTGTTCCCTTGGGACTCCTCTGACCTGTCCTCCTCCTGGGTTTCTCCCGGGAATCGTCGCCGTATCTGGTCGCAGTGGCGGCGCCAGCATTGCCCCCCATCCGTTAGCACCTCGTACGACACTGGGCCAGTGACCCTGGTGACTGTGGCGGGTACCCATGCTGGGCCTGCCCCAAAATTCTTTGCGTACACTGGGTCCTGGGCCTCGAAGATCCGGGGGTTCCTGCCTTCCCCCACCACTACCTCATCCTGAGCTCTATCGGGGTGAAGGCGGTCCAATCTGATTGCAAGGCGCCGACCCATTAGTAGTTCAGCGGGGCTCCGGCCAGTCGTTGAGCTGGGGGTGCTGTGCTGTGCTAGAAGGAATGTGGCAAGGCGGTACTCCCAGTCCCCTTGCGTCATGCGGCGAAGGGTGTCCTTGGTGGTCCGCACCATGCGTTCTGCTTGGCCATTGGTGGCAGGGTGGAACGGCGCCGGACGGATGTGGCGGATGGCGTTCTGTGCTGTGAAGGTTTGGAATTCTCCTGACGTAAATGCAGTCCCGTTGTCTGAGACGAGAGTGTCAGGGAGCCCGTGGGTTGCAAACAGCCTGCGTAGTACCCGGATGGCTGCGGACGTGGAAGTGGACGGTACCAGTGCGACTTCCAGCCATTTGGTGTAGGAGTCCACCACTATGAAGAATGTTTTCCCCTGAAAGGGGCCAGCGAAATCCACATGCAGGCGTGACCATGGTGCTCGGGCGGACTCCCAGGACTGGACTGGGGCCTTTGGGGGATCTGGGCGGGATTCTTGGCAGGCCTGGCAGTGTTTGACCCAGGCCTCTATCTCTCCATCAATCCCCGGCCACCACACATAACTCCTGGCAAGGGCCTTCATTCTTACTACCCCTGGATGTGTCTCGTGTAGGGCTGTGAGGACCCTTTTGCGGAGGGGCTGGGGAACAACGACTCTGCTTCCCCATAACAGGCACCCTTTGTGGGCCGACAGTTCATGTTTGCGGGTTGTGTAGCCAGCGAATTCTGGCCCGGGGCTGCTGCTGGGCCATCCCCTCCACACCCAGTCCAGGACCCGGGAGATGACCCTATCTTTCTTGGAATGGTGTGCAACTTCTTGTGCCTGAATGGGGCGGTCGGGAAGCAGCTCCAGGCTCATAACCTCTTGTGCAGGTGCTGGGTCTGGGCCTGTTTCCGGTAGTGGTAGCCTGATGAGGGCATCCGCATGGCCCATCGCCTTCCCCGGGCGGTGAATCAGTGCATACTGGTAGCTGGCAAGGAAAATTGACCACCTGAGGACGCGAGGAGACAGCACTTGGGGGGTCTGCCTTTCGGGGGCAAACAAGCCAAGCAACGGCTTGTGGTCAGTCACCACGGTGAAGGGCCGCCCGTACAAGAAATCATGGAATTTTTTTACTCCCTTCACGATTGCCAGACCCTCCTTGTCAATTTGCGAGTAGTTCCGCTCGGTTGCGTTGAGTGTCTGGGAAAAGTACGCCACCGGTACCTCTCTTCCATCCGGGAGTTGGTGCCCCAGGACAGCGCCAATGCCATAGGGTGAGGCGTCGCATGCTAGCACCACCGGCAGCCTCTCGTCGAAGTGTGCCAAGACAGAGTTTGAGACAAGCGAGTCCTTGACTGCCTGGAATGCGGCCTCCTGGCGCTGGCCCCACACCCAAGGGGCCCGCTTGTCCAGGAGTCTGTGTAGGGGCTCCGCTACCGCCGCCTTGTGGGGAAGGAAGGAATGGTAAAAGTTCAATAGTCCCAAGAAGGCCTGAAGTTCAGTCTTGCTCTTGGGCGCTGGGGCATCACAAATAGCCCGTACCTTGTCCCCAGTTGGGTGGACCCCTTCTGCGTCCACCATAAATCCCAGAAAGTCCACCTGAGGCACTCCTAGTAGACATTTCTCCCGCTTCACCTTGAGACCCGCCGTCTGGAAACGGTGCAGAACGGTGCGGAGGCGGTTCTCAAACTCCTCTGGTGTGGGCCCGGCAATCAACACATCATCGAAGAAGGGGGTGACACCAGGAATCCCTTTAAGGAGAGAGTCCATTAGATTCTGGAATATGCCTGGTGCCACGCTGACCCCGAATTGCAGCCGCTTTACCCTGAACGCTCCTCTGTGCGTCACAATCGTCTGTGCCTCTGCTGTGGCCTCATCTACTGGCAGCTGTTGATATGCTTGGGCCAAGTCCAGCTTGCCAAAAAATTTCGACCCAGCCAGGGTGGCAAGGACATGGCTGACCACTGGCACTGGGTATGCGTGGGCCGTGAGGGCCTTGTTTATGGTACATTTGTAGTCTGCGCAGATGCGGACCGAACCATTAGGCTTGACGGGTGTGACGATTGGAGTTTCCCAGGGGGCATTAGGCACCGGCTCCAGCACTCCTTGCTCCACGAGTCGGTCCAATTCCTCGTCTATACGGGGTTTCAAGGCGAACGGGACCCGGCGGGCCTTGAGCCTGACCGGTCGTACTGCGGGGTCAAGCTGTAGTGCAATGGGGGGGCCCGTATACTGTCCCAATTTCCCGTCGACAACCCCTGGAAATTCCTTGCATATGGCGTCCACGTCCACTTGTAAGCTAGTGTGGTTCACCCCGGTGACAGCTAGCCCCAGTGGTCCAAACCATGCCAATCCCAGTAAGCTAATGTAGGGGCCCTTGACCACAAGCAAGTCCAGTTGCCGCGTCCGCCCTCGGTATTGCACCCTGAAGGTCCCCACCCCCATTGTGGGGACCTTACGTTTCTGGAAGTCCCGGAGGGTGAATGGGGCCGGCCTGAGTTTGGGACCCCCAGTAGGACACAGTTTCCTTAAAGTCTTTGCCGAGATTATGGATAGAGTTGAACCCGTGTCAAGCTCCATGCGGCATGGGGCTCCCTCTATCTGTACCTCTACATAAATTTTCTCTACATTGGGGTGGGGCAACTGGTATACCTGGCAGTCCGTGAGCTCCGTCGAGTTGCCTTGGTGCGTTGGGCCCCGGGACCTGGGGCTCTTGGGTTGGTCATCTGATGCCTGGTGTCGGGTGGGCCGAGCCCGACACACCCGGGCGATGTGTCCCGATTTTCTGCACTGCCTGCACTCTGCGTTGCGGAAACGGCAGGTCCTCCTCTCGTGACTCTCCCCGCAGCTTGCGCAGTTTCCTCCTTCTCGTCGAGGCAGCTGTGGTCTGTGCGCTGCTTGAGTGCGCTGCTGTACTCGGTGCACCTCCTCCCTGTCGGATCCTGAGTCGTCGGTGAGGTCTTCGTGGTGGACCCTCGGTTGGGATGGCAGGCTCGGCCGTGCCTCTTGCGTCGACCTCTCGGCAGCTTCCGTTGCCAGGGCCTCCTCCAGAGCAACCTGGAACGTTAGGTCCTTCTTAGCGTAGAGCCGTCGTTGCAGCTTCTCATCCTTCAGGCCACCGACAAGGCGGTCACGAAGCATGTTCTCCAGCTCTGAGAAGTTGCAGAACCGGGCGGCTTGGCGGAGAGAGGTCACAAACCCAGTTATGGTTTCCCCAGGGGCTTGTCGCTTTGCGTAGAAGGCATTTCGACGAGCCACCACTGAGGGCTGCGGCGAAAAGTGCCCCTTCAGCTGTTCCATTATTGTTTTGTATGGAACAGTAGCGACGTCTTCAGGCGCAAGGAGAGCCCGGGCGATTTCAAACGTCTCCTCTCCGCAGACGCTGAAGAATATCGCCCTCTTCTTGGCATCTTCTTCGTCGGTGACCCCTGTGGCTTCTAGGAGGAAGGTGAAATGGGAGGCGTATGCTTCCCAGTCTCCAGATGCTGGGTTGAATGGCGAGAAGCTGCTGTTGGCTGCCATTCTGAGTTCCTTGTGTCCCGGAGCTGAAGCCTGGATACACGGTGTGAGGCAGCGGTGCGGCAGGTGGCGGTGCTGCGGTGCTGTGTGTGGCAGTCAGCTCAGCGGGATCCCACCTTCGTCGCCAGTGAGATATACTCAGGGTCGCAAAGTGATTTCATGCTCTTTATTCAGCTCATAGTGGTGAGGAGGAATGAATGAATGTCCCCTCACAGTATCTGCTTTATATACACTATTTACACAATGGGCTGCACATGATTGGCTAATTCCGGAATTCTACTGTAAGCCAATCAGGTTGTGGATTCACTTCAATCTGGAGCAGGATTGGGTAGTTCCTGCCAACCAATCATACTGCTGCATTGTTCTAGGACCAATCAGACTGCTGCATTCTGAATCCTATTGTTCTAGGACTAATCAGACTGCTGCAATTTGGATCCTATTGTTCTCAGTACATAACAGGGAACCTATGTAAACCTTGATTTTATCTGTCAGGAAAGAAGATGTGAATCTTACCCAAGCATCTCTAGCACCAGTCCAAGATTACTGAACATCAATGGATTAAGAACGTACGACTGATGTTCTTGACAAAGAGACAAGTAATGGAAAAGCGGGGAGGGGACATGTAATGCAATCCTAAGCAGATTTACTAGTCCCACCGAAACTGGTGGAACTTATTCATTAGTAAAAATGCAATTCTGATGCTCGGTGGCTTTGCCCAGTCCACAAGTAGTGTGGAGCAGGACTGGGTAAGGAGCAATAATACATCATCATACATAAAGACAAGGGTCCATTAAACAGTACTTGGCTGAGGATTTTCCACAGACGTGCTACTTAGTTACCCAGTAGAATCGTTAAAAACTAAATCTACAAACCAGGGATCCCAGGTTTTAGTTTTCCATGTCTTGCTGACAGTCAATCAAAACGAAATTCTTGATGAAGTATGCAGGGATTTTCCATAAGCAACCAAAAGTCTATCTTTTCTGAACACTCTTTCACACACATGCCCAGACCTTGACTACCGGCGAATGAGTTTAACAATATGGCACAAAATAAAAACATCCCATCAATCTGAGAGTATGACATAAAATTAGCAATAGTAACTTTTGCTTATAGGGCACTATGAAGAAAAAGGACTGAACCGAAACTTAGGAATGTTTCTGAACAAAAAAACCAGCTATTAGCACAGGAAAATAGAAAGAAAAGCAAGATGATTTTAATCTCTTAAAACGTATGAGAAGGGCTCCTCTGAGTTACTTTTTAATAATCAGAATAGTCCAGCATCCTATTCTCAAAGTGACCAACCATGCACTGTGTGAAGATGTGGGTTCAGATAGGTAGCCGTGTTGGTCTGACGCAGTCGAAATAAAAAAATTAAAAAATAGTCCAGTAGCACCTTAGAGACCAACTAAGTTAGTTCTGGGTATAAGTTTTTGTGTGCATGCATGGTATTTGAAGAAGTGTGCGTGCACACGAAAGCTTATACCCAGATCTAACTTAGTTGGTTTCTAAGGTGCTACTGGACTATTGTGTGAAGATGTGTTATCTTTTGCCCGTTCTGAATATCCCAACATTGGATGTCTACAAGTTCTAATGCTGTAAGTCCCCAAAGCTGAAACCTTTCCTCATAGGGGAGTTGCTCCACCCCCTTGGTCATTTTGGCTGCCCTTTCTGGAACCATTCATGGAGGCTCTGCACACAGGGAAGTGAAGGGTGTGGGAGGAAGGGAAATGAGAGGCTAGACATCTTCCCTCCACCCCATAGGTTCACAGTTGCTCCTCCTCATCATGACAGCCAATGTCCCAGGCCCCACTAGCTCCTGCACCTGGAAGACACAGTGCAATTGGCATGCACCACTGGCAGACACATGGCTGCTCATTCAAGATGGTAGGGTCCCCTGCTCACATAGGCAATAAGTGACATCCTTGGTTCTTTCTACATACACTTCTACAGGTCTGCTTTGCATGTCCCTTTAAGCCACAGTTACACTAAACTATGGTTTAAAATGTGAATGTGCACAAAACCGCAGCTTCTTACTGTGCTGCTAGCAGCTAAGGTTTGTTCTTGGCTTATCGCTCATGGTTTGCCTGGGGAGAAGCAAAGCATGAGCCCCGGTTAAGATGTAAAGCTGAGCCAAACCATTACTAAGCTGCCAGCAGAATGGCAGGAGCAAAGGAGGAGCAAAGCACCTGCAATTTCAGCAGTGTGTACCAGCAGGTTACATGTTCACATTTAAACCAGTTTAGTTCAACTGTGGTTTGGTGACATGCGAACAAGGTCACAGTAAACATCTGTAAGCAAGCATCTCACAACACTTAAATACGGAAACCAGCTGGAAATTATATTCAACCTGCAACCTTAAAATTATCAGAAAAAGAAGGGAGACAATGTTTCTTTGAGTGCAAAAAGACCTCATTAACCTAAAGCTTGGCAGAGCCGAAGATTTTAGCACTTACATCACCCAAGGCTCGTTCCAAACATGCTGTAAGCTTCATTAAGTTCAGTGCAATGGCTGTAGCATGTGGACTCTTTATAGCGTCAAACGTTTCAAGAAATACCTGCCATTTGGGAGAAAGGAAAACCAAGGGTAGTCATGTGGCACAACACGTTTAAAGTGAGAGAACAGAACAGCTATATAAACTTACAAATGCAGTTTAGGTTAAGAACAAAAATTCACAAGCATTTCTTTATTACCATTTCAAGTATTACAAAAGGAAAGTGTCTTCCCACTCTATAAAGAATAAATTATTTGTATCCTAGTTGAATCTACCCTTTGGAGTTCCCACGCCTTGAAAATGAAACAGGCACCAACACAGTTGAGTTTTTGGCTCCTACTGAAGACCTTCCTCTTTTAAGGACCTTTTGAGACAAGATCTTTCCCAGTCTGCATTTGTACTGGAATGTTTTTAAGATGTTATTTACTGCCCTTTGAGAAGGAGGGCAAGATCTAAATTAAATAAATTATCTGTAAATCTCATGTGGAGAGCTACTAAGTTCCACTACAGCAGGCTTCCTCAACCTTGGCCGGAGAGATGTTTTGAGACTACAGTTCCCATCATCCCTGACCACTGGGTCCTGCTAGCTAGGGAATATGGGAATTGTAGGCCAAAAACATCTGGAGGGCCAAGGTTGAGGAAGTCTGCACCACAGCAACACCACAAAAGAGAGTCCAAAAATGCAGGCAGCTGTGTTGGTCCATGCACATACACACAAAAGGGACAGAAAGACAGAGGTAAGGGTCTCTATCTAGCTCTCTGGACTCTTATGTCATACCTCTGAGCAGTTTGTCCACTGGAACCAGATCACAAACTGGTCTTCAAATTGCTCCCTGGTAAGGGATTGTAGATGTAAGTGAAGAGATTCACACAAAGGTCCTAAAGATCTCACACTTTTTACATAATCCACAGTTTGATCTAAAAAACAAAAACGCAGTGCCTAGTCAAGGAGTGCATCAATAAACTCATGTACTTATGAAGTATAAACATCTAAAAGAAAAGTTTTCCCCCAAATAATTAGTCTCTTCCTTTAAATTCCCGGGAGTTTACCTTAGTGAAGATCTCACTTGGAAAAACAATATAACTCAGGTGGTTAGGAAGGCCCAACAGAGACTCTATTTTCTCAGGGTCTTGCGAAAGAACAATGTTAAACAACAATTGATGACCTCCTTCTACCGGTCCACAACAGAAACTGTTCTCTCATATTGTATCACAGTGTGGTACGTTGGCTTGACAGCCACAGACAGAACGTCTTTACAGAGGCTGGTGAACACAGCACATGATATCATGGGCTGTCCCCTGAGCCCGCTAGATGACATCACAAGGGAATCATTGCCTTAGGAGAGCGAGAAAAATTCTCAGGGACGATTCACACCCCGGCCAGCACCTCTTTAATCTTCTACCCTCAGGCAGGAGATATAGAAGTATAATCAGTCGTACCAACAGGCTAAAAAACAGTTTCTATCTGTGGGCTGTTAGGCTGCTGAACGGAAAATAATATAGTGCAACTGACTTTTGGGGTTGGTGTGTTGTGCGACAAGCACACAGAGTGCAATGAGATTGAGTGTTGGGGGGGAGGCTCGGTTAATTTCATTGTACACTGACAATAAAGGTATTACTATTATTATTATTATCTTTCTAAAGCAGCGTCTGTGTAAAAGGAGGACATATTTGTTTGCTATGGTTATATTAACCCTTAATTCCATTAAATTATCCCAAAATGATTGCCTGAAAACATGTAGACAAGCTCTAGGACCTGCAGTGCAATCCTCTGCATGTGTTTAATTCACTGTGTCTGATGGGGCCTACATCACAAAACTGTACTTAGGAATTGCAACCTTAGCTAACCAATCCACACACCATTTTAACATATACCTGGTTCTCCATACTGTATGCGTTCTGTGATTGTTCTCCAGTGTATCTCGCCTTTGTCGGACACAATGCTACTAATAGAAAGGTTTGCTTTTATCTCAAATCCAGCTTCACAAACCATATAGTGCACTGTAGGGGAAAGACAAGTGGAGACTGGATCAACTAGCAGCATCTGAAATGAGAAGTGAAAAATAATGAAAATAGTATAAAACAACACAACTGCAGTAGTACTCTCTTAAATAGACCCACAACAGGCACAGCTACAAAACACCATAGAACATCAGTATTGTAAATATATGTTTTTAAAATGTGGCATATGGCCAAAATTGCTGCCTTCAGGGTGGCTAATCTGTGGTCCTCCTGAAGTTGTTGGATCCCAACTCCCATCAGCCCCAGCCAGCATGGCAAGTAGTCAAAGATGAGAGTTGTAGTCCAGCAATATATGATGGGCCAAAGGTTGGCTATCCTACTTTATACCACATTTATGTACTGTCAAACCTCAGCTCCTGAACGCCTCCGTTTTGGAACGTTTCGGCTCCTGAACGCCAAAAGTCCAGAAGTGTTCTCGTTTTCGAACATTTTTCGGAAGCCAAACGTCCAACATGGCTTCTGTTTGAGTGCAGGAAGCTCCAGCAGCCAATCGGAAGCCGCGCCTCGGTTCTCGAACATTTCGGAAACCGAAATGGACTTCCGGAATGGATTACGTTTGACAACTGAGGTTTGACTGTACCAACTGTGTATTCGTATGACCACCTTAGAGCACAGTGGAGTTGTCATTCTCTCTGGTTTGTTTGACAGCTCTTCCCACTGGCTGTTCCAATTCATTTCTGTCTGTGTACGCAGCAGCGGGTGTTGATGGAGCCGAGATCTCTTTACCCTATGCAATTGTTCACAACTTGACAAGAGACTGGATTAGGAACAGCTTAAGAACTGCAGTCAGTCAGTCGGTGTGAAGCTGGTTTGAGAAACAACACATCAAACAGTAGCATTTTATAACGAAGTACAGTGGTACTTCGTGTTAAGTACTTAATTCGTTCTGGAAGTCTGTACTTAACCTGAAACTGTTCTTAACCTGAAGCACCACTTTAGCTAACGGGGCCTCCTGCTGCCACCGCGCCTCCGGAGCCCGATTTCTGTTCTCATCCTGAAGCAAAGTTCTTAACCTGAAGCACTATTTCTGGGTTAGCGGAGTCTGTAACCTGAAGCGTATGTAACCTGAAGCGTATGTAACCCGAGGTACCACTGTACAAGAAGCAGATGCATTTTGCATAACGTGAGCATGTATTAAAAGTCCAGCCTTGGAAATGCGGTGAGCCGCATTTGTAACCCTGGCTTACATCAGCCCTGCAGTGCAGTCCAGTATTATGACCCCTACTTTGCAAGAGTCTGTGCTTGGTGTATGTGTGCACAACCACCTACTATGCTACTATCTCCACACATGTCAAAAGAAAGCAGAGGCAGCTATATACGCCCTCGCCCCTCAGGTGGAGCGCTACAGGTTGCAGCAAGGGGGACGCGAGTTAAATATCCGCCCTCCCGCCCTTGCGCTCTCTTCCCGGACGGAGGGTACGACTCTTCACTTTCTAGCTCTACACACTTACCTCCATTCCTTCGAGCTTCTCAGTTCCCGGTCGCGTCTGTCGCGGTTGGTGACGTCACCGAGGAAGGGAAACCCTTCGAGCAACGCTCGTCCTATCAGGCGGTTTGGTCGGAAAGCTTGTGAGCGGCTGCCGCCCTCCGCCCCGCCCCGTTTTGCCTGAGCGAATACGGACAAAGCCATGGACAAAACCAGGAAAAGGCTGAGTAGTATCCCTTCTCACCACTCGGGGGCGTCGAGGAAGCACAGTGAACTGAGTCGGGTAAGCGGCGGGGAGCGCGGCTGTCCAAAGTGCGCATGCGCCTTGATTGGTTGAGCCTTCCCGGGCAGAACGTTCTCCCCTGCTCCGCACAATGAGCTTTCCCTGCACTTTCCCTACTGCGATATTTATTGATTGCATTGATTGATCGATTGATCTCACTTTTCGTACATAGTTCTCCTCTAAGCCCTGAGATCACCCAGTGAGCTTCATGGCTAAGTGGTGATTTGAGTCCTGATCGACCCACACGCTAACACGTGTTTCTTGTGGAGTCAGTGAGATGCTAGCTAGCAGTATTGAGACGCCACAGGTTCTGTCTTCCATGCAACGTTGTGCAGCTTCCCTATACACGGCTGCCTTTAGATGGCTCGGGGGTTGGCTAACTCCATACCCTCCAACATTTCTCTGATGGGTTTGACCAAACTGCGGGAGGCAGTGGAAGACAGGAGTGCCTGGCGTGCTCTGGTCCATGGGGTCACGAAGAGTCAGACACGACTAAACAACAACAAGGAAAAGTGGGTCATTCCGGGATCAAATCAGAAACTGAAATGGCTTCTGTAAATACACGACTGTCCCTGGCAAATTAGGGACACTTGGAGGGTCTGAGTGTGTATGCAGCCTGAGTCTACCTCTGCCTGCTACAAACAAAGCTCCCCATTGATTTCAGTGTTGGAAACTCTGGATAAATACATTGAAGATAAATTTTCGCTAAGAAGTTAAGAGTTGACAGTAAATGCCAAATGGACAATTTTGTTACCTTGCCTTATTTTTTGATAATGCTTATACCTTTATGATGATGATGATGATGAATCCTAAAAGTGTGATAACGTGATTCCTAAATTAATTACGGGGTATTCCAGCCTTCACAGATTGGGAGACACAGAGCTTCAAGCCATGAGATTCCAGGTTTAGACCCAGATGATGAGTCTATTACAGATATAGCAAGAAATGAGCTCTTGGCGTTCAAGGCTAGTTTTGCAAGACCAAAATATGCGAACACATACAGAATGGAACCCTATAGAAAATGTGAGGCTCATGTAATAAGGAAGAAAGCTGAAGAGATCTTAAAGGTAGAGTTAAGATTTGTTATGACGCACTAGTTCTGCTTCTAAACTTTATACACGGTATACAAACTCACTACTAGCAGTTGCTCAATGCCTCAAAATTTATTTGACCATGCAAACTGGTTTATAATAGACTATTGTTTACTATAGTAAAGGTATCGGTCTCAGTTTTTTAATTATATGTTAATATGATGCATTTTGATTTTAAGGAACAATTCAAATGGTCTTGGTTTATGTACCACCTTTGTACTCAAAGAGAATATTTACATGAATTTGAAAACCAGGGCAGGTTACAAAATGCCCTCTTCTAGGCCACCACCACCAGAACTTCTGAGGGCTGTGGAACTACCAAGAGAGTTCCCTCTGCTGATCTTAATACCTGAAAGGGTGCAGGAGGTGGTAGTGGACTTTTCCATTTAAAATAAAAGTTTTTGTGCATAAAAATCTGAAGTACACCTTCTAGGAAGAACACTTTGCTTAAGGTAGTTTCACTGACTGAGCTAAACAAAATATTTGAATACTGTGTTTGCAAAAATGTACAAGATTTAGGGTGTGAGTGTTCACATGAATATTACAAAAAAGAAATTGTAAAATTCATTAGCAGGAGAACTATCGTTATATATATTTGTTAAAGTGAGTGTAAAATTTCAACAGAGATGTTTTTTATATGAATACCGGCAACTCTGTGTTTAATTCTCAATAGAGCAAACTTCAAGATTTTAAATATGCTGGTCAGAATGGCTCCACGATATGTATAAGCCTCACAGAAGATTTATTAGCAGCTGTCAAGGATTTGAACTATGACCGTTACAAGTATGTGGTCCAAGTATTTCTCGTGGAAAAGACTGGTCAGTCAGTAAAAGTGAGTAAAGAAATACACTTGTTACAACCCCCTCCCAAAACCTAACTGCTTAAGAAATCCTTCATTCCTCTGCACCGTAGCTGTGTCGAATAGTGCATCTCAGACGAGAGCTCATCAGGACCACCTGTCTCCTTATGCTCCCCACTTAATTGTACAGGTCTTCTGATGGGGCACCTTTGGTGATTCCCCCCCATGCCCCCCCCCGATGGCTTTTACCAGGTGCTGAGCCTTTAGTGCAGCAAGCTCTGCCGTGTGGGGCTCTTGCCAATAGAGGTTCAGCAGGAGTCATTTTTGCTTGTTTGTAGATGTCTTCTAAAAATTGTATAATTCAGACAGGCCTTTCAAACCCAAGGCTCGTTGCCAACCAGCTCTTACTGATGTGTTTGGCATTTATATTGAAATACTGTGGTTTTTGGTTTGCAGACCACCTAGTAATATTCTATATGAATGTGTGGTTTGTAAAGAAATAAACAATAAACATAAAATAAGTGTTTTTATAAAATTGCCACCATTTCACCAAAAGAATCAAAGTGGTTTACATCACACACACACCAAAAACCACCTAAAACATTTAAAACAGATCACCTGTTAATATGCTCTAGTTATATAGAAATATTAAGTTACTTTACTAGATTAGTAAAGCCCATCTAGTCCAGCATTTAGTTTCCAGTAAGAGCTAGCTAGATGTACCTGGGAGTTTGCATTCGGATGGTGGCCAGTCTCTGCTATTTGCTCATTAGTAGCCCCCAGGAATTTGTATTGTATATATTTTTAAGCCATCCTGACATCTTATAGCGATTTTAGAAATAAATTCCATTCATTACATGCTATATGGAAAAAATACTTCCACAGTGCAGGAGGAAAACATCTCCATAGTCATATCCATACCATACACATGGTTTCCTGCAGAGATAAACCACAGTTCCCAGAATTCTTTGGGGGAAGCGATGTGATCTAAATGCATGGTGTGGCTGTGACCCACATCCACTCTCTGTACTGTTACTCTTCCCATAAACTACTATCAAGGTGTCTTTCTCCTGCGTTTTTCTAAATTACCCTAAAGTAACTGTGATATGATGATGATGATGATGATGATGATGATAATAATAATAATAATAATAATATCTTTATTGTCATTGCCCCCTCTCGGGGACTAAAGTAACTGTGATATGATGATGATGATGATGATAATAATAATAATAATAATAATAATAATAATAATAATAATATCTTTATTGTCATTGCCCCCTCTCGGGGACAACGAAATTACTTGGCTGCTCCATCCAAAACAACTATAAAAACACTAATTAAAGCAATACAGTATAATACAGCAAGGAAGATTAGATGACTTTCAAAGTCCAGGCTTCCCATTCAGGGCCGAGATCACTCTGGAGAAGAAGCTGTTCTTAAGACGGCTCATTCTTGTCTTCATCGTCCTGTATCTCCGTCCCGACGGCAGGAGCTCGAAGAGACAGTGACCAGGATGCGATGGATCTTTTACTATGTCCAGTGCCTTCCTATGGCACCTTGTGGCATAAATCTGCTCTAAGGTGGAGAGTGGGCAGCCAACAATGCTCTCTTCTGCCTTAACAACTCTGCACAACCCCAACCTGTCCCGGGTAGTACAGTATGTGCCCTTTCCTTTAGCTAATTTGTTAAAGCAGAAGCTATGAGCCAGAGATGCACATTGGATCAGTTCTTCCAGTTAATGTAAGGCCCATTACAGCAAATGATTGTATATGGAAGCCAAGAGATTCATGTATTTTGACTGCATGTTGCAAAATAATTTCATGAGTCTGTGATCAGAATTTAAGATTGTTTGGGCTATTAAAACTACTTTAGCTTGATTTTGGAAATGCAAATTAACGCCCATCTGCAGGTGAAATTATTCAAGATCCCTTCTGAAATGGTGGTGCTTGTAATTCACAGATAATTTTGTAAAAAAAAAAATGTCCGTAAAGGAGTTGATCATTTGTGCAAGATCTCCTGCTGCAAGAAAGGTAATTGTTTTCAATTTTTTGTTGAGGTAATTGTTCAATTATTTTCTCTTTCCCCCACTCTAGATTGCCAGCAGATGGGTCTGGGATGTTGCAAGGGACACCTGGGTTCAAGCTCAACATGAAACTGAGGATTTTGTTATAATAGCTCTGATCATTGCTTGCTATTATGAGTGACCTATCGCAAATAACCACTGTAATAAGAGAACACTCCTGTGGCTCTATACAATCATATGCTATATTTTGCTCAAATAAATGTCATATTGGTTACCCCCCCCACCGACATGCTGTTTGAGTGACTTTAATTTACAGGAGGTTGTTACAACAACCTGGATACTAATAGTATTGTTGCATGTCACCCCAATCTCTTTGGCATGAGAGACAGCGTTCACTGTGGTGTCTTTATGATATATAGTTGTTGTTTTTTAAGATATTTATTAAGATTTTCAAAATATTACAAAATGAAAAAAGAAAAAAACAAAATAAAAGTAGTTAAAAACAATTCAATCTTTCCATTACTTATCTTTCATTTGCTTGTTTCCCGGACCTCCTCACGCCTCCCTTTTTTGTATTCCAATTCAGTTTGTTAGTTCAGCAAATCCTTCCCCTCTTTGTTTATCCTAGTCTTTAATCTTAAAATATTGTAACATTAAATTTTTACCTATTAATAATCCATTTTTCATATTCCCTTATAAAATTACAGCTAAAAACCACTTAATTTCTCTCCAACATCGTTCTAACATTCATTAATTTTACAATATTTCTGTAAATAGTCTTTGAACTTTTTCCAATCTTCTTCCACCGACTCTTCTCCCTGGTCTCGGATTCTGCCAGTCATTTCCGCCAATTCCATATAGTCCATCACCTTCATCTGCCATTCTTCCAGGGTGGGTAAATCTTGTGTCTTCCAGTACTTTGCAATAAGTATTCTTGCTGCTGTTGTGGCATACATAAAGAAAGTTCTATCCTTCTTTAACACCAATTGGCCGACTATGCCCAGGAGAAAGGCCTCCGGTTTCTTCAGGAAGGTATATTTAAATACCTTTTCATTTCATTATATATCATCTCCCAGAAAGCCTTAATCCTTGGGCACGTCCACCAAAGTGAAGGAATGTACCTTCAGTTTCTTTACATTTCCAACATTTATTGTCGGGCAAATGATAGATTTTTGCAAGCTTGACTGCTGTCATGTACCACCTGTATGTCATTTTCATAATATTCTCTCTTAAAGCATTACATGCCGTAAGCTTCATACCTGTGGTCCATAACTGTTCCCAGTCAGCCATCATAATGTTATGTCCCACATCTTGTGCCCATTTAATCATAGCAGATTTCACCGTTTCATCCTGAGTATTCCATTTCAACAGCAAGTTATACATCTTTGACAAAATCTTAGTTTTGGGTTCTAACAGTTCTGTTTCTAATTTTGATTTTTCCACCTGGAAGCCAATTTTCTTGTCCAAATTATATGCCTCCATTATCTTATAATAATGAAGCTAGTCTCGCACTTTGTTTTTTAATTTCTCAAAACTCTGCAGTTTCAGTCTATCTCCATCTTGTTCCAAAATTTCCCAATATTTCGGCCATTTGACCTCCATATTGAGCTTTTTCTGAGCTTTCGCTTCCATCGGTGACAGCCACCTTGGGGTTTTGTTTTCCAGTAGGTCCTTATATCTTATCCAAACATTAAACAATGCTTTCCTGACAATATGGTTTTTAAATGCTTTATGTGCTTTGACCTTATCATACCACAAGTATGCATGCCATCCAAATACATTATTAAAACCTTCTAAATCCAAAATGTCTGCGTTTTCCAGAAGTAGCCATTCTTTCAACCAGGAAAAAGCTGCTGATTCATAGTAAAGTTTAAGGTCTGGCAGGGCAAATCCGCCTCTTTCCTTTGCATCCGTTAATATCTTAAATTTTATTCTAGGCTTCTTGCCCTGCCAGACAAATCTAGAGATATCTCTCTGCCACTTCTTGAAACAGTCCATTTTGTCCAAAATTTGCAAGGTTTGAAACAAAAATAACATTCTAGGCAATATGATATATAGTCTATTCACACATAAAGCCTAAGATGGAGGGGCTCACAGCATTCACACCCCAAAAAGTCTTGCTTCTCCCAGTCACAGCCTTGGCTTCCAGCAGAAATCAAGCATGGCTGTGTCTCTCTATCTTCTGCCTGCTCCTAGCTCTCAGCTCACAAACAACTGCCCTGGTTACTGTCCTTCTAAGCCTAAGTACAAGAAAGCCCCCCCCCCCCCCCCGATTTGCCCAGAGGGCACAGTCACTTCTTTTGTTATACTAATGGAGGTCTGTAAGTGGCAACTATGGCCATTCTCTCACAAACTTCCTGCCTAGTTCAACCATGGAATCCTCCATAAGATTTTACCCCTTGCTGGATCTAGGACCCCAAGAATTAGAAGGAACTCAAGCATAATGCAGACCCCAAACTCACAACAGAATTTTTTGCTGCTTGCCGAGCCCTTTCAGAAAACAGTTACAAAACTTGATTCTAGTTGTGCACTTTTTATGCTGACTCCTCTTTTGCATGGCTTGTATACATTTTTCGATTACAAAAAAACCCTATGTTCTTCATTTGCTTATTGTGCACCTCACCGTGAGAAATGGCTGTAACTATCCCATGCACCCATACGGTGCAAACCACTATAGTCAAGTGGCGTAGCGTGGGTTGTCAGCACCCGGGGCAAGGCAAGTAATTTGCGCCCCCTAACCCGTGGATTTGCGCCCCCTAACCCCCAGATGTTGCGCCCGGTGCGGCCGGCCCCCCCTGCACCCCCACGCTATGCCACTGACTATAGTAGACAAGGAGTCTGAATTGGGCCATAGCAAGCCAGGCATGTACACATGTATTTCTGGATCCAAACTAACAACATCAACAGCAGTTTGGAGAAAAGGGTTGTAAGTGCTAATGAAGCAATGAAATAAAAATCAATGCAAACATTGGGACGAGGAAGATCCTAACTATGGGGTTGGACTGGGTCCCGTCCAACTCTACAATTCTGTGATTCTAAGATTGGACCCTGGTCCAATAACCAACGGCAGAGGCGACGAAGGCTTCACAGGCTCCGCCCCCAAGAGCCAAGAGAACGGGGGCTGATGTCACGCCGGCGGCTGCGCTACCACCTCCAGGCGGGCAGGTGGCGCTGTCCTTCGGCGCGGCAGGACTCCAGGAAAAAAAACCGGAGGGAGGCGGGGACAAAGAGCCTCTCTAGCCGCGCCAGTCCGTCCGTGACCGGCGGCGGCGGCGGCGGTGTTGGTGATGGCGGCCGTCTTGTCCCCGCGGGTGTGTGACAGCGACCCGGCCACGCCTGGAGCCCAGTCTCTCAAGGTGAGCGGGGCAGCAGCAGCAGGAGGCGGCCGTCCTCTCTCAGGCGACTCGGCCTGCCGGGGCGGGAGAATAGACAAATAAATAACGGGCGACCTCCGGCGAGAAACGGCAGGCTGCGAAGGGCTCTCGGCAGGGACCAACCCAGCGGCCCTGTGGCCTCGGCCGCCTCCCCGCCCCCGGGCTCATCCCTGAGGAAACGAAAGGAGCCTCCGCCCCTTCCGTTGCCTTGGAGACGAGTCTCCCAAAAGCCTCCGCGCCCCTAGCCTCCCCCTCCATGGCTGATGGGCAGGAGTGCTTTCTTTGAAGTTGCTGCTTCGCTGTCTCCTTCGCTTTGTGTTTATTCCGCCCCCGCGGAGGGGAATCCAGTGGTTCTTGTATCCAGGATCCCATTGGATCTGAAGCTGCTCGGTTTCTGGCGAGGTTCCTTCCTCATCCTCATCGTGAGCCTATATAGGCTGTACTGCTGCTGGGACTAAGAGTTGATGCTGCGCGTATGACTACATCACTAGGGATGGGGAACCTGCGATCCTCCGAATGGCGTTGGGCTCCCATCATTCCTGACCATTGGCCAAGTTGGCTGGGGCTAATGGAAGCCGGAGTGCCAACAACACCTGGAGGGCCACAAGTTCCCTGCCCACCCTTGGTCTAGCCACATTACAACCCCTCCGCGACATTTACATTTCGCTCGCAAGATGTTCCCATGGAAGAAGTGTGTGTGTGTGTGTGTGTGTAAAAGTGGACATATATTGCAAAGGATCTACGGCAGTGGCATAGAGCGCTCCCTCCACCATAGGACCCTTTTGTGGGATTCCTGTTAGGATTCCCCGGCGGCAGTGTCAAAATAGGTTTTGCCTTCACTGCAACAGTATCGCAAATGCCATTCACTACAGGAGTGAATGGCCGTGTTCACAGAGAAAGTAAAGGGTCTTTGGGGGACACCATGGGGTGGCAGATAAATTTGCTTCTGGTGGTAACCCCTCTTCCCCACTTTTAAGAACCCAAACTGCCTGTTCATCATAGCCCTATCCTGAGTTTTGTTTCTTGGTTTCTCTAGTGTTGGTAATTCCCTTTCATATACATAGTAGATTCTCTTGTTACTGTCTTTCCCATATGGTTATCTACCTCTGCAAGCCTGTTTACTGGAAGTAAGTCCCACTGATGGGATTCTTTTCCAGCTTGTATATTTAGGATTTTAGTCTTACTGAAACATATAGCATTCCCTTTGGGGGCAGCATGATACTTTCAGCATATTTTCAGCTTCTGCAAATAATTATATCTCACACTGTCTCACACTATTTGCCGTAGTCTGATCCTATAAAATGCATTTAATCTAAGAAGTCCCTCTTACCCCAGCATACCTTGTTATATTATCACAGATTCTTGAACAGTGGTTTCCAAACTTATTTCCCTACAGACAACTTGAAAATTGCTGGTGGGCTTGGCAGACCACATAATGATTTTTCTGTTTCTTGCAGTGATTGTAATTCCATAGAATACAAATTGTAATACAAATAACATATAAATTGTTGGAGTTGGAGAGCATTTCAAAACTGAATTCTGAACTTTTAAAATTGTGTTTCAGTTGTTTAATTTATTACTCTTTTAATAGTTTTGTACTGTACTTTAATCTTTGGTTTCGTCTTTGTGATTGTGGGCCAGGGAGGAGGGGTTTTTAGGCTGAGGAGAGGATGCAGACTGGATGGGGATGTATGCCATGGGCAGGTCGTTCCTCAGTCTTGATTTAGGGTCTTAAAATCCAGAATAATTATATTCTAGGTCTCTGATGTGTATGTGTTGTAAGTCCTGGGAGCTCTGCTTTTCAACATTTGTCGCTTTGCTCTTTATATAGGATGATACAGAAGAGAATTCAAACGATGGCAGCCAACCATCAAAAAGACGACGCATGGGCTCAGGGGACAGCTCCCGAAGTTGTGAAACTTCAAGTCAGGACCTTAGGTAATATCATGCATTCCGTTTTTTTTCTTCTCTGGATGCATATGGTATGAAACCTTTCCCAATATGTTCCAGATCGTTTAAATAGAGAGAGGGAATATATGTCTGACCCTCACTTGCTTACCCTCAAGCTTGTTAGGGTAACTCCCCATGAACTAGAGTTCTGAAATTTTGTACTCATGCAGTCAGAGATGGTCACTATAGGAATTTGAAAATGGATTGTAAGTACTTTTCTTTCTCAAAAAAGGTACACCGGAACTGTGCCTCTTATTATTTAGTTGCCTCACTCTACCTAGAAAGTCAAAATTTGGGGTTTTCTTTTTTATAAAAAGAAGCAGCATATTATAGGACACCATTCCTAACCTGCAAATGGGGCATTTTAACATCTAACAGTTGGAACACAGTCCATATATAAAGGGCAGTTTTTAAAATTTATATTCTAAAAATAAAAATTCCACCTGAAGCGTGTCCAGGTGGCTAATAATTTAAACAAACAAACAAACAAACAAACAAACAAATAATTCTTCTATGGAGCAAGTGAAATGGCATTTGGGATAAAATGATGGACTGTGGATTGGAGGGTTATTGGTTTGCTTGTTTTTTCTGTTCTTGTTTTTATTATGTATTTCATTTTTATCTTGTAGTTTTATGTTGTGAACTGCTCTGAGATCTACTGGTGAAGGACGTATAATTATATTATTACAAATTTAAGAATTAATTAATTAATCAAACACTGGTTATTTCAAGCTTGATCTTTATGTGTTTAGCTTTAGCTACTTTCCAGCTGAAAACCTGATAGAGTACAAATGGCCACCTGATGAAACTGGAGAATACTATATGCTTCAAGAGCAAGTCAGTGAATACTTGGGTGTAACCTCCTTTAAGCGAAAATATCCAGGTATTAATGTTAGAAACCCTTATGTGAAGTGTTACAAATCA
Organism: Podarcis vaucheri; assembly: GCF_965113315.1. NCBI lineage: Eukaryota > Metazoa > Chordata > Lepidosauria > Squamata > Lacertidae > Podarcis > Podarcis vaucheri. The sequence continues at coordinate 51,022,451 of NC_138761.1, forward strand.
AATGTGTATCCATGAGGATGTATGAATGTGTTTTCATCTAGGACTATTGAGGCTTCTATTATTTTGCTCTTGACTACAGAATTCCTCAGCTTCCTTTGGGAATGTATTATACGAGAATGGCACATTTGGTTTTTGTCTCTTTTTTCATTGATATCTATGAAAACATATTTTACATTTTAAAATGTTATTTTTGTGATGTTTGTCTGCTGTCTTGAGTGCCTGACTTGGTATACTTTGAAAAGATGAGGCTTTTAAGCAATTCTGTTCATTTTTTAAACCCTTTAATAAAAAAGAATAGAGATAATATTTTATTTGTTCTTCACAGTAATGAACATTGCAGTTGTTTGGTTTCCACAGATTGTTGCTGGTAGTCTTGAGCCAGTTACTGTCATTCAACCTCAGGTTCCCTCTGTGTCAATAAGGGAACAATGAGGACATTCCTCACAACATGACTGTGAGCATGAAGGATAAGCAGCAACAAAGGAAGCAAAAGTTATTGTACTTCCTGTGCAATTGTGGAATCGCACATCTACTTTATGATCAGATGTGGGAGCACCACGTATTCTTGGAACTTGTGCATTTTGCTGCATAGATGATGTATGAGTCCATGCTTCATAGTTGCAGAGAAAGCACAACAGATGAATGGGCAAGTCATTCAGATCTCTTCCGTTACAACTTGTTTGAATGCCTGTAACTACCTTTAATTTGAGCAGGGGGCTTTTACAGCACATTCTCAATTTTTGTGTATAAGTAGACTTGCCCCTGTTCTTGACTTAGTGAAAAGGTAGGCTAGGGAAAGCAGTAGTGACTTCCCTCCCCTGGCCCAACATGCTTCTCAGGTTTGGTAAAGGCAAAAAGCATAATATTCCCTGCATGGGTTATCTTATTATTGTTTCCTGTGACAGAAGCAGTAACTTTCTACTACAAGTACTTGAGTGAAATTTAACTGTAACACAGCTATATTTATTTTGTACTTTTGGAGAGGTTGCAAAAATCCTTTACACTTTCTTTTTTACTACTTTCCTCCCTTTTCCTGGAGATTTAGAAAGACGAGATCTATCTCACAAAGAGAAACTCTACCTCAGAGAGTTAAATGTCATTACAGAAACACAGTGTACCTTAGGTAAGGACAAAAAAGGCATTTTTTCCTTTAAAAAAAAATGAAGTATGTAAACATTTCCAAGAGAGTAAAATGTAGGAGAGATTATTCAGTTTTTACCTTTTGAACAATAAACTTGCGAAGATGTGGAAACTGTTATTCAAAAGATCTTTACTTCATTGCTCCTTAAAGTGGATTGGGAATAAACTGTGAAAATATGTAATATGTTTAGCTAAGCCTTATGATTATATTATTATTATTTATTAATTTATGTAACTGCTTGAGACCACTATAGGCTTCAAAGCAGTTTACAAAATATAAAAATCAGTTACGCTAATATAAAATGTAAAAATCCATAATTAAAATAGACAATAAAACAGCACAGCAGTTGGAGCAGGAGATGTCACAACTTGATTCTGAAGTTCTTTGGGGGTGAATCATTGTGCAGTTGTCACACACGCTTTGCACTGCACTGATGCTCTAAGTTAGGATGGCTACAAATCTTTAAAAAGAACTAAAACCCCCAAATCCCTTAATTTTGTCTCTTATTTTGTAATGAAATTGCACAAGTGACTTTTTGATGTAACCTAGGTCTCACAGCCTTACGCAGTGATGAAGTAATTGATCTGATGATTAAAGAATACCCGGCGAAACATGCTGAGTACTCTGTCATACTTCAAGAAAAAGAACGCCAGCGAATAACCGATCACTATAAAGAGTATTCTGTAAGTTCTGTCTCCAAATTTATTTGTGAAGATGTTTACAATCTTGGAACGTATTAAATGTCTTTTGGGATAGATAGCTTCTGCAGCTTGTGAACTAATGGGGAAAAAAATCTGTTTCAGCAAATGCAACAGCAGAACACACAGAAAGTTGAAGCAAGTAAAGTTCCAGAATACATTAAGAAAGCTGCCAAGAAAGCCGCCGAGTTCAACAGCAACTTAAACCGGGAACGAATGGAAGAAAGAAGGGCCTATTTTGATTTACAGACACATGTAGGATGGCTTAACTTTTTTGCTCAAATGACTATAGGTAGCTTCTTGTTACCTATAGTAAAGATGCCAGATTGGGGGAGGTGTTGGAAAATATAGCATTTTATTTAAACCTCAGTAGATATTTCTCAGGAGAGAGAATACAGTTGGAAATTATTTATCCAGTTTTTTTCTTGGTTGAGCAGGGAACTGCCTTTCTCAGATCTTGCCACTGCCCTCTGGAGTAGCGCAGTAGTCACCACTGGTTTACAACAGTGAAACATTATTTTGATTGGGTTTTGAATTACTCCAGACTGAAATCACTGTGAGCTCACCCTCTTTTACTCTTGATGCTTTGAGATGCACAACAAGGTTTTGCCATCCCTATATTGCTTCACTTCCAGTACAATTGCTCCCTTTTTGTTTATAAAAAGAAATATGAAAATGGAATAATCAGTGTTTCAGATCACGAATGCATTTTAGCAATATTCATTCTTTTATGTTTTATTTTGTATTCTGTTCTGATGGAAAAGATAAGGAATTTTATTTTATTTTATGGGAGCATATAGGAAAACTGCCACTTCAGGTGTGTTTCTTGAACCTTAATTCTGTACACAGAGTGGGGAATTTGGACCATGTTCTTTCCCCTCTCCCTGCCCCTCAGCCACAGTGTAAAGTGATTAGGAGTATGGATCTGCTTGCCCTAATCCCCTCTTAGGCTGATTGATGCAATTACACAGCAAAATTCTGGGATGTGGAATGGAGGGTCACACTACAGATATTCCTACACAATATGCATATGCCATACCATTGTGATCCAGAAAATATATGTAGATACATGCAGCCTAGGTCACATTATTTAACATGTACCTGGGGGTGCACGCAATACTAATGCCTCACCGTCTGTACAGAATTTTTAATCAGTAGCTGCGTGATCCACTCCTTGGGATGTGATCCACTCCTTGGGGTATGGAAGATCTGGTAATTTTATCCAATCTATTGGAATTGAATCTCAGGTTATACGATGCATTATGCATGAGGGCGAGTTGGCAACAGAAATTTCATAGTTCCAATGAATCTAGCTATATGATCATTTGGAAAAGCAAGCCACTTCGTTAAATGTAGGAAATGAGCTCCTTATTTTTTCTGTTAACAATCCAGGTTATCCAGGTGCCTCAAGGAAAATATAAAATTTTACCTACAGAAAGGACAAAGGTTAGTCCTTATCCAGTGTCTCTCATACCAGGCCAGTTTCAGGAGTACTATAAAAGGTAATTGTAAAAATAATGAAATAACATTTGTTCTGCTGTATTTCTTGAAAGCATTTTACTGTGCTGTTCAGCCAATGGGGGGGGGAAAGGCTGTCAGAGCAGCTTGCAAATATCAGTAATGAAACAGTCCCTGCCTTTAGGCTTGTAATCTAAAAGTCACAAAACAAAAGGAAAAGTTCTTGCAAAAGTGGTGGGAAAAGCAAACAAGCACTAATTATTTATTGCTTTAGGAAAATGTAGCTTGTAGAAATAAAAGGTAAAGGTACCCCTGCCCGAACGGGCCAGTCTTGACAGACTCTAGGGTTGTGCGCCCATCTCACTCAAGAGGCCGGGGGCCAGCGCTGTCCGGAGACACTTCCGGGTCACGTGGCCAGCGTGACATCGCTGCTCTGGCGAGCCAGAGCCGCACACGGAAACGCCATTTACCTTCCCACTAGTAAGCGGTCCCTATTTATCTACTTTTTATCCCTATTTATCCCTATTTATCTACTTGCACCCGGGAGTGCTTTCAAACTGGTAGGTTGGCAGGCGCTGGGACCAAACAACGGAAGCGCACCCCGCCACGGGGATTCGAACCGCCGACCTTTCGATCGGCAAGCCCTAGGCGCTGAGGCTTTTACCCACAGCGCCACCCGCGTCCCAGCTTGTAGAAATAAAACCCCCCAAATATATATAAGGGAATGACATACTTTTAAAGGGCAAGCTTGGCAAACCTGGCTTAGTTACCTCTCTATATAAATATAGAATAACTAAATATAAGAATTGCCTTGTTCAGCATGTACTTTAGATTGGATTCAGAGGATCAGGATTTTAACAAATGAGAAAACATTCCTGTGTCACTCCAAATTGCATGGCAATGGTGTACAGTACGTAGGGTCTACAGAACATATCCCTTTATATACAGTGCTTTCACACATTTTACTTGCGTGAATTCTGTTATACACGCAGTGGCCATCCTGGGGATGGTTGCAGTGGAGGACGGGGAGAGACTTAGGTAGAAGAGATAGAGAGGCTGACAGAGGCAGAAGACACCTGAAAGATGAACAGGGAAGCAGATGGAGGAAGAAGAAACCCTGGCTCCCTTGGTCGTGGAATGGAGCAGAGGTGGACAGAGAGAGATGTAGGCAGAATAAAATGCTGGAGTGGATCTGAGATGAAGCTGCAGCTTCTGCCTGCCTCTTGCCCTGTCTACCTTTCCTCTCCCTTCTGCAGCGGAGGAAACCAGGTTTCTTCTTCCTTTTTCTGCCTCTACCGCTTCCCTGCTTATCTTTCCTCCAAGGGAGCCAGATTTCTTCGTCCCCCATATGCCTTCACTGCTTCCTCGCTGCTTCTTCCTCTGGCAGTAGAGACACAGGGAGGTCCTGCAGGTGTGGGCTCCCTCACTTCCAGCCAGCAGCTTTTGACTATGCGGCGATTTTGCATATGCATGAAGTCGAACTGTATATACAATTGTTTTATTGTTACCTTTCAGATACAAATTTATTCATCATAGTTGAATCACTGAAAAGTAGTTTTTGAAGTCCAAGCTGTTTGTATTATCCCTTATTGCCATACAGTGTATACATAGTGTATCAAAAGATGGTACTGAAAATAATTACTTTTTCACTTCAGATACTCTCCAGATGAGCTTCGATATTTGCCGCTAAATACAGCTCTTTATGAGCCTCCCTTAGACCCAGAGCTGCCTGCACTGGATAGTGATGGAGATTCTGATGATGCAGAAGAGCGTGGTGATGAAAAGAGGAAAATCAAAGGCAATTCGGTGAGCTAAAGTAGTGTTTGCCTATGTATGTATGCTTTCATATATAGCTAGATAGATTAACAGAAACTTCGAAAATACACAGGATAAATACCCTATTATTATCCAAGTGTTTTGTAAGAATAAAGCACTAGAGATATTTTTGAATTGTATTCTTGTCTATTGTTGTTTCTGCTTGAGGTCCAATCAATTAACCTTGTGCCATTCTTAAGACTTGTTAAATGTGATCCCTAGCACTCTATCAACAGAGCACTGGATTGAAGGGCCAGGCTATTAGTTATTTCATTGGGTACCTCTATGGTGAATAAGTGCCCTATGCTTCAGAGTAAAGAAAGCAAAGTTTGAAGTTTAGAAAGAGATCATTTTTTTCCTTTGTCCACTCCAAACAAACCAACAAAATGATGGTGCTTTTGTTATAGGACAACTCATCTGGCAATGTGTCTGAAGGTGAATGCCCCCCTGAAAACCAGGAGGAACCTATTCAGGGAAGACAAAAAACAAGAGAGAAAAACTCTACACCAAGAAAAGAGGGTTCCAAACGATCTGTATCCAAGTCAGTTCCTGGGTACAAGGTAGAAGAAAAAAGCCCCTGACTCAGCTTCTTTACTGACCAGCCTCTCTCCCTGAAACATTTAACTTTGTTTTTTCAAAAATATGGAACTTCTGCTTACTATACTTGGCTAGCTGCTCTCCTGTTATGCATTCCTGTTCGCTTCTTTACTTCCTGTTGCTTTATTTTACTTGGGGCCTTACTGTTTGCTACCCTGGCTGTGGAGTGGCTTCTATTTTCTATACTTAAATTGGTTCCTAAGCAACTGCAGCATGAAACCCCATTATAAAGGAAGTTTCCCCTCTCGTTTTGCAGGGTGGGGGGGGGGTGCTCTGTTCTTTTATTGTCATTATAAGGTACATGGTTACATATCAAATATCCCGTTGGGATTGAATTAAAATACCTTGCTCATGTGTGGACTGGACTGTAAAAATGTTGCAAAAACTTTGCACATATATTTTCTTAACTCTTTACAGGTCAAAAGCATTTTAACTGCTTAGAAAGTGATTTGGTAATAGTAATCTTAACATTTCCCTAGAATGTAGGATGCTGGGAACCTAGATTTGATTTGAGCAGCTCTGCACTGTTGTTTGCAGGGGAAATATTCAGCTAATCTTGTAAGAAACCATTTAGACAATACGTTTTCACCCTTACCTCTATGGGCAGTGAGGGTCAGGAGCTGCTCTTGGGACTCACATGCTTCCTCCAGGCCCCTTCTCCTAATTGTGTGAATAATGACTAAACTTGAAGGTCTCCACATTTGAATGTGAGCATCTCCCTAGCCTTGCCAGTATATAGATATCCAACTCTGTAATTCAGAAAATGGTTCCGTATCATAGGGTAGGGGAGATTGTGGACTAAAAAATGGGATCTCCTGCTGCGGTCACATTGTGTGTTCAATTATGGGGTGGTGGTGGGGTAGTAGAGAGAAAGTATGTGATCCTGAGATTGCCTGTGATATCATTGCACAGAGAGGTGAGTGGGGAAGCGGTAGTATCTGAACAGGTCCAGAATCTCAGAACCTCATCTTAAACTTGTCATGTTTGAACAGTGATGATTACATCCAGTTTTGTAATTATCAACGGATGGATTTCAGTTTAGGATGAAAAGTATTTTTCATATTTCAGTGGAAATTCATGTATAGTGTTAAGGAAAATAAGACGCAAGCTATTTGGTTTCCATTGAAACCAAGGGGATATTTGCTTTATACTATAGTTGGAAGAAGATAAGGCATGTGGATTGGAAAGGGTACAGGAAGAAAGTTAAGGATGGTAATTCTGAGTTGCCAGCATGATTGCTAAACAATGTCTAGCCTGAGAAGTTGTGTAGCACAAGTAACCTAATTTTAAAGTTCTGCAAACTGTTACCAAACTGCATCATTTATTTTAATTGCTTATTCCCCCCCTCCCAATCAAACCGTTCACTTTCCAGTTTGCATTGTGCAGCTTCTGTTGGAAAAGACTTGCAGGAATACTGTTTCAACAGGATAAATGCATACTTTTAGACTATATTACAGAAATGTTATATGTCATCTATATCTCATTTCAGGAATAATTTTACATGATGCAAATAAGAGATTTAAAGTTTTGCAGAACATGTCTATTTTTACATATTTGCATTGCAAAATGTTTACTTTATTGCAGACTTAAACTCATGCCAGTAATGTAATTTTATGAAATCCAAAGATGAAGCTTGAAAGGCTTAGTAGCATTTTTGAACTTTAAGTATTATGTGAACAAAGTCCATAAGATTCAGCAAATGTTTGGCTAGTCTTTCATTGTGAAGGGATAGCATAAAGAAGTGATTGGCAAGTCTTGTGACTGCTAAAGATACAACTATCTTTTTTCAGTACTTGGATTCAAAAATGGATCCCGGTGATTGCTGGTCACTGGGTTCAAAAGCATATTCTAGTAAGTCTAGATGAATCACAGGAAAGCTCTATGTAAGATCTCCTGTCGTGAATGCTTATTTTGCTCTCGCTGCTGCCATTTATTTCAGTGGTGCTGCTGTTGGAGTCTTTTCTTGGTGCATTGGGCCCCAAGAAGACAGCACAAACTACTTTGAAAACACAATGATGCCAACAACCCACCCACCCTCCTCCACAATTTATGGATATTCTCACTATAACTTACACTTCCCTGAATGTAAGGCCAGGATGATTTTAAACACATGATAGATTTTATGGAGCTGATTAAAACATGACAGATAGATAGATAACTATCTATAACAGGTATTTCTTTTATACATTATGTGCTGAAAATGGGACTTCAACTAATGTCCCAGGAATATATAATGATTTTATTATGCAACATGCACTATCCATTTATCATCCTTTACCAGTCTTTAAATTACAATATTCACTCTAAAACTAAAATTCAAGCTTAAGAAGATTTAGAATATCCAGGCATACTGTTGTTATGCCACAGAAAGCAAATGTTAAGAGTTTTTCTCCTTTTAACTTCTGTTTAACTTTTACTATTTTTAAACTATTGAAACATTTTTTCCTCATGATATACCATTCCTATATAGCCATTAATTTTTACTGCAATTGATGAAGGACTGGCTGTTATAATTGCACATGCAGTATTCTTTTCTCAGAATAAGGGAGATTTGCACATATGTTAAGTTGAGCATGTAGCAAGAGACTGACTTGCCCTTTCCCCCATCCCAGAATTTTTCAATTTACATTCCGTTGCTATGAAAACAGGAAGAACTTATTTTCTGGCAAAGTAATTTTCGGAAACATGGCGTGCTTGTAAATTATTTTTGATTTAGTTACAGTTTAGCTGCTGAAATTCCATTGCTCCTTGTTCAAGTGTAACATTTCTGGTCCAAGAAACCATGGTTTTGGAGTGGGAGCAAGCAAAGAGTTTGAGCTCTCCATCTTCCCCATCCGTCATTTGCCAAACCTGGAAACTGTAGTTTAACGCACCAGGAAATCTTCATGGAATCTGCAAAGCATTGAAATAAATGCACTTAATTTATTTCTGTGGATCCATTCCTAGTATGACTAGGTCAGATATAATCCCAAAGGGTGATAGTCAACCAAGTTTTACTCAGAGCAACCTTTTGAAATTAATGGACCTAATCTTGTCATGTTCATTAATTTCAAGAAGTCTACTCTGAGTAAGATTTAGTTGGATTAAACCCTGGACCAGGGATGCTACATATGAACCAGGCAAGTGTTTTCAATGGGATTTAATCAGCTTGTGTCTGGATTGCAGCCTTTGTCATAAAACCAATTTTGGGAGCAGCAAGCCAGGAACTCTTTTCCCCCCTCACCTCTTTTGTCGAGTTGAATATGATTAGGAGAACAATATGTCAAACAGTGTTTTCCAACGTTCCCGCAAAGCCATTTTTATTTTTCTGTTTTCACTTAAAAATTGCTTTGAAATGTGAACAGGCTTTCCTTTCTATTTCATTTTGATAGGGGAACACTCCAATGTCTTTGGAGGGTCTTTAACTAGTACGCTGTGACTATTTCACTCCTAGTTTTGTGGAACTAGGACTAGGGGGAAATGTTATTAATAACTGCACCTTCACCAGTGTTTTCGCATTTAAGTATCATAGTATTAACTGCACATACCACAGCACAGATCTAGTGACTCAAAGGTTGTTTTGCTTTGGGTGACTGAAAGAGAGTTTGCTACTGTGTACCACATCAGTAGAATATACATATGGTAAAGAGAATTAGAGAAGTGCACTTGCTGTTTTGTTTTATATTGATATAACTTAAAACACAAACATTACTCATAGAATGTAGCAATACAAGAGGGAGATCATTGCAGGAATGAGGTTTAATATTTTGTTGGTAGGCGCAGGGTATAAAAAGGTATAAAAGTAGGAGTAGAATAGGTAATAGAAAATTTTTATATGTATGTTTTCTCTTTCGTGGTATTTATTATTTTGTAGAGACATTTGTGAATGTTAGTCTCCTTTTATCATTCAATTATATTTATGTATAAAACAGGTGGACTATGCTTTTTTAAAAAATAAATAAGCAAAAAATTATTCATGAATGCTTCTGTCATCTTTTGGAAAACAAGCTGTTTATAAATGCCTTGTGGGTATTTAAACAAACCTCTGGAGGCCAGGCAAGTTAAAGTGCTCTGACGCCCTAGTTTAATTTAGATATTCAAATATTCTAGGAAACCAGACTAAGGCTTATTAGTATGTACTTCTCTGCAGTTTAGAAATTATTAGGAAATACTGGGTTAAAATTTTTAAAAATCAGTGTTAAGGTTTGATTTTTCACTTTTGTTTTGCTTATACAATAAGTTCTAAAGAACCTACAGTGGTACCTCGGGTTAAGTACTTAATTCGTTTCGGAGGTCCGTTCTTAACCTGAAACTGTTCTTAAGCTGAAGCACCACTTTAGCTAATGGGGCCTCCCGCTGTACCTGCGCCACTGGAGCACGATTTCTGTTCTCATCCTGAAGCAAAGTTCTTAACCCGAGGTAGTATTTCTGGGTTAGCGGAGTCTGTAACCTGAAGCGTATGTAACCTGAGGTACCACTGTAGTTTTCTGCATTTGATAAGCAAAGTTTTTATAAACCAGTACTTTTCATTACTTAACAGCAATCAGAACATCTCAAATCTATGCTGCTTCTCTCAGCAGAACCAAAACATTACTGACAGGGATGTGTATTTAGCAAGGGTAGCTGTTAACATTTCATTGTCTGAATGTTTAGAAAACTAGCATAAGAGACCATTCCACATTAATTTGTTTAAAGCTCCTCCTCCTTTCCTTATTGGCTTTGCACACTTCTCACTCTTTCAAAGCTGGGGATATGTTCAGACATTTTGGTGCTTGTTTTGCTAAGCAAATATGGTTCTTCTTCAAAGCAAAAACTTCTAGTTATACCAAATAAGCAAGTTCACACCAGGAGGTTCCCATTCTGCTAACGTAACATGACAAGGTGTTTCAGGTACAGATACATACAGTATCTCTTAATGCCAGCAGAAGCTGCCCTTGTATGTAGACAACAATTAATACAGTATGCAAACTCAATGGCATAAGGGATAGAATTGGTATCTACCCTGTTCAAGGGTGGTATGAGCTAGAGTTCCCTCTGTCACATAACGACAAAGAATAACAGGGGACAGTGTTTTGCACATTGAAAGTGCAGACAGTTGTCGGGACGAACCAAACCGGCTGCAGTCTGTGGGACTAAGTTGGCTATATATTTAAAACCTGCTCTGTATTTCTGAGCTTACATTTGCTAGCGACGGGGTCAGATTTTGTTTCACATGCCCACAGCTAAGTGTCCAATTGCAGCTTGCTTCATTTCGGCATTGGCTTCAACTGATAAACACGAGATAACGTAGCAGGCTTCAATCAGCAAGACTCAGCTTGCCTATGGCTTTGCTGAAGTTCAGGTCTCTAGATTCAAGATCTGCCTTTCAGGAGCGAAAATACTAGGCTGGCTGGGTCATTTGTTTGAGTTGATGTTAAGACAGCACCTTTATACTACTATGAATTACTCTATACTGTATAGTGAATCATCCCACTGGTCTTAATAACATTGTTGCCAGTGGCTTTTTGCAAGACTTTAGTATTAAGGCAACACACAACACTATGAACTGCTAATTAATTCAGTTCAGAATGTTCTGCCAAATATCTTTGTAGAAGGCAAAAAGCATAATATATGATTTAGCATATATATTTTATATTTATAGTTCAAATAATATGAATTGCATTTCAAGAGACGTTCCCACGTTACTGATTTTCATGCATCATGTGCAGGCTATAGACAAACCGTAATATTATTAGAAATTATCAACATTTTTCTTTGTAAAATTCATATTCATTGTGTAATTTGATCATTTGACTGACATTTTTAAATGAAAGAGTTTTAATTACATACGCTTTCTCTGGCTGGGATACATTTTGTAAACTATACATGTACATGTTTTGAATAGTGTTCATTTCTGTATCCAGTATAATCAATGCTTGCCAATTTTTAATCATTCCCTTTGATCCACACCACTCACAAGGTTCATTAATTTATAAAGGTTAAAATAAGTACATTTTTTTTTAAAAAAACACAAAAACCTGTTCTCAATTCTTCTGGAATGAATTTATAGCCCTCTTCTACCCTTCCAGCCAAAGGCCATTCCAAATGCTATATGTGGAATTTGTCTGAAGGGTAAGGAGTCCAACAAGAAAGGGAAGGCTGAAGCACTTATACACTGCTCCCAGTGTGAAAACAGTGGTAAGTAACAGAATCTGCTTTGAATAAATCTCTAAATATTTAAAGTGATGACCCATTTTAAAGAACAACCTGCAATGCAGAATCAAACTAATACTTTTGCAATTTTTTTTAAAAAAAGTTAATTTAGCATATCTGAAATGTTGAAATGAACTCAAAATGTTCTGTGAAATAAACCATTTTAATTATTCTCATTAAAGATGCTTCATTTGACCATTCTAGTAACGATACTGGTTTTGATCTAGGCCACCCATCCTGTCTGGATATGTCTGCAGAGCTTGTTGCAATAATTAAGACCTACCCTTGGCAATGTATGGAGTGTAAAACATGCATTATATGTGGGCAACCTCACCATGAGGAAGAAATGATGTTCTGTGATGTGTGTGACCGTGGCTATCATACGTTTTGTGTGGGGCTTGGTGCTATTCCAACAGGTAATTATATAAGTTACTCTTGTTCAGAGATTGAACCAAGATCCAAGATTAATGAAGCACAATCTTGCTTACTCTTTTCAGAAAGCTCAGATCTCAACATTTTGTATGTCACTTGTATCTATTTTAGTGAAATCTTGGAGACAGCTATTTCTTACACGCTTCATTTACTCTCTCAATTCTTGTTCATAAAAAGTGTTTGCAATTCAGGGTTTAACAGTATGATAATAAACATTTAAAGAAGTATAAAGATTGGAGATGGGAAGTCGGATGTCAGAAACTTAACTAGAGAGAAGCTGACATCTGATGAAAATTATTTTCAATGGGTTTGGCAGTGCAGTTGTTTCATTGAACTGACACCTTCTCTTCCCCCCTCCTCCAATCCCACACCCAGTGTGTAGTTTAAGTTTATGTTACTTTAATCAAGTAGAAATGGTCAGTGTTGTAAGTCACTGAAAGCTTTTCAGAAACACATCGTAAATCAAACAGGTTTTTGAAGCTAGCGAAAAATGTAGGTGGTTCTTTATCAAACAGCAGATGTTATACCCATTCAGGCATGTAATTATACTTTACAAACTGTTTTCTTCATTGGACAAAGGACATTAAAGCTAACCCAATCCCACTGTGCCTCATTCACCATTTTGCTCTTTTCCTATAGCACATTGAATGAGTACCTACCTAAATTTACCTAGGGAAAATAATTAAGTAGGGTACTGCTGTCCCTACTTTCAAGCTTACTTAAGGAAATGAACAATAGTGTGCCGTTTCAATCTCAGAAGGAATCATTCAGTGCTGGTGCATGAATATTAAGTGATGCACTGACATTTAAGTAAACAAACTGAAGAGGCTCAGCACATACTTCTTGAACAATTCCCATGACTTGTGTGTCACCGGTATATCCAACCTTGAATAGCTTTCAGCATATTATATAAAGATTTGAGAAGCAAGCACAGTTTCTTCCCACCATTGCACCATCTGTTTACCTGCCTGTGGGGAAGGAGGAAAAAATCTTCAAGGTCCCTGAAATTTAAGTTGCATGAAATTGAAAAATAACAGCCAAATTAAAAGCAAGTTTGCTTGAAAGCAAGTCCCACATCATTCATTGGGACACAGTCCCAAGAAAGTGGGCATATGATTGCAATCTTATTAACATTTGTGTCCTTCCGTACTCTGCTCCCCAAAAGCACTTGAAGTGAGTGACGATTTTATAGTAGCAAATGTTTGCTCTACTGTTAACTGACAACTCTAATTTTATAGGTCGCTGGATTTGTGACTGTTGCGAAAGACAACCTCCAATACCCAGAGGCAGAGGAAGAAGAGGGAAGAACAGCAAAGAAGGCTAAAATCAATATTTACACTCTTTATATATAACTGCACAAAAACAAGTGCTAAGCTTGGTGCTATTTACCTACAACTCTGTATAAGGAAAAATACCACTCAAAATGTTTTTCACCAAATAAAGTTTTTAATATTAGGACAGGGAAGGATACATTCTATTCCAGGAGCTTTGCTTGAAAATCCCATGCTAAGGGAAAGTGCCCAGTTGAAATTCTGTAAATCTATCAATTGTTTCATGGATACAGTGCTGCTGCATAGCAGTCATTGCACAACAGACTTTATTTATTGCATAGCAATCACTTGTGTTCTCTGTCAAGCTCAAAGAAAAGGACTGAATCACTAGTTGGCAATTACTGTTTTCTGATGGGAGTTGCCTTTAAGCAGAGTACTAATGCCTGACAAGAAAAAAAAAAATCCATCAAGTGGTACAAATCTCATATGATATAATGAATTTAGGTTTACAGCAAGAAATCACGTAGACCTTACATTGGTCATGCCAAATTATGTCTCTTAAATCAATGCTTCTCCCTTCAAACCACAAGAAAAGGAGGATAATTCATATTTTCTTTTTAAGGATGTTATATCATATGAAAGCAGCCTTAGTTAAATGGCTTTCATGTTCCAAAAACTGCTAGCATTTAAAAATGGTATTTGCTCCTAGTGTATTCATACAGAAGAGGTTAAAGTATTTATAATTGAAATGTGCTGAAATACTGTATGGAAATTAGTCTTTTTACTATTCTTAAAATCTTTGTATAGAAAATCAGTTTTATTCAAAGTCACAGTGAACTGTAAAATTCATATTTGACCCTGATCAGTTAAGAGAAAACTTATACAAATACTGTGCCTGTTGCAGTGTACCTGTGGGAAAAGTTTACAATACAAAAATTGTTATGGCTTTATTTCCCCCTCCCTGGCAAAGAAAGTATCAGTTAGTACTAATGCTCACATAATAGCATCCATTCAATTGTCTATATTATTCACATGTGAAACCTGTTGTCTAGCTCTGAATCTAAAACAGAATTTCAAGTATTAATTTTAATATTCCAATTAGTATAGTCCAGAAGACTGATTCTTCATCCTGAGACTCATCTTCTCTTGCATGAAACTGCTTCTGGTTCAAATCTGTATCTTCTGGATTGTAGGAGCCACCACCAAATGGAGATTCCACAACCGTTTGATCATAGTACACTTTCATTTCAAATTCACTTTCCAGATGAGAGGGATGGCCATAAATCCCTATTCCCACTGGACGGCGGAAGTGCGCTGGCACATAAACGACATCTTGACCGCAAGTTACTGACTGCAATTCATAATCGTCAAAACTGGGGTGAAGGGTCACATCAGATACGTACAAGTCTGCATCCCCTTTTAAACTCTGCATCTGAAGCACTATCTTCCCTTCGTGATTTAACCTTAAGTAGCTGTAGTTTCCAGCACCAATCTGACCTTGAACCACATGAAGGAGAATCCATTCTTCAGGTATGTCTTCATTCTCATTATAAGCAGTCGCTATTAGAAGTCCTTGAAAAGCAAGCAGTATTACTAGGACCCTCTTGCAGTAGACTGCCATAACACCTGTGTTGGATATAGAAAAATCTTGTTCTGTCACTTGAAATTTTACTGTCAAATAATAAGATTCCATTTCTCCAAGAGTAGCTATGAATATTTGTAGACAGTCAACATACTGTCTTTTAAGTAGCTGTAATAATTTGTGCTCTCTTAGCAATCACTACTACTCTCACATAAAAGTTTGCACACGTACACCAATGCAAGACAGCCGGTAAAGTTAACAAGGTAATCCAAATGGCACAAAGAGCCAAGCCACACATAATGCAAATATACTAAATACAACACAGTGAGCAATCTTAACTGCAGCCAGCCAGCACAGTGCAATCAACACCTCATCCAAAGCCCTGCCACTCATGGAGAGATGGTGGTAGGAAAAACACTGCTATGCCAGCCAGAAGGACACATAGCAACGAGGTCTGATACTGTAAAGTAATGGCAGTGGGTGTGGTTCAGAATTCATTGGATTCTAGGCTGGCTCAGTCTCTCTCCCCCCCTCCCCCCCAGAGCCCCATTTTGCAGCCTCTGCATTAACTCTGAAGCTACCATGAGTGCAGAGAATACTACACAAGATATTTATCAGGTTTTGCATTGGTGTCATAGGCTAGTCCTACATAAAGGCTAAAACCCATTAAATTCTGAATAGCAAAAATACATGCCAATGTTATGAGAAGCATAAAAAATGGGAAATAAGGACACAGGCCAGAATACTACAAATATACAACAGCTTCAATAAGAGGCAAAATTGCCTTTCATCATTAAATCCCAGCCAAGCAGTTTATGAAAATGCCCCAAGTCATACAATAAATCCACAAAACTAACCAATAACACAGTTAACAAAACAGCAGCACAGGACAGCAACATAGTTGGTGGGAAGTCCTCCGCTCGGCTAAAAAGCCTGGATAAAGAGGTGCATCTTGACCAAAAATCCAAAAGCATATAATGATGCCACAAGACACAGCTTGGTGAGGAAGTTATTCCACAACCTGGAGGCTACACCTGGCCAGCTCGATGTGGGAGCTAGCAAACACTCCTTCAGATCTTTGGGGCCCCAAGTCAATTACGGCGTTTCAACAGCAGCACATGCAGTGGGTAGGAGCTGTCATTCTGACACCAGTGTTGCTGCCGCATATCCGGACAGGAGCCCCTCGAGGTCACCGCCCCCAACCCTGTCCAGAGAAGCAGCGGCAACACCGGTTGTCACTGGCAGCTCCGCAACTCTGCCCCACCGCACCCATGTTTTGGCACCTTCAACTGGGCACGACAACCTGTGCAAATAAATCTTCCCCGAGACGGGCGAAGTCCGGGACACCCACCAGCAGCCTCGCTTTCCCTGGAAAGAGTTGCACCCAGTCTCGAAAGAGAAGCAGAGACAGCGGTGCTTCGACCCCACCTGTGGAACTCTGCACTTTCCGATTCCGAGAAGGAATTCGGGGTAGTGGGGCGGGGCGGGGGGGGACGAAAGAGAAAGAGAGAAGGAAGGCTTTGTGGGCGGGAATCTCAAGGGGCGGGGAGAACGTGGAGCTCACTTTCGAGCGAAGGCTTTGCCCCCCCCCCCGCCTCCCTCGCAACCTGCCTCCTTCACATATCCCTCAGGGGGTCGGGAGGAAGAGCCCCCCCCCTTCTTCCCCGGCCTTTAGTTGCCCCAGAAGCAGCGGGGCGGGGGGAGGGGAGAGAAAACGAAAAGCTTCCCCGCCCCCTACACTCAGGCGCTGCTGCAAAAAGTGCCAAGCTGAGGAAGGGGAAGCCCACCAACTGCTGAAGCGTCCGCCCCACCGCCGACCTCCTCACCCGAGCCCGCCGCCGAGCCCGCGCTCACCCTAGCGCCGCGCCCCAGCTCACTCCGCTCGCCCACCGCCCACCATCGAAGAGGCCGCCGGAGCCTCTGACAGAAAGTCGAGCGCAGCTCCGCCCGCCTGCCCGCGCGCGCGACGCACGCAGCGCTGTAACACCGCGAGATTTGAGGCTGGAAACACCCCGGCCTGTTTCTAGACTTGCTGGTTTTCGTTCAGCCGAGGCTGGCAAGTGGGGCGGGGGAGGGGGAGCGACGTTTCCTCTTGCTGTCGTCATGGCAACCGGGCCACGAAGGGACGCAACGTGGGTGGATTCAGCTGTGCGGGACTTTTTCAAAAATATGTGAAACCTTGAGAATAGCCCGTGCGCTGTGTGTTTTATTCATTTATAAAAGTATTTATACGCCGCTGTTAGTAACAATGAAAATCAGAGCGGTTTACCACAATTATACGTAAAACTACATAATAAATACCTTATGCAAATGCAACCCGTTTAGGTGCATGTGATTTGTTTGCGATGTGCTTGGCACCACGGGCTGCTGCCATTAGCTGGCTACTTTATTTTTTCTCAAACGGAGAAATCGCATTGCTGTTGCAAAGAAAGCAAGAACTAATAGCAGGCCTGGGCCAGGATGAAAAAGACCAGCGAAATACATCACGTCAGGTCCAAGAGCATAAAAAGCTTTTAGACGAAAACAAAAGTCTTCCCACTTTTTACCAGCAATGCAAAAAAAAAAGTTGGGAGTTATCCAAAAGCAGTAACAAAAACGTTAAGGGATGTCATGATTCAGTAGTGGGACTTCAAACTGACAATGTTGCACAGAAAAACTTTATTAAAAACTTTAATATGAAACCTTAATATGAAAAATAACTACAACCCAGAGACCCATATTCAGTATGTCCCCATGTCAGGTATATTTTTATTTGCACTGCATCTCCATCTATGGAGCACCCTTGATGGCAGATGACTGCAAGTCACAAGAGACCCAGCAAGGCTTAGGGATAACTTTTGCTAGAGAGTATGGTGCAATCTGCTTTCTACATAAGAGTATTAAAGCACTTAAGTGATTGTGACTGCTAAGTGGGTATTTGGGAGCAAGAAAGACTGTTAATAGGCCAGCTCCTAGCCATCATGAGATGGCAGAAGAGCCCACAAAGGCTCCAGGGTCCAGCTCTGCTTTCAAAACATTTGTCTCTGGAGTTACTGTAGTCTACCACTAGCAGGAATGTTCTTGGCAATACCTTTTACCTGCCAGCCATTTTTGGTGCTCCTCATCTGGTTCTCGTTTTTTCATTCCTTGGTAAATATGTCAGCAGTTGCAGTGCCCAACTCCACCCCCTTATAGTGGGGGAAGTGCATGCAATTGCAAATATGTAAGCACTGCTAGAAGTGAACTGATTTAGAATGGGCTCTTTCCATAAATTTTAAATCAGTACATATTATTGGAAGATGGAAGCCACATGTTGTTCCAATTTCAGGTGTATAAATGGTCACAATATTAGACTTGGATATTCTTTCCTTGGCATATATGGTTTCTGTTAGAAAAGGTTGGTCCTTTGTCTTTGCAGGTAATCATATTTGGAAGATTAATTTAGACATGAAAAACACAACATTTGGGCTGCTTCATATTAGATTCCATGACTTAAAAGTGCAATGCTGCACTCAGTTACTAAAAGTATGCAAGTTAATTGAAATCAATAGGATGTATACTGTAGTCCTAAACGTAGTTGTCCTGAGCCAACCAATGGAATCCAATGTAAATAAACAGGTGTTGCACATATGATCTGCTACATCCAGTACATTTAAAATGTCTTATTGGGAGTGGGGGCACTCCACTTCCAGCCATCTCAAATACAATCTCATTAATTATTATAAAAGTGTCTGTATTTCTTTGTGGCAATTTATACACAGAGAACCACAGGAGGCAACAGAAACCCATACACCAAGAATTAATTGGCACTGTTTATCCTTTCACTTAAAATGTAGTGCACAGCTTTCTGTTGCCTCATGTGGCTCTGGGTCAGGGGTAATTTCACAGAAATACAGTTTTAAATGGAATGATTCATATAATGCCCTCAACCCTGTTAGTCTAGCACTGCTAGGTTGCAACCTGAAGAACAAATGTTTATCTGATCTCAAGTAACAAGTCAGGCATAGCTGCTTTTGCAGCTCCCTGCAGCCTTGGTTGCTTGTCTGACTTCCCTATCTGCATGCAGTTATAGCTGTTCACTCTGATGGCTATGGAGAGTGAAACTGATACAAGTGAAGAAATGGGTAGGCACAGATGCAGCTCTTGCCTGGCAGCTGGCAGTGGATCTAAAACAGCGGTTTTCCATGTTGCAACTCTGCAACTGTACATCCCCCCCCCTTTGCAGTGGAACTAATGAACTTAATTTTAAAAAGTTTGACGTGAGAGTGGGTAAGAAATTTAGCAGTACGAGGGGTATTTCTAATTTGTTCTCACTGTGTACA
Organism: Podarcis vaucheri; assembly: GCF_965113315.1. NCBI lineage: Eukaryota > Metazoa > Chordata > Lepidosauria > Squamata > Lacertidae > Podarcis > Podarcis vaucheri. Next base: position 51,041,917 of record NC_138761.1, read on the forward strand.
TAAATTGATACAGTGCTGAGTTCATCTGGGCATACTCCAAATAAATGTGAATAGGATTACAGCCATGGTCGAAAGTCGGCCTCTTAATGTCTCTCCCACCTCGGCGCGGGAGATGCAAAATCTGCAGGAGCCTTGCTACAAGGGGCGGGCAGGCGCGCACGTGTGGTCAACTAATCTCCGTTCATTTGACAACTGCAGACCTAGGACGACGCGAAGGCGGCGGCTGGAATTGGCCTCGCGGCCTTTCCGTAGGCGTCACTGTAACCTAGGAAACCGGACTGCTCCCCGCACTCGACCGTTCGCTGGGGAAAGATTAGAACCACCTCCTCCCTGGCCCCTCACTTCCGAGGGCAGGCGGGTGTCTCCACGGCAGCCGCGGACGGCGAAGACAGGCGGACCAAAGCTGTACCCGGCTGCTGGTTGTGAGGCAGAGGCGGAGGCGGACTCGAGTGCGAGTTTCCCCTTCTCCGCTAATCGCCTGTGTCCGCAAGGGCTAGGAAGGGGCAAGCCCCGCCCCCTTGCTCTCCGAGAAGAAAATCCCCGAACGTCCCTCTCGCGGCGCCTTGGCTGACGTAAGTATTCCTGCGGGAGGCCACGCCCCCAACGGTTTCGCGGCGGAATCCAGCAATGGCCAAGTGTCAGAGTCTCAGAGGGCAGTTTGCGTTCGGACCCCTCGCAGGGGAGTCGACGCTCCTGTTTCCTCCACACAGCAGGAGGCCCATGGGTTGCTCCACTTCAGGGAAGGGGGCCGCTGCGACCACTTCCCCGAGGGCTTCCCCCTCCCAGTTCTCACACCACGGTGAAGGACTCCGCGGCCAGGTTTAAAAGGACGCCAGAATCCCCAAGTATTTCCTCGAGCCTTTACGGCTCTGTATTATTTGTTGACACTTAGACAGTGCCGGATTTACGTATAAGCTAAATAAGCTATAGCTTAGGGCTCACTCTTTTGGGGTCCCAAAAAAATGTAAAGAAAAAAAACACCCCTGGATGTACATTTCCAAAATAGAAGATATAAAACAAATAAAATAAGTTACAGATAGGTAGCCGTGTTGGTCTGCCATAGTCAAAATAAAAAATTCCTTCCAGTAGCACCTTAAAGACCAACTAAGTTAGTTCTTGGTATGAGCTTTCGTGTGCATGCACAGTGTATCTGAAGAAGTGTGCATGCACACGAAAGCTCATACCAAGAACTAACTTGGTCTTTAAGGTGCTACTGGAAGGAATTTTTTATTTTAAATAAAATAAGCGGTAACTCTGTACTGTTATGTTATCGATGTTTGTATGTGATGCCAATAAAAGGTTTGATGATGATGATGAAATAAAATAAAACCTACATACATCAACAGTGTTTTGTGTTGTGTAGGCTCTGATGATGTAAGTCATGGGCGCTGCTTGCTAGCCTGCTCCCTAAAATATCACTGGTTTGCTCATTTCTGTAAATAGGGTGCCTACATTCTTCATGGACTGGTTGCATGGCAACATGTGCAAATGGCTTTAGATACCTATTTGGTCCATAAATTACCATATAGCATATATTCAACACAAAAAACAGTGAGAATTTGTTGTTGACAAAGGACAGCTGGACATATAAAGGGCCCCATTACTGTCAGTAATTTAGGGCCTCATCAAACCTAAATCCAGCCCTGCACTTAGTCTTGGACCTTTCCTTCAAGGAGCTCTGGGTGGGGTGTACAGTTCTCCCCACCAGCCCATTGTGTCCCCACAACAACCCCAAGTTAGGCTGAGAAACTGTGACTGGCGCAAGGTCACCCAGGCCTGTGAACTTGATGGCTGAGTGGAGAATTCGAACTCAAGTCTGCCAGGCCCTTGCCTCTCTCAGCGGAAGTTTCTTGCTGTACAGCAGTGCTGCCCAATGGAAGCAGCCGGCAATTCTTCTTGCTTCCCCTTCCATATATAAAGGAGAAAAACAAAACAAAGCAAAAACTGGTAATAATTTATTTCACCATTATAAAATGCAGAGTCTTTCTTATTTAGGACCTCTGGGTGTGAGGAGATACTTGTGGAGCCCTGATTGAAAAACACTGACCTGGGGTGAGTGCAGCTGTGGTGGTACTCTCTAACTCCCATCATCCCAGACCATTGGCCATGCTGACTGGAGCTAATGGGAGTTGGAGCCATTGGCACCTGGAAACTAGACAGGTGGAGAGAGAAGGAAGCCCCTCTCCCGCACTCTGTTTCTGCTGCTGAAATTCCTTACAGCACAGTGATCCGTGACTCCCTTGCCAGCACTTTCAGAGAAAACCCTGGCCCTGCTCACACACTTGTCTGCTTGAGACTTACCAGCCACCCTGGGAATCAAATACTGTTCTGTCCTCCCATACAAAGCTGATGCCAAAATAATTTAGTACGTACAGCATTACACTGAACAAGCTTGAATTCTTGTAGGACGCTGGCACTGAAGATTAAAAAGGACTGAATTCTTTTACATATAAGAGAATTGTTCCCTGTCTGGCAACACTGATGGAAATCCTTTGTTGTCAGCTTTTGCTATGTTGTTGCCAACAAGGGACTTGAAACTGTCTAATCCTCTTTGCTTTTTAGAAGTTTAATCACCAGCAGTTCTCTTTTCACAGTTACCCATCTTTGGCAACAAAGCTCAGCTTGTCCACGTTTTGTTTCAAAATAAAAAATGGGCAAAAATGGAATGCACAACTGAAGTTCCAGCATTCTGTGTTCATCCAGTTGTGTATGATTGGATGACTATGGTCTTTCAAGAATGGAAAACAAACCAGAAAACCAAACAGTCATGGTGATGTGGCAGTCCTAAACATTACACTCTTGGAAATGGATAAAGTTTGACTGTCTTGTGACATCGCAGTACTTTAACTGGAACTGGTAAGCAGCAGTGTTTGATGTAAAGATTTGCATTGTAAATTATCAGCTGGTCAGCAGCACCTGCAAACCCTGATCTGAAGACAAACACTTCATTTGCCTACATGGTTTGAAATCAAATTGGGCAAAATTTCATTTCTTTTGGGGGGTTTTGCAGACCAGGTTGAAATAGGTGGGTGCATTGGAGCACTCCTTGCTACTGGGTCTCCCTTGCTGATGATTGAGCAACTCTGCTGGCAGAACTGGGCACAGGATACCTAAATCCTCCCAAAGCTAACCCCCCCTCCCGGCTCATGGCAGATGATGGGTCTGAATTCTTCTCTGCAAAGTCATGCCTATGCGTTCTATGAGGCTTTGTCCTTGTCTTCCTCTTGCATATTTATTATCCTTTAATAAAGGGGTCAATAATTTTGTGATGATTTAGCCATGTTGTCCTTCTATTAAATATCATAAATATTTTACTTCAACATCATAAATACTTTAAGATATTATAAATGTAGCTGCTCTCCAATGAATGAGACATTTCTAATTAAATGCTAATTTGGTGTCTATTTCAGCTGTCCAATGGAAAGCCCTGTGGACCTCTGTTTTGCTGAAGAAGGATGTAGCAGCAGCATTGTTCTTGAAAAACAAGTTTTTAGATCCAAAGTGCCAGAATCACATGTCCAGCTTGCTTGTAGCATGCATTACTGTGCTTTTCCTTTGAATGGGAATGAGCTTTGTATTTTGAATACTACTGATGATCCTGACCACCAGGTTGAAAACTTAGTTCTTTCTGAGGATTTAGTTTATGTTCAAGAATCCATAAGATTGGCATGTAAGATGTATATTCACAAGAACAATAACAATGTTCCAAAGAATGCAACCCACTGTGCAGTACTCCTGTGCAAATTCTTTGAAAATTAATGGAAACAGTGCTTAGGAGACAATATAGTATATGAGCCAGAAGGGGTAGTCACTACGATCTGGGGTGAAAAAGCAAGGGTAGCCTTTATTTGATAGCCATATTTGATACTAATAAAATTAGCAGCCACATTGGTCCTCAGTAATGAGTAGCTTTCCCTGAAAAAGCTACGCCTTTAAAAATGGGCAGATATTTGCTAGTTGGTTCTTAGACTGGAGGTATTTTAGCTGTATGTTTATATTTTTATATATGTTTGAAATGTTTGTATTTACATTCTATAAATCACTCTGAGATCAAGAGATAGTTTGTATAACTAAAATGAATATTTTGGAAGAAACTGATTGATTAGCTGCATATTTTATATCTTATTTCAAATTACCAAATACTCTTTTGTCAGCCATTACACTTACTAGGTCATCACCATTCAATTACTGCATTGGCATTTGGGAGCAAAGACAATCCACTCCTCATTTGCTCTGCTTCACGTGACTACGTAATAGTGTGGAATCTGGATGAATGCATGAAGAAGTTTTTACAAGGTGAACACTTTGTGATAAAAATTCAGTGGGTGGGATTCTCCTAACCAGCCTCGATTTATGCTTGTGAAAAGGAGCTTATCAAGAGGGAAGATTCCATGGTTGTGGGAGATGCTGAGTGAAGGTTTTGTTGAGTAATTTCTGTTAGTTTTGTCTTTTGCTGTATTGCAGAAGGGGAAAAAAATAACAATGGTACAGAGGGGGTTTTTTGTATGTTTTTGGCTGTAATTCTGTCCATTTACTTGAGAGTAGGTAGGGTTTACTTCTGAGTAGAATTGTATAGATTGCAATCCTAATCCCACTTACCTGCAAGTAAACTCTATTGAATTAGGTGGGACTTATTTCTATGCAGACATGGTTAGGACTGCAGCCTACGTTGCTTCAGAAATCAGTATGTTAATTAGCCAGCTTAAAAATATATATGAAGTTGTTTGCTATTAAAAATAACTAGCTTTCACATAACTATTGAAGTTTTAGTTTTGTCAAATAGTCATAATAATTTAGTGTTATGTTTCAAATATTGCAGGGGTAATGCCAGAAGGCATTGTTATAGGAACACTTTTGGGAATGGTGCTTTATGTGTGATTTAGTCCAGATGATGAGACAGTGGCAGTATGTGCTGGCAATCGGATATACATGCTAAATGCAAAGGTGAGAGCCTATGTTGTTAAACATACCACAGTGTGATATTGAAATATAGCTATCTGTGCCATCAAAGAAGTAGAAATCATTTGAAAGCAAGTTGTACTCTGGTCCATCCAGCAGCTGTATTTTTCACAAGTGATGGACAAGTACATTACTTGAACTTCTCACATTTATTGGGATCAAACACTACCAATTTTATTTTGAAATTTTATCTGTTTTTCTTCTGGGATCAATTGCAGGATGAGGTTATACTTGCTGAATTGGAGGGTCACCTGGCTCCAGTGACTGCTGCTGAGTTTTGCCCTTGGGAAAAAAATAGACTTATATCAGTTTCTGAAGATAGAAGTTTTAAGGCAAGGAAATTCTCTTTTTGGTTTTTTTAAGAAAATATTTTTATTTTGGCTCAGGCTATGAGGTTTAGTATAATGTTAAGACAAAAGGAGAAGCACTCAAATATTAAACCATATAGTGCTAATGTGCTTTGTTTTACTATAAAGAATATTCTAATTAGGAGAAGGAAAATAAAGACTGGGTATACTATATAATCTTCACATCTGCTTTCCATGATCAGTTATTAAAACTGAATGCTACTATTCAGTCATAATTAAATTTTCTGTATTGCTTGGTCTGTGGGGTTCTGTTCCCATCTCATGGAATCAACAGAAAAATCAAATGGCTTTTATAAAGTATTACATTGGTTACATTCATTATTATATAAACTGACATTTATACGTTACCATATTTTTCCCTCCAAAAGGTATGGGACTATTGTACTGGACTATTAATATATCAGTCAGCAGTAATAACAGGTATGCTTTTAAAAATAATGAATCAGTATCAACCAACCTCTTTTTCATATAGAATAATACTTGACACAAGAGATGAGCATTTTAATCCATTCCAATATTAATTTAGGATGAAAACAACAAAATAAATTGTTAGAACAACACAATGCAATATACATTCAGTTCCATATCATTACTCCCATTCTCCATGCTACTCCCAGTGACAGCAGTAATTGTACTTACCGTAGTTGCCATGACCCAGAGTCTTCACGTATATTTCCGTGCATATGTAGAATTTCTCCATTCCAAAGTGCCATCTTGTTAATTTCAGTGGAGGCAGCAGATCTCAATTGCATCTGTTACCTACATAGAAATGAATGGAACAGATGTTGCAGCTATGTGTGCTATGGAGTTCCTGTATCCATAAAATAGCATTATATTGGGATGCAAAATTATATTGAGTATTAATTAATTTAGATTTCAGTGTTTTACTGTTGTATTGATTTGATAGTGAGGATTTTCTGTTTAGGCCCAGTGGTTCCTTATTTCTTTTTCTTTTCCATATTGTGCTTCTTATCTGCCTCTTTTCTCCAGCATTTCCTCTTCTGAGTCTCTTCATTGATGAAGAGAATAAACAGATTATCACTGGATGTGCAGATGGACAGGTAAGAAGCATTCTGGGAATTTGACATGTTGTAATTTGAGTTTTATACTCCTGTTTTCACCTATATCCTTATGTTCATGCCTCCTCTCACCTCCTTTTGTGCAACCTGCTTTGCACACACATTATCCACGTGTTAAGTTTCTGCCTCTTCCTCCCCACACACATTTTGAGTACTAAGCACCATTTCCAACTTCTACACCCCTGCTTTACTCAAACATTTGCTGTTATTTACAGCTGCCATTTTACTGTGTGCCCCTCTATCCCTGCTTTATTCAAACCTCTGGTGTTTAAAACTGCCATTTTTCTCTCTTCCTCTACACCCCAGCTTTACTTAAACTTCGGCTGTTTGTCCCTCCCTTTTTGCTCCTATGTCATGCCCATTGCTGTTGTGCAACCTAACTTCTCTTTCGCTCTGTTCTCCTCCCTAGACATTATGCAAATCCTAAATTGTGATGAGGCATTACAAATCCTCCAATGAGATCTACATAATGTATTTAGCAGTCTTCCTCAACCTCAGCCCTCCAGATATTTTGAGACTACAGTTCCCATCATCCCTGACCACTGGTCCTGCTACCTAGGGATCATTGGATATGTAGGCCAAAAACATCTGGAGGGCCAAGGTTGAGGAAGCCTGGTATATATGAAGAAATCTAGCCAAATCAAAGACAGTCAACTTGATTGCCTGAGAAAAAGTTGGTTGCCAAAATACAATTTCCTGAACAAGTTGGAGAATATGGAAATTTATATTTGAGATGAACTTTATTATATTTATAGGTTTTGGTATTTGGCCACACCACTGAATTAAGATGATAATACCAGAAACATTTACTTATTAAAAGAGAAGTGCAGAAAGCTAGTTTATAGTTTTATTCTCTCTTTCAGCTTTGGATCTTCAGCTTGAGTAGCGGGCATCAGTATCGCTGTGTAGTACATATAAATATAAAGAAAGAGAGAGAGAAGTTTTACAACAAAATAAGGAAATCCGAACAATTGGGTAACATGATGCTTCTGGAATACATCTTAAAATATTACTAGTTAGCCAATGACATGGTTAAAATGTATTTTTCATATAGATACTTTTTACGAATCTGGATTAACTTTATATCCAGATGTCATAGGAATTGATAATACAGGCACACAAATCAAGAAGGCCTCCAAAATAGACAGCTCAGAAAGACTGATCTTAAAGGAGGCCTTTACTTATAATGTGAATATGTGTGAACTTTGTCAGCTCCAAAGAAGTCACATTCAATTGACAGTATGATACCGTCTCCTGCTGTGTGCTGTGATAGATAGTACTACACAGAAATTGTCTTATACTAGTTGAGAATTGTATTATCAAAGCAAATTTGGAGCTGTGTTTTGCTAGCACATGTTTCCCAGGCTAGACAGCCCTGCCAGATGAGTTATATAGCAGCAGTGCATAGCTATGAACTTAGCTTATTGCTTCTAGCTTTCATTAAATGTCTTAAGCAACTTGTTTCTAGTTTAATAGGCATTGTCTGTTTTCCCTAGATGAGATTCAGAATCCTTCTAAGGCATATACTTCAAATAATTTAAGGGAAGAAGAAACAGTTGAAACTACCTTTCCAGTTCTCAGAATTGAACTCTGTGACAAGTCGATAAATGTAGGTGATGAAGAACACAGGTAAGTGCACTAAGTTTTCATTCACTGCTTGATATTGTATGTCATGAAAAAGAGAATAAGAATTAGAAAATCATATAAAAGTGTTTTGTGTAGGTAATACTTTATAGTAGGTGATGACTTTTTAACGCTGTATTACAGCCTTGCTGTAATAACCTGAAGACATTGTATGGAGGACATGCATGCCATTTTAATAACGTGCAGTGTCAAACCCTTGAATAAGCAAATTACAAATAAAATTTCACACTTAAAGCACCATAACGCCTAACCTCTATCTTCGTGTCTGTGTTCATTTATATCTATGCAGCTGATGAGCCACATAAAACCATTCTGTTTCCCCCTAACCTCCCTCCTTCATCATCTTGACACTGCACCTTTCTTTTTAAACATAAATATAAACATACTTTAAAGTGCAGGCTATAGCTTAGTAGTAGTAGAACATGTGCTTTGCATGCAGAAGGTCCCAGGTTCAATCATCAATATCTTGAGATAGGATTGGGAGATACCCTTTCTGAAATCCTAAATGTTCCTAATTGAAAGGAGGAACACATGTTCATGTGTTCTTCTTATCCAGCTCACATCATTAATTATCTTAATTATCTGCATAAAAGCTATGAAACTTAAAAATACCTCATTGTATCTGTAATGAAGAGAATGCCGGATTTTTTTTTTTTAAATACTCTATTTCTCTTTTTATTTTCAATTAGTTTGCCTACTGTGAATGCCCCATGCTTGTGGATAGGAAGCTCTACTGGTTTATTCATAATTAACATGGCAAATTTTGAGTTGGAAGCTGTTTTACATTACAGAGGTATGATAATTTATTATTGCAGCTTGGTGTGATTTACATATGGAAAGTCCATCACTGCATAAGCGGAGTTCCATTTGCACAACAGATATTCTCCTTTCTCTGCTCCCTCTGTCTTCTCCTCAAAGTCTGCCCCTTTGGAGCGGATTTTGCCAGTGGGCAGAGAGCTGCAGGGGACAGGAAAGGAGGGAGAAGTTCTGTTGCGCAAACATCAACCCAAGGCTCATTGTTCATGTCTTGTTTCTGTTTCTACTAGCTAGTTAGAATTACAGAGGTGTGCTTGTCTGCTAGCAGGTTTGACTTGTTATTGCACTGGAAGTTTATGCGCTGGCGTTAGGTTGATGAAATCAGTGGAATTATATCAACTTACCATACATATGATGAAAGCCTTGTAGCCAGTATTTAATTTAATGTGGAACTTTTCTATATTAGCAAAGAAAAAGAATGTTTTATAATATTGGGGTTTTTGTGTGTAAAGATTTCAGTGCCCTCAGCATTCAGTTTGCTGGATCATGTGCTTTAATGAGGAAGGCAATCAATGGCAAGGTGAGTACAGTATTGAAATTATTTTTAAATATTAATTTTTTATTGTTTATAGCACAGTTTATTCTTCCTTGAAACTGAAAATTTAGAGGAACCTTAAATTTGGGGGGAAAGCAAACCTCACATTTGTGGCACACTACTAATAAAAAAAGAATTATGCTGTTGGTTTATATCACTAGCTCTGTTGTGTTAGCGCTAATCAGCTACAGTTCTCCCAGACCTAAGGCATAAATATTTCCCAATTTTGCTATCCAAAGTATCTGGGATTCTCTGCCTTTGAGCATTATTTAGCTGTCAATCCACATTTTTCCTATTTGAATTAGTCTACACCACAAGTTTGTATATGCAGAGCAACTTCGATCTTTCTTGTTCATACCAGTAGGCATTCCCTTTTGTGTTTGTCCCTGCCTTCTCATTTGTTGATTTTATTATGCTAATAAAGTACCAACAGGGCATGCGTGTATATAGTTGCGCATGGATTTTTATTTTTTATCCTTTAGAAAACACTTCCCCAACCAAGAAATGTGCAAAAGCACAGAGTCAGACAATTGTGAATTTGCTTGTGCAGTTTTCTAGTTTTGTGCAAATATGAGAGATAAAAATTAATATCTGTATAAGGCTACAGTCTTCCGTTCAGGAGTGCCCTGGAAATAGGGGTACAAATGGAAAAGAAATGAAAGAATTGAGGAAGTAGTAGGCTTGGATAGGCTTGAAAAAGGGAGTAGTAGGCAACGGGGATTGAGCCATCCACCCAGAAACATCGAAACAAATAGTATGTGACCTCAAATTTGTTGTTCAGTTCCCCCAGTTCATCAGATTATCCCCATATCAGGTAAACCAGTGTTTCCCAACCTTTTTGGGGCAAAGGCACACTTGTTTCATGAAAAAAATCTCAAGGCACACCACCATGCCAGATGGGGAAAGGTCACTTTTTACTTATGTAAAAAAAAAAAAAAAAAAAAATTAGTAACAGCATAGAAGGTAATGGTTAGGCTAGCATCCCTCTTCCAAATATGCTAGGTTTTTATTTGCAGGGACTGTTCTACATGGGAAAGCATTCAGCACTGTCATTCTCCCATCTGCCATCTGAATTGGTACTATTCTGGGTCAACTTACTCTGCTGCATGTGTAGATGAAAATGGCACCAAGTGTGGGGGAGGGGGCAGAACAGGTTTCAGATACAGGATATTAAGCATACACGTACTTCAGATTGAACTGGTTGCTTGCTTTGCAAGTTTTCATTTCCCAAATGACTGCCTTGGCAAGCGCAATACCTGCCAGGTCTTGCGCTGCCGCTTCTCGCGCTCTCAAGGACCCGGGAGGAGGAAGGCGTGAAGGCAATCCCGAAGGCGCGAAAACCCCGCGCATGCGCAGGCCTTCCGCCTGCGACAGCCCAGTAGGCCGGCCGAAGCGAGCGGCGATGGGATGTGGGAGGGAGCTCGCTCGCCACCCCGCGTGTGCCTATGTGGGGCACGTTACAGCCCTGTGACGTCAGCGCCACGCAGGCAGCCAGGCAGGCAGACGGCGAGAGCCCCGCGCTGGGCGGCCTCTCCTCGCCGCCGCCGCCCCGCCTCTCGCCGCCCGACTTGCCCGCCTCCCTCCCACGGCACACCAGGCAACGTCTCGCGGCACACTAGTGTGCCACGGAACACCGGTTGGGAAACACTGAGGTAAACCTCAGTTTACAGGGGGGAAGCATCGAGACTGGTGCTGTGGGAGAGTAATGTCATGTGGACTATGCAGATTAAATGGGAAGGCAAACAGCTGCAAACACACAGTGAACTCTGGCGTACAGTGGTACCTCGGGTTACATACGCTTCAGGTTACAGACTTTGCTAACCCAGAAATAGTGCTTCAGGTTAGGAACTTTGCTTCAGGAATAAGAACAGAAATTGGGCTCCGGCGGCACGGCGGCAACTGGAGGCCCCATTAGCTAAAGTGGTGCTTCAGGTTAAGAACGGACCTCCGCAACGAATTAAGTATTTAACCCGAGGTACCACTGTAAAATGAATGCAGAGCTTCATACACACATGCATGACACTGAAATAGCCCATGTCTTACTAATTCTAATGGCTTGGATCCAAAGGTCTCCTGTGTGAGGATTCCTGATTTTCACCAATTTCCCCACCCTTCTGCAGCCCTGTGCACTGCATCCCACATTGTCCCAAAGGGTTTCCCACCCCCAAGGAATGAATTTTAGAGGTGTTGAGGCGGATGCACAGAAAGGGGAGATGGGAAAGTCCTGTTCCAGGGGTCTGCAACCTTTAAGACAAAAAGAGCCACTTGGACCCGTTTCTGAAGAAAAAACAACAACTGGGAGCCGCAAAACCATTGCGACATTTAAAACAAATATAACACTGTGAACGGCTTACTGTGCTTGACTATTTCCTGAGCGGCTACAAAACTAGCATATGTTGTGGAATTTGCAGACTTCACCCAATTCTTGAAATTATTTTTGCTCCTATCAACCTTCCTCATAAGTTCTGCAATGGCTTTTCGTCTCTCATCTCCATCTGGATATTTTTCAGCAAAGGCTGTGTGTTTATTGTGGAAATGTCTTGCAATATTTGACTTTTTGTTGTTTGCAAATTTCTCACCATATATTAAGCATACTGGTAAACCAGTCTTGTCAGTAGAGAAGGCAAATGATTCTGTCCATGTATCATTAAACATTCTGTTTTCTTCAGAAATTTTTCTTTTCTTGCCTTTATCCATGGCTGGCCTATCGGGGGTCCAAAAGAGGGACGTAACTAGAAATCAGAGGGCCCCATAGCAAAATTTGCTATGTCCAATAATCAATGCCCCAAAATGCCATAGAAAATTAATCAGGGCCCCAGTGTACCATAAATCATAATCAGTGCCTGATGTAAATAATAATTAATAATGAGGGCCCAATGTCATCCTCGTCATTTTAAAATAACTTTTTTTGACACTTTTTTATTATTTTTTTGTTTGACCCCTCAGAATTACTCCTCCTCATAGAAATAAACGTTAAATTAACAAGTTACCTTTTTTTGAGTGTGTGTTCTTCACTCCCCTTCAAAACAGTGACCAGCTTACATGCCCCCTTTCAATGCAGCCTGCTTACAGCCCTCAACCAAAATGGCCGCTCCCGCGACTCCCACGTGCGCCCACAAAGATGGCGCCGACGATTTTCCCTTATCGGTGCCCTTTAAAGAAATGGCCGCCGCAGCTTCAACCCACGCCTAGAGGAGGCTAGAGAGGGAGAAAAGCGCGGGGGGGGGGGGAGGAAAGCAGCGAGGACGGCAGAGAAGGTCTGCCGGGAGTGGAATCCCACACACCGCGAGGGGAAGGAAGGGAGAGGGTGCGAGCTGGAACGGGGCAAAGAGGGCGGTCCCCGGTCATGCCTGGCCTTAAATGGGCTAGGCCACGCCTCCCCGGCCCCGCCGATTGGCGGGCAGGGTTGCAGGGACGCCCGGGGATTCCCCTGTTCTCGCGGGGGCAAAAGGCCAGCCCCCGCGAGTGGAGTGTGGGAGGGGTTAGCTCGCAACCCCGTCTCCTCTCTAGCTCGGAAATGGCTTTGCGGAAAATGCGCCTCCTCCCCTCGCCTCCGCCCCGGAGCCGCGGCAAAGGCGTTAAAGAGCCGCATGCGGCTCCGGAGCCGCAGGTTGCCGACCCCTGTCCTGTTCCATCAGCCGAACTCCGCCCACAGATATTAGGTTACAAACCACTGATTACTGTTTACTATGTTGGCATTATTTTGGTTTGAAGGGAGAAATGCTTCATGGACATGTCTCTGCAGGTGTTCTGTTTGCTAACTTCAATGTTTGAGAATAGAATTGCCTTACTGGAGATTAATGTTGCTGCCCTGTTGAGATCCCAGCAGAGTGAACTCCATTTAAGTGGAAGTGAGAAAGGCCTTTCTGTAGTTGCCAGGTAATGAAACATTAAGTCATTTGGATTATTTGAATCTCTATCAGTTCCACCATCCAGCTAGCATTTGTCACAGGTTAGAAGATAAACTGTTAGATATCGGGTACTTTCAGATGCGGGGATTGTAGCATTAGTGTGTCTCTTCCAGATGCTAATGTTCCTTTTACATGGCATTACCTGCTGCATAATGAAAATGTGACTTTTTGATGGAAATACCACCATGCTGTTCTAATTTTAAATGGTGGAAAAGGACGAGATATCCGAATACTGCCCCAGATTTTATCAAGTGAATATTATTCTGGGTTGATGGGTTGTAATCATCAGCTTCAAGTATCTTCAAGCTCATGAGAGGAGCTGATCTTTTTTGGAAATCACTGTTTCTAGCAGTGCCCCAAATGTCACTAGTACTGCTCTTTCATAAATGGTATATATATATATATATATATATGCAGGTTTTGGTGTCTTCGGGTGTCTTCCCGTGTAAGAGTCGGGGTGTCATATATATATGTCTTCTGATTTGTTTGATTTGTTGTTGTTGTTATTAACCCACCCTTACATGATCCCAGTGTGGGTTACAACAATTGATGGCCAGTGTTAAAAACAATTTAAAACAGCATACGATTACAAAATCACGGTGGGTCCTAAAAATGCACATCTCCCGCGTCCAAAGCCCGGGTAAGGAAGTGTGTCTCTTCTTAGGTGCTCTCTTCTGCCAACCTCTCCTTTGTGCCTGAAGAAAGAAAAAAGCCAACTTATAAGTAAAAAAGGTAAGTCTGGTAAACTTTCAACTAGTTTGGCGCTTATTTATAAACAGCTATTCTTTGTTTGGGGTGAAGAAGCATCCAAAAGGGATGGATTAAGACCCAGTACCACCTGGGAACACAGCTGGCATCAGACTAGGTATCCGGGGTGGTAACCAGTCATCTTTTGTCTGTCTGTCTGTTTTTCTGGGGCTGTGTTCTTCTTTCTGTTCTGTTTTTATCGCTGACTTTGTTATCTGGTTTGAGGTTTTTGGACTGAAGAATTGGATTAAATATTAATTTATAAATAAATGTTTTGGTAGAAGATACTCCCAGGTAAGTTGATGTAAGATCAGATTATTCCACTATATCCAGCAATAATTTCTGGATGCAAGATCATGCACATGTGGAGTTCTACTTGATGCAAGATTTTTCCTATTCATTGATGGTACCTGGCTCTGAAACCTCGTCCATCTTGAGATCAGGCTGACCCACACATTTTTTTTGCTCAGTTGACACCTTAAAACCTACTTGTTACTATAGGCTTCTGGAACATCGTGGGGACGGCATCTTATGTATAATGTAATACTGACATTATAGGATATAATATTTAGTTTTGTTTTTGTATTATTTTTATTATTAGTCACTGTGGACATTACAGGAAGGGTGGTGTATAAGAAATCAAATAATATTGATGCTCTCTGCACTGGAGACAAAATAAATACTTATGGGAAACGTTCCCTTCAATTGAAGCAGTGAGAGAGGCTACACAAACAGGGACTGTAGATTTGCATTACAACATCTCTGGAACTCAGGCCTGTTGCACAGAGCATCCTGTTTGTTCAATTTAAAAATAATTATGCTTTTAAAAGACAGAATTATATAGCAGAAGTTCAGCATCTTAAAAGCTGAAACAAAGTAACCTGAACTTCCTGGGTATCCATATTTCTAACTGTGTTTGTTAAACGTATTTATTTATTGTTTCTTAGCTGTCATTATTAACTATTTTATAATTACAAGTATATAGCTGTAATTATAACTATTTATTTATTTATTTTTGTATGTATTTTTTAAACTCAGGTACAAAAAGCCCAATAAAAGATCAGCCGCTGGTCTTCCATAATAAAATTAAGTCCTCAGGTTACACATCAGCGCCACAGTGAGTACATATTATGTAATTATTTTTAGTGTTTTAAGATTGATTTTTAAATTTTATTGTAGAAAGAGAAGCTGCATGACTGTCACAGCATATTTGACATATGGAAAATGTAATGTAAAATGGGCTAAAGAGTAAAAAATATTAGTCTGACACTATTAAAACTAAGGTTTAAAGAAATGCTTGTTTGGGAAACTGGCACATTCACAAATAAATTAGAATTGTAAGTCTAAAATTATGCAATTTTAGCAAAATCTGCATAGCTTGGTCTACAAATAGCACTATTTTTCATAATTTATTTGGATTTCTTAGTGATGGGGTGGGGCCAGGAAAGATGTAGTTCACTGAAACCTTTCTGTCAGCTATTGGAAATCTCCATCTTCTGAGATTCCTGCGCTCTTTCTGCATCCCTTCAGAATCACAGCATGGCTATATATGAGTTAGTGGCTGTATGTGTATTGCTAGCCTGCTTGTCTGTGTAACTTAGATTTTGATATTCCTATACTGAGGCAGTTATTTCTGATTGCTTTTTTAATGGGTTTGAATGCAAGAATTCCCTTCCTCTGAAAGATGAAGCTTCCTCTGGAGGAAGAGAACTTTTGGATTCAGCTCACTGTTGTAACAGTAACACCAAAATGTTACAATCATTTTGTAATCCATAGAAAATGAAGTTACTGGACGTTTGCATTATTTTCACTTGTCTCTAGTGAGCTAGGAAAACATGGTACCCTACCTGATGTATTTGCACTTTTACAAAACTATAGATTAAATGCAAAGAGACATTTATTGTCAGGTCTTCTTTGGCCCTATGAACTATTGCCCACTGTTTTCCACTGCAGAATGACCATGTTCTCTCCAAAGACCAATGCAAAGCAAAACAATCTGGAACTGAAGTTGAAGAGAAGTTGCAAACGGTAAGCAATAAAACTGATATGTCTGAACAAATGCATTAATGACACTGAAGCAGAACTAGTATTATCTTGCAATTACACAGTGGGGGGGGGATTCCAAATAAAAGAGAAATTAAAATTATTTTAGCAGTATGTAACTTCTATTACACCAACACTTGTTAATGAGAAAATATTGTAAATTTAATGGTAATACATTTAAATGTACATCACAGTTTGTACTTTTATCTTTTTAAATGTTCTCCTGTTTCTTTACCATTGAAGACGAAATAAGGAAGACTATCCACATGTCAACATTCCTCCAAACAAATCTGAGAGACAGATTATCGTAGCTGATAAGCCAACTTCTATATGCTGTATTCAGTATTCAGGTATAGAAAAATATTCATGCATTAGATGTCTGCAGCATTCACCTGCTAAACATCATTTTTACATATATAGGGCTCATTAAGGTTCATTCAGACAGCAAGCCTACCTTGATTTTCAGCATTGACTACACAATCCTATGCATGTCTACACAGAAATACATCCCATTGACTTCTGAGGAATTCTTTAAATGCAGCGTATAGATAACTACAATATTTTTTTAAAACATGATTTGGTATATTCATGGTTTAGAATTATCAGATTAAGTTCCTATACGCCTTATTCTTACAGGGGATGGAGAGTTGTTGGCTTGTGGCTTGGCAGACAAAACTTTGCTGGCATTCAAGTCAGATCTTACAGGAACACCAACAGTTTATTCAGGTAAATTAATTCCAGCCTTTTTCAGTCTTAGGTCTTCAATTTACTTCCTATTAGTGCAAGATACAGCATTTTAAGCAAATGTCATTTTTACTATGCTACCGGTACCTGTTTTTAGCGCTAGTACTGTATATTATTGCTGTGATTTCTTTTTCATTTTAGAATCTTGAAGCCTATCATGCTCGGTTTCATTTCCACTAATTTGCCTATTTTGTCTTATATTGCTAAACCTGACTGGAAGGTGAAATTTTCTTCTGTTTGTTTTCAGGGGTTGATTAAATCACTGAAAAAGTTTGAAGGGAGCTTTTACAGGGGCTGTGGAAGCAGAATTTCCTTGGAGGTGTGGGCTTCTCTGATGGTG
This sequence comes from Podarcis vaucheri, assembly GCF_965113315.1. Classification (NCBI taxonomy): domain Eukaryota; kingdom Metazoa; phylum Chordata; class Lepidosauria; order Squamata; family Lacertidae; genus Podarcis; species Podarcis vaucheri. The sequence goes on from NC_138761.1 coordinate 51,059,103, forward strand.
GTAGCAGCAGAGCTGCTCTCTTTTTTATTTTTGCACAAATTTTCCAACATGACGACTCCAAAGCAACATAACAAATCTTTGGCTATCACAGCCTAAGACCCCTTCTAATGGTTTTCTAAATTTCTTTCTGATTTTGCATTTTATTACTATGCTTATTGCTATAAATCCAATCTTACATCAGCTAATCTTAATGCTTTTCCCAATAATTTATAAAGTCCTCCTTACAAAACTTCTTGTAACCCTACAAGCGATGTTAAGTAATTACAATTGTCTTTCATATACAACATAAATTTATTCCAGTCCTTTAGAAAAATCTGGTTCTGCTGGTTTTGAATTTTCCCTGTTAGTCTCAGCAGCAGCAGAGCTGCTCTCAGTGCATGCCTACCAGTGACTACAATACCCTCTGCCACTGCCTCCTGTCATTCCAAAAGCCCGGGAACAGTGCCTTGTCTAAGGCATCCCATGGGGAAATTGTGGCTGCCAAAAAACCCCCCAAAAAAGGCTGCCAGTGGAGTCCCCACCTTAACCAAGAATACCTTGGAATGACACCACTTCCAGGGGATCCTGGGAAGAACGATAATGGCTGTTGGTTAGCAATGCCCTGAAGAAGGTCTCCCACTGCTTTCAGTAGGTTTACCCCATCTCAAAAATCCCCCCTTGAAAACTCACTGAAACAAGGGGAGTATTTCAGCTTGGCTCTATTTTACACTAGCGAGACTCAAACCCGTCGTTCATAGCTTATGGAGATTGGTTGTGACAAAAATAGTGTATAAATTTATAAATGAAATGCATACATGTATATTGCAAATTTAAATTCAGTACACTAGGGGGCAGTCTAGGACTTTAAAATACCATATCTTTAACATTAGCAGTTTTCATCTAGGTAAATGATATGTGCTGGGTTATGACAATGGGATGTTAGATCGGCTCTTTTAACACTTTGAATTTGTTTACAGTTTATAGGATTGAAAAATGAAGCGGCCACACTGAACTGAAGTTGCTAAATTAATGTTCTACAATACCAGTCTTCCCTTTGTAAAGAGAGAAGTTTACTTCATCATAAGTGTTGATGAAACTTGCAGTTCAGTTACAACTCTGATTTGCATGTGAAGCACAATAAAGGGGCATCATTTAACATTGTAGTAACAAGGTTTAGGCTATCTATCCTTTTGTACTGCTACCAACTTACAGTATATTTATATCAGAATGCCTGGCTAAAACAAACTGTAGTCGGAAGCAATCTTTATACTTGAAATAAAATTTAGGGAATATATTCCTGTTCATCATGGTAAAATTCCAACTGCACTGTATATTCTGTTAAACATATTACTGACGTGTATAAAGTAAAACATTCAGAGACTTCTCTGATTCTAAACCTAGACTTCTGAAAAAACAAGAACAAGTGTGTCACAAATTCATACTTTTGCTATGTGTATTTATATCTCTGCCTCAGAATTTTTTATAATAATAAATTGTTTTTAAATAGAGTCAGAGCAGCTGTGGGCAGGTGGGCAGAATCAGGCTATTCTTGTTTCTTTCCCCAGATCCCAGGTTGTAGAGATGCTCTAAGTGGGGTTGGGAAATTCCATTTTCTTGGTTTCTCAGGTGTCACATTTTCCATAAGAATGTCTGGCAATACTGGGAAATTCTGGGATGTGCAATTGCCTTGAGAAATTTTCATGAAGGGCAAACCAAAAAAATTGTTTATGTGTAGTAATACTTGTTTCATTATAAATCAGCTCAGACTGCAATTGCATAAATGGAAAAATACAGAGATACTAGCTATTTTACTTCAGTTTCCATGCCTGTTAAACCAGGCATCCTAGTGGATTCAGAAAGAAGCATTATGCCATTGCATATTTTACTGATTGCATTCCAGTACTAGAAATTGATTTCCCTAGATAATGGGAAATTTATATAAATATTTGGTTAACGGCATGTTGTGATCAGTCTCGGATTTGCTAATGGCCTCTCCTCTGGACAAGCATGTTTTGGCCAAATAAAGTTCTACAAGAAAGACAGTATCAGGACATGAGAATTAACAACATGAAGAATGAGCAAGTCATCTCTTCTCACTAAAATATTTAGCTTACAGGGGAAAATGTAGCCTGTATGTGGCCTGAGGATACCTAAGCCTATAAGAAGGAGGAATTCAAGTTGGAGGGTGAAATTGTACACTGCAACAAAAAGAAAAGGGATTTATTGGTAAGGCCGATGAATCCCTACTTTGCCCTTCCTGCTCTGCTGAACAATCTTTGTAACTGACACATCTGAAGCAGTTTAGTTGTCCAGGATGGGAATTTTGACAAATAAGGGAGATGGCTAACTCCACACTGATTCCAGTTCTCCCTAAGTCCACCTCGGCAGGAAGAAGAATAGGTATCTTATTAGTTAATAGAAAATCCATTACAGTGGTACCTCGGGTTACATACGCTTTAGGTTACAGACTCCGCTAACCCAGAAATAGTACCTCAGGTTAAGAACTTTGCTTCAGGATGAGAACAGAAATCGTGCTCCGGGGGCGCGGCAGCAGCAGAAGGCCCCATTAGCTAAAGTGGTGCTTCAGGTTAAGAACAGTTTCAGGTTAAGAACGGACCTCCGGAACAAATTAAGTACTTAACCTGAGGTACCACTGTATTTTCCTTTGTGGATTGAAATTTTAATTTAATTATTTTAAACCCCTCTTTGTATCTCCACATACATTCATACATTATTATATATAAGAATTCTCTTAGATGAACCGTGATCTTTCTGGGGGGGAAAGTCTTCTGGTTTATTAGGAATGTATGACAGACCTGTTTTCCAACAAACATTTTTTCTTTATTTTTGTTAGGGCATGATGGTGCCGTTAACTCAGTTGGTTGGAGCCATGACAACAACTGGCTTGTTTCATCTTCTGAAGACAGAACATTAAGGATCTGGTCAGTCAGCAGTGCAGAACCTGCTTTATGTCTGGTAATAAACATCTCGTGCAAGTTAGATAGATTTGGGGTACTGTTCTCTATGATGCCTGTTCTCTATGACCCCAAAATCATATCAATTGTATCTGTTTGGAATGTATTTCCAATTGCCACCTTAGTAATTGTGAAAAAAATTCTAGGATAGTTTAACACTTCTAGTTATCAATAGTGATGGCACTGAAGTTATCAAGCACATAAAACTGTGTGTGCTGTAATTCATGAGCACTTTATGACTTGAGTGCCACTCCCCTCGCAGTTCTCTGGCATTTCAAAATGGTTGCTAAATTGTTACACATGCTCCACTTCCATCATGGGCCATAGCCTGGAATGGAGAAAGAGGTGTGTGTATGTGTGTGTGTGCGTAGTCTACGCACAAAGGTAAATTTTAGATTTGTTAAGATTTGTCCATGTTTGCTTCTGACCCCACCCAATGCTCGCTTGTGGCTCCATAAAAGTTGCCAAGAAGTGAATGTAGTCCTCATGCTGAAAAAGGGTTCTCCTCTAATATAGGGAATGCAAAGAAGAATAAGAAATTGTGTGTGTCAAAGAGTGTCAAAGAGGTTGAGGAGTGATTGCCTTTGGATTGGCATTCAGGACATTGTATTTTTTGTGATGTAATGTTATTGTGGGAAAGAGGACTGAAGTCAGACTAGATTCTTTGTAAATGACTGGATTTTCAGAGTGACATTGTATTTTCTTAGGACCTTGGGCCTTGTCTAATTTAGTAGTAATTATAAAGAAATGGACAACAGTGTAAAATGAATCAAGATTTGTAATTTAGAGAAATCACCTGTTAGCCAGAAAATTAGCAAAGGAAGTAATCTGACAGTGTGCCATAAAGAAACCATCTGTATTTTTCTGACTGAAGATTATACAGTATACATAGTTAATTATATATGTTTTACTTTTAGGGAAAGGACATGTTTCATAAATCCATTCGATCAGCACAGTTTTATTATATAGATACATTTATATTGTTGTCTTGTGGAGCAGAGTTTCACATGTTAAGATGCTACCTTGATACCAGCAAGGATGAGATGAAACGGTAGGTAAAGTCTTACAATTCTTAGAAATATCAAGTATTCTTTAGATCCTGTAAGACACCTAAACAAAGTACAGTGGTGCCTTGCAAGACGAAATTAATCCGTTCCGCAAGTCTCTTCCTCTTGCGGTTTTTTTGTCTTGCGAAGCACGGCTATTAGTGGCTTAGTGGCTTAGCGGCTATTAGCGGCTTAGCGGCTATTAACGGCTTAGCGGCTTTAAGAAAAAGGAAACAAACTCGCAAGAACTCGCAAGACGTTTCGTCTTGCGAAGCAAGCCCATAGGGAAATTCGTCTTGTGGAACGACTCAAAAAACGGAAAACTCTTTCGTCTTGCGCGTTTTTCGTCTTGCGAGGCATTCGTCTTGCGAGGTACCACTGTAATGAAAGAGGAAAAAATAAAACTGCAGTCCTATGGATAGTTACTTTGCAGAATGTGCTATGGAATAGAGTGTGACTTTTTAATAAACATGCATCAGATTTTGCTATTTATGTTACATCTTGCATCAGAAAATAAAAATAGGAATATTGTTAGCGTGAAAATTGCCTCTGGTCACATTCAATTCTATTGCAGTTAATCTAATCGTACCTCAGATTTAATTCTGCCCAACACTACCTTGGAATCATTACTGTCTTTTCGGCATCTTTTGCTAAAGTATTATTCTATGTTATTTCTAGGGCTGCAAACTGCAGTACAAGCCTATGCATGTTTACTCAAAAGTAAACCCCACTGTGTTCAATGGGGCATACTTCTAGGTGTATAGGGTTGCAGCCTTGATCAGTTTGATCAACAAAAGTTATCGTTTAGGATGGGGGAACCCTTTTCAACTCTAGGGTCACATTCCCATCTGGGGGCTACATGCCAGTAATGAGTGAGGCCATAGGCAAAAGTGGGTGGATCATCAATGAATATAAACATTACCTTTGCACAGTGGGCAAGTTTCTATACACAGACTCACACACCCCTGTGCCTTCCATCTAGGAAAGCAAGGGCACATTCCAGCCATGCAGAAACAGTTGATTGAGGCTGTGAAGCTAGGCTGGTGAAAGATGTGCTCTACAGAAACAAGTGGCTTGGGAGGAGGCGTGGCCTGGAGAGAATCCCTAGGGCCAGAAAAAGAGACCTTGAGGGGGGCTGCATTTGAGTGCTGGGTCTGAGGTTCCCCACCCTGCTTTAGTTAATGATTTGATCAATTGTAATCATGAGAGCAAATTTTAATTATTGCGTTTGAGAGTTCCGGGAACCCTTGTCTGTTTTTGAGGCTAATTTGGTGTCGCTGTGTTAATGTAACAAGGAATGAAAACGAAGGTATTAAAGATGGCCTTGCCTTTCATCAGTGAACATTACCTTATAATGTAAAAAAACCCAAAAGCTATTTCACAGTTCCCTCCTAATGTATTGATTTCTTCCAAGCAGTTTACAGGCAGATGCTTAATCAGATAAAATTATTTAATCAGTGGACAGTAATGAAACACTTTTCATCAGGGTATAGATCCATTAGCAGTTGGATGTGAGGAATTTTAAATATACAAACATGTTAATACACACATATATCAACCAAAGTTACACAAGTTTAAATCTCATTGATTTCAGATGTCTAAGATGTTTATTTGGGGGGATTATGCTATTAATAACTACTAGGTAAACGTACAGGCCAGTCTTGACAGACTCTAGGGTTGTGCACCCATCTCACTCTATAGGCCGGGAGCCAGCGCTGTCCGGAGACACTTCCGGGTCACGTGGCCAGCGTGACAAGCTGCATCTGGCGAGCCAGCACAGCACACGGAAACGCCGTTTACCTTCCCGCTAGTAAGCGGTCCCTATTTATCTACTTGCACCCGGGGGTGCTTTCGAACTGCTAGGTTGGCAGGCGCTGGGACCGAACAACGGGAGCGCACCCCGCCGCAGGGATTCGAACCGCTGACCTTTCGATCGGCAAGCCCCTTATTAATATCTACTAGGATCACATTTTTTCTTTCACTTAACAAATCAACTGATTTCATTGCCTGTGCTTAGTTCCTTTACTGGATTTAATTCAGTGCTGAATGCCAAACAAACAATAGCACACAGAAGGAGAGAGGGGGGGGGGGAATTTAAACACCCACAAATTATCCTAACAGCCAAGTTTGATATAAGTGAAAAAACACAAAAGAAAAAGTTTAATTTGTCCTGATGTTTTGTTTGTGGCTTTCTTTATTTCGATTTCCCGCTAGTTTTGCTTGCATGTACCATTGTGCTATTACTCCCATTTCACCTAATTCTTCACTCAGTTCTTTGATGAGTCAGATTTGGAAAAATGCTTGTATGGAAAAGATTCAGTGCAGCTATAGACAGAAACATCAGGAATGTGTTAGATCTCTTAATTAGAAGAACATGTTAACACAGTCTAAATTATCCACTCACTTCTTCCTTCCCTCCTTAAAAACTGTGGCGTTTGATCTCTGATGCCATAGTCACACATGCAAGTTTGCTGCATTTGGACCAAGAGTTCAAGCATTTCTTCCTCCTTTTTCCAATAATAGGAATAGACAGGAATACAAAAGAAAATTAACTGATGCAGCGCTTTGAGATATACACTAGATTTAAATTTTATAACAAAAAATTATGTAAAATATGTTTACACAGATATCTTTTACTTTATGTTTGTAAGTATATGAACTGATTATAAGATACCTGTTGAAAAAATTCATTGTTTATTTCATTGTTTTTATTATTTGATGTTATTTATATATTTCTGTAGATACCGAAATAAGAGCATTTGTAAATCAGTACAGAAATTCCCCATGGCATCTACAGTGGAAATTACCAGCCTTTCAGCAGTCAATGAATTCTATTCTTGTATCCTCTTATCAATTATTACCTATGTTCAGCATTCAGTCAGAAGCACTTAATTTGGAACAATTGGCATTAGCCTCTTAACATGATTACTAAGCTGCTACATGCGTTTTAGTCTGTAGCTTATTGTTGATTTTAATTAGTTTTGATTTTTTTTTAAAATATGTCTTTTATTGATAAATGTTAATGTTTTATGTTTTTCTGTAAACTGCTTTGAGGTTTTATTACAATCAGTCGGTATATCAATTTTGTTAAATATAAATAAATAAAATGAGTCCCATTTAGTTCAGTGGAGCTTTTGCACAAGTAAGCATGCATAGGTTTGCATCCTTAGCTAACTTCAGTTCTTTAATATAATGATATCAAGTTTTATCTTTTAATATCATAAAAAGTGAAGCCATTAGCTTTACTATGCTGCTATTATCATGCTGTAAAATCATTAGTGGTATAAATTTGGAAACATGCATTATGATGAGGCAGCTTTGTCATTGGTTCTACAGTGGTGCCTCGCAAGACGAAAAAAATCCGTTCTGTGATTCTCTTCGTCTAGCGGTTTTTTCGTCTTGCGAAGCAAGCCCATTGACGGATTAGCGGATTAGCGCTATTAGCGGCTTTTAGCGGCTTATCTGCTGATCGGATCAGCTGATAAGCGGCTTAGAAAAGGGGGGGGGGAACCCCGCAGGAACTCGCAAGACATTGTCGTCTTGCGAAGCAAGCCCATAGGAGATTCGCTTTGCGAAGCACCTCCGAAACGGAAAACTCTTTCGTCTAGCGAGTTTTCCGTCTTGCGAGGCATTCGTCTTGCGGGGCACCACTGTATTTCTACTAGTGTGTTGAACAACACTGGCTAGTGAAGTCAGGCAAAACTGCTTAATATATTTAAATGTAGTGTGCCTTTTGCTTGCATATGAAAGATGTACATACATATACACAGCTTAACAGAACTTTAACTTACAGAGATAACAGATATTGTACTGGCAGGTGGTAGCAATCGAGCACTAGAAGTCTTTGACCTCAATGTGGGCTGTAGTGCAGCAGTGATAGCAGATGTGCATTCTAGATCAGTTCATCAGATTTGCCAAAACAAGGTAAGCTTAAGATCTCTTAATAATTTTAATTAATACTTATATTCTAAACAATGATAAACATAAAAGACTCCTGTTCATAATGGCACTCCCTTTCTTGGAAAGATTTAGAATCTTACATGTCTGATAAACTGGATAGGGAAGCATTAAGCTCTGCTTCTCAACCCACACTGTTCTCTAGCCTGTTGCTACAGTGTTGTTATTGTTTAGTCATGTCCGACTCTTCGTGACCCCATGGACCAGAGCACGCCAGGCACTCCTGTCTTCCACTGCCTCCTGCAGTTTGGTCCAACTCATGTTAGTAGCATCAAGAACACTATCCAACCATCTCGTCCTCTGTCGTCCCCTTCTCCTTGTGCCCTCCATCTTTCCCAACATCAGGGTCTTTTCCAGGGAGTCTTCTCTTCTCATGAGGTGGCCAAAGTATTGGAGCCTCAGCTTCAGGATTTGTCCTTCCAGTGAGCACTCAGGGCTGATATCCTTCAGAATGGATAGGTTTGATCTTCTTGCAGTCCATGGGACTCTCAAGAGTCTCCTCCAGCACCATAATTCAAAAGCATCAATTCTTCGCCAATCAGCCTTCTTTATGGTTGCTACAGTAGTTCATCTGAATTACTCTCTACTGTGATGACCATAATTATGAAAAAGGAAAGCAACACCATGACTCAGCATGGGAAATGTTTTGTGAGTTGGAGATCTGGTGCTAACTTGCATATTCTATATGAATATGCCAAGCATTTAGCGGCATAGTCAGTGTTGTGCTGTATGATTTGGCATCTGCTTTGCCAAATGTTCTGTTGTGCTCTCAGACACCCAAAAGCCAGAGGCATAAGCAGTGTTGTGACATGTTTTACACATACGTTCCAGAACATTAAGAATTAAATAACGATAGTTTTGAGTGCCTATTGATTGTGGTCCAGATATCCCATTTATGAATGCTCATATGATTGTGTGTGCACGTTGAGGGATACTATGCTGAAAAATTAAGAGTGCAGTTCAAGTGCTGAAAGCCAGTGGTAGGAAGTGAGAGGCCTCAAAACATGGTGTTTCAGGCAGGGCACCATCTGCTGGATCCAAAGCTCACCAGCTATGCCAGCCTTGGGTTGGCATAGTGAGGCAAATGCCACCCCCCATTAACTATGGTTGGTGTGAGATAGCAGGGCTTGGGATACAGTGATATATCTGCTGCTCTACTCTATTTCACTTCACTACTGAGCAGCCCTAGTTAGGATTGTTTGGGTAAACCATTTTGGAAATCCCTTTCAGATGTGCCACCGTGGGGGCTGTTGTGTTCTGCTGTTTACACACATCTGGCACACATCTGGCTCACTGGATTTCAGCCACCATCTTCAGTCCCTTGAGATGTACCTCATACCACATGATGCTCAGTTAGCATGCTTTACTTCAGTATGCTTCTTACAAGTAACTTGCAAGCATTGATTTGTACCCTGATATTTATATTTACTTGGAAGTAAATTTTAGTTAAGCAGATTTCTAACTATTTGATGCTTAGATCACAATCTTAGTTAAAATATTTTTTAAAAGCTGGATTGGCATCATTAGAGCTAAAACAACATTGCTATTATAAAAAATGGTCTGTCAGCAGTTCCATTTTAATCCCAATTTTCTTCTTGTATTTATAAAACGAATATAAAAATTCACTCTTGGCTAAAGCTTGGTAGTCAGAAGGGGGAAATGTTCCCAAATTTAATCTAAATAGATTCCACCTTCTAAGTTTCAGTAGTGCAAAACAGTTCTTGTGGTTTCCGATATTTCTTGTTAATCTATAAATCAAGGTTTTAAATGCAGTTTTGAAAGCTAAGTATTCTGTAATCTAGACTTTATATTTTTTATTTCAATGACATGAAACTAGATCATTCTTTTAGATGTCTGCTACAGAGATAATTTTAACAGAACAAACTCCATTAAAAAGTTGCATAATCAGTCACATGGATTAAAGTAAGTCCAAACAGCAGCTTTCTGCTGCTGTTGCCACCCATGCCTCCTGCTGCTGTCACATTAGTGGTGTGCATGTGAGTACGCAGGTTCAGAACAGTTTGACACGGTGAGTAAAGTTTGGCTTGGCAAGGACATATCATGGAACCACATCCTGGTTTACCTGTGGTATTAGTAGGAAGCGTCTATCCTCATCAATCTGTGCTGGTTGTCCTTAGCTTTTCCATGTTTGGCTGCTTCACTGGTTATGCTTTCTCCACAGTTAAGGAACTGCAAGCTTTTTAAATGTTTGTAGTTCTGTTAATATATGTCCCCTTTCAGGTTATGAACATAGAAGCTTGGTTCAGCAAGATGACACATGGAAGGGAGAGGGAGAACTCATTTTTGCAAGGTTTCCAAATATTACATACCATTGAGGTGTAGGGAAAGTGTTTGAAGTTGCCCTGAGGGTCACTTCACACTTCACTGTGGCTGTGCCAGATTTCCTACAGGAAAGTGTGAAAGGAAGATGCACATTTCTTCAACTTGATACTTGTGTACTGATATTTATGTGTCTGTCTTTATGGTTTATGGTTATTTTTTTACAATCTTTCCCAGTCTGCATCTGCATTAGAATTGTTTTTGGAGATTTTAATTGTTGTTTTTTGCTTTTGTGCTTGCTGCCCTGGGCTCCTTTGGAAGGGTAGGATAGATATTTAATCATAATACAGTGGTACCTCAGGTTGCATACGCTTCAGGTTACAGACTCTGCTAACCCAGAAATAGTGATTCAGGTTAAGAACTTTGCTTCAGGATGAGAACAGAAATCGTGCTCCGGTGGCGTGGCGGCAGCAGGAGGCCCCATTAGCTAAAGTGGTGCTTCAGGTTAAGAACAGTTTCAGGTTAAGAACAGACCTCCAGAACGAATTAAGTACTTAACCTGAGGTACCACTTTAAGAGCTAAAAAAATACTAGGAAATAATGGAATAAATCCAGTACAGCCATAGACATTGTTTACTCTCTGAATCAGCACTTCGGGTCCTACTTAATACTAGATATGGGATCGATTGAACTTTTATGCTTGAAGTTCAGTTTGCAATATGCAACGGAATTTGCATGGGGCCATTGGTAATCCTGTGTAAAATGCTCTTGGCATCTCAATAATGATGGTTGCCAGGTTCTGCGATACATAGAACATAAGTTGTGGTGTTCAATCACTGGAGAGTCAAGTTAATGTCTTACATGACTGCCTAATATATTTGCTTGGGATGTTTTGGACCACAACTCCCATCAGCCCCAGACAGCATGGCCAGTGATAGTGTAAGTTGTATTTTAAAACACCTGGACAGCACTAGGTTGGGGAAGGTTGTTCTAGAGAAACAACCCTGTAGGGGAAAGCTTCATAGGAAATAGAATGGTATTGCAAACGCTATAGCAGCTTGATGAGCTGATCATGTGCAAGATTCTGATATAAGTGTTTAATGAAAGAAATGAAAAGAAAACCTCCCTATTAACACTTATTCAGAAACAATTATACACAAAGATGTAAACTGACTTTTTATATTGACTTGCTATGTCCATAGACCCTGATTTAACCTTGGACTTGAAGTAATTTACAGTCATGGTGATATTTTTTTTTCTAAACAAACGTTTGCTTCTCCACTTCAGTCCTGGGCAGATGACACAGAATTCACTGCATTTTCTAATTTGCCAAGTTGTTTCAGCAATATATACAAGAAGTTTGGGGATTGCAAACATGTTGCGATATTGTAGTTGTTCCTCATGCCCAGTTTTGTCTTCCTGCTGTGCTTAAGCTCATTGGTTAAGCTACAGACAGCAGTCCGTCCTCAGTTCTGAATGTCTTTTCTTTTGTGGTTTTCAAGCAGTTCCTTAGAATGACTTTAGCATAGGTTTTGTGGTTTTCTGAGAGCCTGGTCTGGTATAACACTTAACTTTACTAAACTTCTGCAGTATTATTTGTAATACATCGATGCTTTGACTTCTTCTGGCTTTTCTTTTTCCTCTGTCAGCAAAGTGACTTCAAGTTATTTAAGTAGAGCACATTTTGAAGCTGTGGACACACATTCATATGGGGAGAGAAATTGGAGCTTGTTTTTATGGAAAATTGAAGATTACAATCCTAAATCAACTTTTGCCGTTTTGTAACATACATTAAAACTTTTAAGTAAAATGCTTAGTGGTAAAACTCTATGGCCACACTCCAGCAAGTCCCTTCAGATGGAAAAGCTTTGGAAAGCTGCTGTTAGAGGGATAAAAAAGATGAAATCCCACCGAAAGCAAAAGTGATATTTCTCTGGATCATAGCCTATAACAACTACATGTTGATGAGCTAGATGAGATGCTGACTTTTACATCATATTAGTATAAGTCAGACAATCTCTTTTATGTAAAATTATCAAATCAGCCTGTAGTTAATAAATCATTCATTTTTAATGCAACATGATGCCCCAATTTTCCTTGTATGGTATTATTACGCATAAAATCCATACTTGTTTTGTTGTTGGGCACAAAGGCCATGATCCAGCACAGTTGTAAAGTGCACTTTTAAGCTCGCTGTTATTGGTGGGCTTAAGCATACTTCAGTCTGTGTTGGACTATGGATACCAACCAACAAAATTTCCTTGTTTCAGTATCCCTTGGTAGGAAAATAGCTGGTGAGGGGACACCTAGCTACTTTAAATAAATTAAAATTTCCAGGGCTTTATGAGCTACACCCAAGGGTACTAAAGGAGCTCGCAGATGTAATCCCAGATAGTCTGTCTACAATTTTTGAGATTTATTGAAGAACAGGTGATGTCCTTGCAGACTGGAGGTGAGTAAATGTTTTCCCCATCTTAAAAAAGGGGGGGGGGAGTAGACCCAGGTAACTACTGACCAGCCAGCTTGATGTTGACACCAGGAAACATCCTAGAACAGATAATTAAACAGGCAGTCTGTGAGAACTTAGAAAAGGATGCTTTTATTACTAAGACCCAGCATGGATTTCTCAAAAACAAGTCCTACCAGATAATTCTCTCTCTCTCTCTCTCCTTAAAAAAAAAATAAAAAAATTGAATTACAAGCTTGGTGGATTAGGGGAATGCTGTGGACGTAGTATACCTTGATTTCAGTTTAGCTTTTGACAAAGTCCTCCATGATTTTCTTATGGAGTAGCTGGTAAAATATGGGCTGGACAAGGTAACTGTTACATGGATTTGTAGCTGGTTGACTGACCAAACCCAAAGTGCTCAGTAATGGTTCCTTATCATCCTGGAAGAAAGTGACAAGTGGGGTGCTGCAGGGATTTGTCCTGGGCCAACAACTTGGAGGAAAGAATTGAGGGGTGCTCATCCACTTTGCAGATGACACCAAACTAGGAGGTCACTAATGCTGCAGAAGACAGAATGTCTAAAGGTGTTAGATGGAGCAAGCTTGTTTTCTCTTGCTCTGGTTGTGGACTCTCCTTCCTTGGAGGTTTTAAAGTAGAACTTGGATGGCCATCGGTTATGGATGTTTTACCTGAGATTCCTGTGTTGTAGGGTGTCCCTTCCAACTCTGCTATTCTATGATTCTATAATCCTCCAATGCTGCTTATGTATGTATGGCTCACAGCTAACAGCTTGCACAATACTATTCAGTGTCTCTGAGGCTGAACAGGAATATAAATCTAGGTTTCCCAGTTCAAACCCAACATTAGCCAAGGAATCACACTGTCTCATAAATTAAAGTAACTCTCATAAATATAATTGCTGTCTCTTCCTTACCAGTCACTTAGAGGTAGTCATTTCACCATGCTACAGCAGACAGAGAGAAGGGAAGAACGCCCCTCCTCCTGTCTGTGCTGAGACCAGCTGCCTTTGAGTCTACCTTAACTGTCATTTAGTAGCAACCATTCCATCAGGCTACCTGAACTGTTAACTTCCCAGTTGCTCATTATAGGAACTATATTAATAATTGGTACCTAAGTTTACTTTTTTCCTCTTCCCTACTCGTCCCCTTCTCTCTTTTGCATTGTGTCTTTTAGATTGGAAATATGAGAGTGGGAAGTGCCTTGTTTTTAATAGTTATGTAAGCCACTCTAAGAGCCTTTTTGGCTGAACAACAGGATAAAAATGCTCTAAATAAATAAGTAAAAAAATGTAACTAAATATTAGCAGTTGCCACAAACTATTTGAGGTTCTCTGTCTGAAGTTGTGCTTGTTGATGCATATTTGATTTGTAACCTCATTCTAAAAACGTGCATATACCTTTAGCGAGAAATGGTAGTATAGTTTTAGTTCTCATGTTAAAACTAAGGACTAAGCTGCATCAATTGTAACTGTGTTAGAGACATGCCTTTAACTATGTTAGGGACATGCATTTGACTCTTATCCGTGTTAAGCATGGAATCTTCTGCAGAAAAATAACAAAGAGCTTTTATTGTTCTAGCTGTGACTTTCACGCTAAGTAAACTAACTAAAATGCATATGGCTGGAATATGGATTCAGCAGTAGCTTTGAGTGTCAGATAATATCTAATGCACAGGTAGTGCATTTTGTTTTATTGTTGTTAGCCGCCCTGAGCCCGGCTTCGGCTGGGGAGGGCGGGATATAAATAAAATTTATTTATTTATTTAGTCAACCTTTTTATACCTACCGCCCACTAATGCATCTTTCTTGATGGTAAAACTTCCTTACCACCCACCAGTGCTCGATGGAAGGAGGATTCAGCTTGTGCCGTAGAACCCCCTACTGCCCACCTAGAATCCTGAAATGCCCACTAGTGGGTGGTAGGGACCAGGTTGACAACCCATGATCTAATGTATGCCGAAGAATTGAGACACCAGTTTGCCATCTTGGAATAATTATGCACAGAGTAAGATATGCTATCTTCTCTATCCTTCCACTGATGTATGATGAAAGTGCAGGATATTATTTATGCAGAGATAACTTTGTCTGCTGCTGAAACCAAACATCTTCCAGTAAAGAGCCTTACAATTACTTCGAAATAACATTGAATCCTAAGCAGTTGAAGATGCAGCTGCCATTGCGCTGAATATACCTTTCAGATGGTTAACAGAGCAACAATGCCTGGTCAATGAGGACAGCTTCTTTCACTACAGGGATCTGAAACACATATTCCCATCTCTGTTTTATGAAAAGAATCTTGGAGGTTGCTTTTCATGATTGTTTTTGACACAGAAAAGGTTCATGGAGAGGCGTAGCCTTGCAACTCTGTGTTTTAGTTGTGATCCCTGCATTGCATTAGATGACCCTTGGAGTTCCTTCAAACTCTGCATTTCTATGATTCTTTGAAATCTGGAGCTAATTTGGGGCAATAACATTTAATAACAGCCCTTTGGGTAGACCTTTCCATGACAGTTACTGATGTCGTGAGTTTTAACTTTTTTATATGGTTGTTATTATATGGTTTTATGTTTTGTTGTTGTAAGCTGCTTTGTTTTTTGTGAGGAGCAGTATACATTATTATTTTTAAATAAATAACTGGCCAATTTCACTTAAGGAACATCTTTGTTTTTCTGGTATTGGAGAGGGAAACTTTGTGGACCATTTTCTTTCACAACAATCCCACAGCAGAACTCCGTCTGGAAGAGCCACTGGAATTCTGATACTTTAATGTTTAAGTGATGACTAGGACTTAACCTCATTGTACACAATGAGACTTAATTCTGAGTGAACACAAATAGAATTGCACTGTAAATGAGATCAATAGGAAGTCATAGAATATTTGTATGAAATGGCTATAAACTATTAATGGCAAGGGCTCACAGTTACTACTTTGTAAGAAAACACAACATTGGTAATACCGGATCTTATTTCTTCTAATATTTATATGACCTTTACCAGGAAGGAAAATATCCCTTTGTCAATGCCAACTATTGGAAGACATCTCAATTCTCATTGCCAATACTTTCCACATTTGGTATACTGGGAATAACCTCTTAGTTTCTTCCTAATGATTTTTCTACCTACACTTTACTTCAGCATTGTCTGTGTTTTAGCTCCTGTTAATGTGAATGAATTTGTTCATTTTGCTTGTGACATAATACCTCTAATTTGGTGATTCAAGCAACTAGCCTTCTCAGAAGCTGTTGCTGCAGTACGGTAATTGAAAGCTGTTGCAAACAAGTGAAATTCTTCAGCCTTTGCTAAGATGCCTATACAATTTTTAGTGCAATTTCCTTGATGGGTATTATCTCTTGCATAGGATTCAGCAATTTTAAACTAATGTTTTGCAGGGATCAGCTTTTAGCAGTCAGCAATATGAAGCTTACAATCTTTTCTTAACAACAGCCATTGGTGATGGCATCAAGCTCTGGGATTTGAGAACACTGAGGTAACACAGTTTATTTGTCTGAGCCTGTGCACAAATGCTAACTGTGACAAAAGTGGTTGGATTGTCACTAGGCACTATGAATCTAGGATACTCTCTGTTTTTGTGAACAGCAAAGCCCGTTTTTTTCTCCTCATGTTTAATTTATATGTCTCTTTTTCTATCATGTTTATGTGAATTCTTTTTAACATTTATGTGTATGCATATGCCTAGATATGTACTGATGATTCTGCAAATTTACGTTTTGTATAGAATAACAGTTACAGTCCAAAGCACCAATAGACTCTGTAATATATAGAATCAGATTCTATTTTTATTCTAAACCATCCTTTTCCAACCTGAAGCCTTCCAGATGTTTGGGACTACAGTTTCCATCTGTCCTGACCATTGACCATGCTGGTTGGAGCTAATGGAGTCCAAAGCATCTAGAGGAGTCCAGACTGAGGAAGGCTACTGGGGAGAGCAATCCCAACCAGTCAATTATGCCAGAAGGCGGATGTGCTAGTATATGTTCTTTGTAAATTTAAACTGCATCCTACTGGCTCCTCACCATCTGGGAGAGATTAGGTTGTGGCATATCCTGCTACCCCACACGCCTGGTTGAATTGACCTTCAGCTGGTGTAAGTGGCTTACCCTGGTATATCTACTTACACTGGCTGAGAGAAAACCTTCTTGCCATAAGGTAAGAAGGCAAACGTTATGCCAGTGTAAAGGGCAAACACAGAGTGGGAAATGAGAGTGTCACAGCCAGGGAGAGTTACATTGCATCCTAACTCCATTCATTGGTCCCAACCACAGAGTTTGGTGTACACCATCAAAAATGCAAGTATAACTAACATTTAAGCCACGAGAGTCAGTGGAAGGGCAGAAAATGCAGATTTACACTCCTCCTCCCCCCAGTTCCTTCCCCAGCTGGGAGCAGTTAAGATGCAGCTTAATTTGGTGTGTTGGTGTGTATATGTTACATTTTTTAAAATTTTAGAATATCAGTTTTCCTGTTGCATATAGCCCTGTGGTTTATGCAGTGGGTGATATATAAATAACTTAAATCTTGGTAGATTAGGATTGCTCTGCCCAAATGCAGGAACATTTTTAATACAGGTGCACTTAACCAGGGAGATGGTTTAAGTCACCTTTTAAAATCTATATATATTTAAGAGCGCATGTGGTGGTGAATCCTATTCTAAAGCAACGGAACTTTGGAATTAAGTAATGAAACAAACCCTTTTAATCTTAAAAACCTTTTTCATCTTATCTGACTTGAAAAGCATTTCATATGCAGATTAGAGCAGAAGAACAGAAAAAACATATATGGGGAAAACAGTGTTAATTATTGAATTGTAGAAGATGTAGAAGTGAAGTGTGTTTGAAAAACTGCCTTGGAAGAATGTGGCGGCCAGCTTAATATCAGTTGATTTTTTGGTTATTGTTTTATAATTTAATCTTATCTTTTTTTAGAGAGTTTGTAAGAACGTGCCAAAATATAAAGGTTTATTACCCCTACCAAATGTCAAAAAGTAATAAAATGAGATACTTTGGGGGTTGGACTCTGTTACATCCTTATGTTTTTGCAATCAACTGGTCTAACTACAACTCATGAAAAATGAAAAATTGGAAAGTTTTTCACAGGTCACTTATCTGCTGCCTCCTTTTCAAACATTAATTTAAGTAAAGCAGTTGAATGGTAAAATAGTTAAAAGTAAAATCTGGGTAAGCAGTTTAACTGTATTGTAGCTAATGGCCTTGCTGTATGATGTGTTATTAATGTTGTCAGGTCTTTTGTATAAGTCTTTCTTTCCACTCCTGTTTTTTGTTTTCTCCTCCCTTATTTCTGTTTCCACACTGTCTCTTTCAGTGGCATTAGTTGATCTGATGTGATGTCATAATGAGATTGTGTTAGTTGGTGGGTTATATCCCCAGCGGTCATTGACTTAGTGGGCTTAATATCCACTGTATGCTTAGAGGGCTTGTAGAGACTTTAGACCCTGAATTATAATTCTATAAATTCTGTGGGCCTTCAGTGTGAAAATACTAATTTCCACTAACCCATGGACTGTTGAATGAAATATTCAGAGATTGTGAACCTTCTTCTAATGCATGATTAAACATAGAAGCAATTTGTTTATTCTTTTGAAAGAAGTAGTGCTTTATTTATTGAATTAAACCCTTTCTGAAGGTGTGAACGTCATTACAAAGGTCATAGCAGCCGCTGTCACCCTTGTGGAATCGCTGTTTCTCCTTGTGGACAATTCATTGCCTGTGGATCGGAAGATAAATGTGTATGTATTAGTAGTTTATTTCTAGTGTATATATGCTATTGTAAATACAGAAAGTTTTGTGACCTCTTATAGCTTTTTGAACTTACAGGAATTTGGAATTGGCCTTTTAATTGATTCTTTTTTTTTTACCTGAACTAAATTCAAGAATTCCATCACATCTGTGTGTTTATTTGGATTATGGAACTTGTTGCATATTTCATAAGTTAGCTATGCTATTTTATTATTTCATGGCGAGGATGCATCTTTTTATATGAAACTACACCTATGTCTGGTAAATCCAGGTGTGAGTCTGGGGAGTAGGTAGACAGATGAAGACCAGGACTAAGGGAAATTGAAATTTGAATATTGTGAAAGCATAGGCTGCCATTTCAGCTTTCCGTGCAGGGAATGGGAAAGGAAGTTTAAAGCAAGTTTTGAAAGTTTTTTAATAATATATACAAGACTATAGTGTAAAAAATTAAATAGAAAACAGCACATTAAAAGATAAGATGCTGTGGCTTAGGCTATACATGTTCCTGAAGAGTAATTACATGTGCTCTGGAGTATGGGAAGGGGTTGGGATACCCCTATGAGGAAAGTGAGCCAGGCCCAAATTGGCAAGATATCTATTTTAGTATTTATGTAATTAGGAGGAATGTTCTGTGGTTTTCCTCGGTATATTTGGGGAACAATAATGCAATTGAGGATGCTCCTCAAGGTGGTGATGGCTGATAATTCACTTCTACCTCTTTTAGGCTGGAGCATGCACTACATCCTGAGCTTTGCCTCTTGTAATTACGGTTTGCCAACCCAGATTAAGTGGGAATAGCCTCCTGTTCACCCAATATGGATTTTATTATGTGATTCTGTGCAGAAGGGTCTCGCTCCCATCTCCCCATCAATTCTGTTGGCCAACAGTGATATTATTCTTGACTCTAAATAGTGGAATCCAGAAACAAATCTGTTATATAAGCTTCCTCTTTCCTGTTAAGTTTGCGACAATTGTTTTTGTGACATACGCAGTTCCGTTTAGAGAGTTTAGAGCTTCACCTCTTCTTAAAGAAATATGTAATGAATAAGAAGCCAAAAGAAGCAATGAAAGTAGGATTATTAATCATAAATTGCCTTCCACAAGTGTTGGATGGGGAAGAATATGTGTTTGCTGCACTTCTTAAAAACAAAATGGAAACCACATTCCCTCTTGATTCAGGGACAGGTTGATTCAGGGACAGGTTACTGTAAACAAGAGTTTCAGGTGCTTTGTCTCCTGTTTCCTCCTTTTAAAAATAGGTTGGGGAGCTATGAACCAAGAGTTCTCCATTCTCCAAACCATTCCTGAGGAAGCCTCACCGCTCTACCACCCATTCACTTTGGGAGGCTACAGGGGGCTGCAGCCAAGAAGAGGGGTGTAAAAGTGCTGTTCTTTTTGCAGTTTGCTGAATCCAAGCTAGTATTTTAATTCTACTGTTGTAGCCTTAGCTCTTTGAATGTTGTGAATTATAAAAGTACCTTAGAAGAATTCAGGAAAATAAGTGTTTAATGGGGAGGAGTGTTGGAGAATAAAATTACAGCAGAATCCTAACCATGCCTACACAGAAGTAAGCCCTACTGAATTCAGTGGTGCTGACTCTCAAGATAAGTGTAGTTAGAATTGCCACCTCAGTTGCTAGTTTGTTTAGTTAATTATATGCCACCTTTCTCTAAGGTGAAAGTATACAAAGGATTCCCAGGTGGTCTCCCATCTGAGCACTGACCAAACTCAGACCTATTTAACTTCACCATGGTAGTTGTTATTATTATTCATTTCATTTATAAATTGCTTCCTGAAGTGATTTACTGTTGTTTCATGTTGATGCGGGTGGCGCTGTGGGTTAAACCACAGAACCTAGGACTTGCCGATCAGAAGGTCGGCAGTTCGAATCCCTGTGACGGAGTGAGCTCCTGTTGCTCGGTCCCTGCTCCTGCCAACCTAGCAGTTCAAAAGCACGCCAAAGTGCAAGTAGATAAGTAGGTACCGCTCCGGCGGGAAGGTAAACGGCGTTTCCGTGCACTGCTCTGGTTCACCAGAAGTGGCTTAGTCATGCTGGCCACATGACCTGGAAGCTGTACACTGGCTTCCTCAGCCAATAAAGCGAGATGAGCGAAGCAACCCCAGAGTTGGTCATGACTATACCTAATGGTCAGGGGTCCGTTTACCTTTACCATGTTCCTTTGGACCATACTATGGGAGTTAAGTTGGCGGGGTGCTTATGTCTGGTTCCAAAATTTACACACATTCAAATAATGGATAGGAGTATTCTGGATGACCTTCACCTTGCCCTGGAACCTGAGAGGTCATTCATGACTTGCATAGTGATGATAAATTCTTGAGAATATTCTCACCTCATGCAGACTGTTAATATCCTATTTTTTTGGCCAGAGGAATGAGAATTATTAACATTACAGAGAATAAAAGTAATGCATAGAAGAAGCCAAAAAGAATAAATATGTCCAGCATGAAGTGCAAATGTTTATCATGAACACTGAAAGTATACTCCTAAAAGTATGCCTTGTTTCTTGATTGTTTCATTGGAGGTTTAGGCCAGAACAGTATGTGATAACTATGGCTTCAAATACTGGTTGTCACCAAACACCTGTAAAAAGGGGACTTAGGGGTGATTTCACGTGGGAAAACGGCAGGCCAAGAAGGAGTGCTGAACCTTTTCTTTGCTTGCTGCTTTTCCTCTGGCAGTGTCATGGTGACCCCTGAATTCCGTGAGGACCCTGCCCTTCCACTGACCCAAGATTGGGGTGAGCAAGCCTTTGGGAATGACCCCCTCCCAGGTTGGCTTCTAGGAGATGCCCTGGAAGGACCTTCAGGGTAGGTTCTTGACCCACCTCTGGCAGATGAGTCCCCAGTCAAGTCAAGGGAAGGTTGAGTAATCCCCTTCCAATCCTCAGTAGAAATGGTGCTAGGAGGTCCAAGCCCAGGCAGCTGTTGGTCAACAGAGTGCAAACCTGAGAGTTTAGTGTCACTGCTTGACTCTTGAGAAAAGGATTTCTTGAGAGTAATGGCATTCCTCACCTCAGTAGAAAGGGCTTTTAGAACAGACTCGAGTATCTGCATCTGGTGTTGGTTATGTGACATTCCTTCAGCTCTTGCTCCTGGAATCTTCTGACTGTCTTCTAGCTGCCACCCTCTAGATCTTGTGCTTGACCTCTGCTTTATGCTGCTTGGTGGTATCATGTTTTGGACCTGAGTCTGCAGCGGACTCTGTTGTGCAGTCTTGCCCTACTCCAGCTACACCGGCTGAAGTCGGAAAGGCAGTCTGTTTCCCCTGCTGCTTTGACAACCTTCTGTTTTCCAATTGAAACCACACATATACACATGATTTACATTAGTTTGGCAGGAACCACTGTTTGAAGAACTGCCACTGTAATGCAGTTAGGATTGGAGATGGCATAATCTTTGACCATTGTTAAGGCCAGGGATGAGAATTGATTTCATGGAGATAGGTGGCATGTGATTCCATAACCTGCTTCTCATCCCTTAACCATGATGTAAGCATTGGGGTGCTGCATTCTGTTGGTAGGCCAATAGAATTAATAAACAAAATTCCATGTTTGTGGTCTGAGATTCAGCTGACTGAGTTGAAGTTGCCATTTAGTTTCTTCTAAAGTGACATGTTTTTGTATTGCACAAGTAAAACATTTAAGAAAGTGCTTCAGTAACATAGTTAAAATGCCTATCAATCATCCTCTAAGGCAGTGATGGCCAAACTTGGCCCTCCAGCTGTTTTGGGACTACAGTTCCCATCATCCCTAACCACTGGTTCTGTTAGCTAGGGATGATGGGAGTTGTAGTCCCAAAACAGCTGGAGGGCCAAGTTTGGCCATCACTGCTCTAAGGTTTCTGACTGCACATGCAAAAAGGAGCTGCAAGCCTGTATTCAGCGATACACAGTGTCATTCTGTGTGTTTGCCCCATCTTCAGCCTCTTGTTACAATGGTATAGAAAATTAAACTAGAAAATGGATAGTAACTGGGCACATCTTCAACATATGTGGTATTATAGTGTCCCTGCTCAGCTCACAGAGATTGTATGTTTCATTATCTACTTAAAATATATATATCTAGAAAGAATTTGTATCTTGGTGCTTCTTTTTTGTAGCCCTAATATAACAACACCAGCAAATTCTCCTTTGAACCTAATTGATTTTGAAAATGTGCTGAGAACAATCTGTACATTTCCAATAAAAAGGAAACAGAAGTAGGTGTGAGGTTACATACTCAGGAAGGCCATATGGATGTGAATAGTAGAAGTAAACTATTTTTACTTCTAGCTGAACTGGGGCAAAGATGAAAAGGAAATATCACTAGTTTCTGAATCAGTCATTTTTATTATTAGGAATAGGGTTAAATATGAAAAAGTGAATTTACTTTGGCTTTAGTAAACCAGATTTATATGCACATGTGAATTTTCACTATTTGTCCATTTCCTTCATGGCTCTTTTCCTCTCTTTATAACTTGACGTTTTAAGGAAATGTGTAACTTCTACCACTAAATCACATACCTGATGGATTTTCAGAGTAACTGCTATTCATTTAGTATTTTTCCAGAAAATTTAGTATTTCAGAATTTCTTACTGGTTAGTAATGATTGTAGAACAACATGTGATTTTATCATTGGTTGTAAATCACTTTGAGTGATCTTTTTTTAGCAGGAAGTGATACATAAATTTCATAAACCTAAACCTAACTTAAAGTAGTATGAATGCAATTGAAATCTAATAAAACTAATCAAGAGGTGGGGGCAGAAAGCAGTAAATGACTGCTACTACTGAGTGGAAACCAAGAGGAAGGAGAGCCTCATGATCTTACTAGTGGTTATCTGTTGTGTATGGCCCAAACAACCCCATGTAGGTGGAATTTTCTTCAATGCACTGGGTCTCACAAGGCCTTTGAAAAGGCTTTGCACTTCTCAGCAGTGACACAAGTTGATGATAAGCTATTTTTTGCATTTGGATAGATAAAAAGATAGAGTATAAAAATACTTGATGAATGTCTTCCTCTAACACTGTGTGTGTGTGTGTGGCAGCAGTGTGTGAAGCCTGTAACTTGTTCTTTCTGAAAAGAAACTAGCACTGTATTTCTAGCCTCAAGAAATTACATGTGTAATGTGTTTTACACTGAGCTGCCCAAAGCATCATTTGAAAGTCCACCTTTATAGTATGGATATATCAGAGAGACTATGCAACTGCACTGACCATCAGTTTACCTGTAGATGGAATTCAATATGATAGTTTTTTACCTATATAATTTCCTGAAGGACTGGATCCTCCTTTGTGTTACCTACTGAAGTGTATGTGGGTTCCCATGAAGCGAGACACAGTGATAACAGCAAGAAAGTTTATTGAAGTAACAGAACTGAACAACGGGGGCAAAGCAACTGCTTATATACTCTGAAGGCCTGGGCCACTCCTACTCTCAATGTGATTGGCTGTCTAAATTCCCAAGCTGCGAATCACAACTCAGAGTTTAAGGGCCAATGGCAGTAGCCCAAATCCTGAAATGTTCTGTGATTGGATATCATGTATCAAATCAGAACACAAGGGCTCAGAATCCTTAGTCCAGACTCAAGCTCAGGCAAACACAGATCACTGAATACATAACACCTACACTGAAGGTACAACTCCTTGTTAACTAGTTGAGCTTCTTATCCATGAGAGGTTACTAATAGTGTTCTCTCAGCTTATCTTGTCATTGTAAAAAGAAAAGAAAAAAGGTGGAAAAGCAGTTTAATATTTTTGGAGTTACTTGAGATATTACTAACATTACAGTTATATTTATATATTGTAAATATATTGTAACTTAAAGTGTGATGAAAAAGAGTCTGTAAATACTTTTCATTCTGACCAAACTTAAATTTGATTCAGTGATTGAAATTTATATAATGGTGTGTTTTTTTTTACACTACTGAACCCTGCTTGTTGTTGTTTTTTCAAAAATGCAAATTACATTAGGTGCTTCTGACAGCTTTAATTGTGTGTTATTTCTTTCAGGCATATATATATGAGATGCATTCAAGCACTTATTCCCATAAATTGACTGGACACACAGAATCTGTCATCAATGTGGCTTTTAACCCTTCATCTCCTCAGGTATTTTTCTTTGTTTCTCATTTATGAATTTTAATTTCTAATTGCTTTTAGCATTAATCAGATACTGATTTCCCCCCACTGCTTTTTCCTATGCCGTCGTATTTTCTGTTATTAATATCATTAAGGGTCAATTATATTTGCCTTATTTATTAATGTTTGTGGAATGTCTTTCCCACTAAAGTGCATCTTTCTCCAATTTTATATTCATTTAGCTGTCAGGTAAAAACCACACCTTTTGTCAGGTTTTAAGAGGCTCAGTTATGTCATTTTCATGGTGCAGCTAATTACATTACTTATATATTTAATTGGATTTATTTTGAATGCTTTGCACCACCTTGTCCCTATTCCTCCCAGTAAACAACAATGACTACTTGCCAGGAAGCTAACATACCAGCTCCATTCCACCCAACACGCCACTTCTGGTGACGTATAACATTTCTGAAAATACAATCATTTCACAATTTAATATAACTGATTATTTGTAAGAAATGTGACTGTATTTCAGATAAAGTTATAGTCGTACCTTGGAAGTTGAACAGAATCTGTTCTGGAAGTCCGCTCGACTTCAAAAACATTTGAAAACCAAATCGCGACTTCTGATTGGCTGCAGCCAATCAGAAGCCATGGAACCCCGTCGGAGGTTTGGGTTCCAAAAGAACGTTCACAAACTGGAACAATCACTTCCGGGTTTGCAACGTTCGAGAGCCAAAACGTCCGAGTTTCAGGGCGTTCAGGATCCAAGGTATGACTGTACTTTAATTGAATATATCCTGACTGATTACCAAGTAGGCATTGTAGTATGAATGTTTTAAAGGGACTTTTTCATTGTGTATTTTAATTAATTAAATTAATTTATTAAGAATCTTTATATTGGATAAACTTGTGTAATTTTTTATGCTTGTAAACTGCTTAGAAGCCTATTTTAGAATTAACTGGTAAATAAATGTGATAATATTTGTCATTAGGGAAAGAATATTTGAATCTTGCTGTCATTTAAGTGGGCCATTTTAGCTAGTGTAACTTTGGAAATCCCCCTTTCAGTTACAGTTGCACTTCAGTTACAGACAGAGGAAGTTTTATATTGAATTTTGCTGTGGAAGTACCTACCCACTGGCCAATAGGGAAATTGACATCCAATACAAGCTTCCTAGACAGCAGAATTTTCAGGGCTGAAATCACCAAAATTTATTTATAACTGGATATAAGTAGTATTGGATGGGTCTAAAAATACGAGTTACTGAATTTTTACTGGCTACCAGGAAAAGCTTGTTTTCCCTGGTAACAACATCTGGAGAACTCAAGTTTAGAAGAAAGACATATATGAAAACATTGTTCTTCTCTGGTTCATTGCCACCTGTTCACTTAATCATCAGTAGCATGTAATTTTCCACAAGTAAGCTATGTTTTGTAGTGATAGGGGGAAATCCTTTTTATTTTCATCATTCACCAAATTTTGGCTTTGACTTGGCATTCAATTAGGTTATTCCTCTGTGGCTTGCTGTGTGCTTTCCGTCATGTGAAAGATTGCAAGATTCTTTATTAGAAGACAAGCATCCTGATTCTCAAAGTTGTATTGTGATTTCAATAATGCATTAGTTGTGAGTCAGAAAGCTCTTAAAGGGGTGAAAACAGCATTAATTGAAATGTCCTCCTAATATAAGAGAAGTAGCCAAGACACATTTTGGGACATACAGATTCACCCATTTTTAAAAAGATCAATTAGGGGTGTGCATTGCATTGAGACAAATTCCGAATCTTGAGCTGAATTGGATTGAGAAGACAGTATTTAGGAGCTGCGTGACCTGAAGCAGGAGCCCTCTGAATTGCCACAAATAGAATCAGGGACATCTGAAGCAATTCAGGCCAGTTTGGAGATTTCAGTGTTTAAAAAACTGCATACCGTGTTGAAATGTTTCTTCCCAAGCTTGTCATATAAGAAAAGACATGGGGGGTGAGAGGAAGGAGGGAGAATGGGGTGTTTAGCTGTGTAACTGACAGATCTAGCTTTTAATCAGGTGGAATGATTTTACCAGGACTCTCAAATAAGAACGCTTTGGGGAATGATTTTTGTTATCTTTAATATTGTTATCTTGGTTGTATACGCTTGACATTTTGTCTCAGAGGCTTTAAGCATGCTAAGACATCAGAAGCAATAACTAAAGTGTAATAAACATTTCTATTTTGACTAGACAGCATGGAATAATTTAAATCATCTTATTTATTAAAGGAAATACGATCAGAAGACTAGATGATGTAAAAATTGAATACTGCTTCTTTCAGAAATTACTACTTACTTCTTTCAGAAATAACTGCTTACTAATAATGGCATCATTTATGTCACCACAAAATCTTTCCCTTTGTCATTGTGATTGCAACCTTTCTGGATGAGACTTATTTAAGCTGCGACAAAACCAAGGGCAATATGACATCAATAGTGTGTGCCATTTGGAGTCTTTCAACCATATTTGTACTGAGTAAATCTTTGTACATGGTGGATTTATTAGTTTCTGCAGTACTAAGTCACGTAATACTGCGATTTAGAACATTGAGTTTGTTCCTTTTCACTTTTATTAGCAAACAATTTGTGAACGTTCTCCAAAGTCAATTACTGTCTGTATTTTTCAAATGAAGGAGAGTGCATTGCAGATAATTAACTTCTGCTTTATTCTTTTTCACTGCTATTTTTCCTACTTTAAAAATATTTTTATGACACACTGTATGATCCTCAGAAAGATGTACCTCTTGTAAGGGGAAATTGGATGGGCGCTAATAATTTGTCCAAGCCAATCTGAGGTTTCAGAAAAATGTCCCTAACAGCTCTTGTTATTACTGAAAACCCTTTTTGCCCCCAATCCCAATCCTCTTCTTCACTTCTCTTTATTTCCCTGTGTCAGTACATGGGAGAAACGAGAGAAGGAAGATTTCTTTTCTCTCCTTTCTCTCTTCTACCTCTGTTACCGGGTTCCACTAGGTAGTAGTGCACTATGGCACAAAGCCTTGGGTATTATGGGAGATATAGTTATCTTGAGATCTCCTGCAACTTGCTGTAGCTCTCAGGATAACTACTGCTCCCATGTTCCCTTGGTATTTGTTCTGTGGCAAAGAGCTACCCAGAGCATCACAAACAGAGAGGGAAGGGGGAAACCCCCATTATCTACCCTCCCACAATCACCACTTGACAGGAAGCAAAGAGAAGTAGGGCAGATGTTTGAAGGGCTAACAAGGAAGGCTTTTGTTGCTGGTGAAGGATGATGCGGGGAGAACTAGACACGAATCTCCAGCTTGGAATTTCATCTGAGCTGGGGAAGAATTCAAGGGTTTCAAAAAAATAAATAAATTACTTCTTGTTTGACACAGGCTTCTGTGAATCCCAAAGTTCATACCTGAGCTTGGCTTGGAAGAACTTTACTAGCATCTCTAGACGTCATATAATGTAAACTTAATTGAAGATCTAACAACTGGGCAAAGTTACAATGTAGTAGATAGGAAAACAGAGGGGTCTTGAAACAAATTCTTATCTCTAGACTATATTATTTATGTGCAGCTTGTGAGGCAGCACACATATAATTTTTTGCATGCAATATCCTACCTTGAAAATAAACACCAGGAAGCAGTTTTCCTTGCAAATCTTATAAAAATGAAACCGTTCAACATAAAAGCATCGATGCCAAACCCTGCTGCATCTTTCCAAAAACAATTGGGTTGGCTGTTTTTCTCTCAAGCTAGATTATACTTTTATTGGAGAGAACCAGCTCTTAACAGTTTTGAAATGTTGTGTTTTCTTTTCTGCCAGATGTTCTAACTTTATATGCCAGTTATAACATAATAGCAAATAAGAGGGGGAAGCGCAGTGTAATCCTGTGTATGTGTATTTGGAAATATGTTCCTCTTTGTGCAATCAAATTTATTCCCAGAAAGGCGTACAGATTTGCAGATTTTAAATTGAAGTCTTTTAAAACCAACTATGACCAAACTGGTGACAATGGACAAAATTCTACATATTCATAAACATTTTGAGATAAATTTAGGGTACATCATGTTCCCTGTATCCAAGATCAGCTCATGCAGATAGAATGTCACTTTAAGCCACAATTAATAAATACATTCTTTCAGCGGAAATTCATTACAACCTTCTTAGGTTGCATTTCTTCATCTAGCATCTCTGAGTGTTCCCATGGTTGATGTATCTGTTCTTTTAGCCCCACAAAGCTAGTAGCAGGTGTGTGGTTTAGATTAGGAAATAGGAAATAGCACAGGAGGAAAAGACTAAACACACCCCACCTCTGGTGCTACTTCCCCCAATTAAATTAGCAGACCCAGGAGTGATATGGATCACTGATCTGCCATATCCCATCTAGTTGTACCCTAAAAATTTCCTTACGGGGACCTCAAATCAGGTATTTCAATATATTCAAAGATTCTGCCAGGAGTTTGAAAGATGGCAGAAATTCTTTGAAAGAACCTTATGTTAAAGTGTTTCAGGGAACAAAATAATGACACCTGCTGAATTTTGCCCTTCTTGGTGATTCTTAAAGGGATAGAAGCTTTTGGTTATGTTACATCATATCAGCTGTCCTAGTTCCATGTCTAAAAATGTTATTTATATACCTCCAAAGGGAAAACAACATTTTTTTCTGTCACATAAGACTGTGAAGTAGATTAGGTAGTGAGATTTCTAAAACTATGAAGTAAGCTTCATAAGCAAATGCAGATTTAAGTTTTGTGCACCACCAGAGATGTGTTTATGGGAGGGCAAATGGGACAATTGCCCAGGGTGGTAAATTTGAGGGGGTGGCATTTGCAACACTAGCAGGGTACCTGGACTCTTATCTTTCATTTAAGAAGAAGAAATAAATAAATAAATATGTAAGCCTAATTCCACTCCCCTACTCATTTTCTTTAAAATGAATAGCTTGACCCTGTTTGTAAACACTGTTACAAAATCTTTTGAATAAATACATTTTTGTGGTTATATAAAAATAAAAGAAACTTAATTGAAACTATGATGAATTTGTTAGAATATTTGGTACTATTCCAGGCACCAAAAATCTTTTTGAAAACAATGTCAACAGATCATAAAATGCTCAATAAAAACATGTGTTCTTATAGTCATAAACATTTCTGCTAAGCATTTTCCCAGCCATCCTTGCAAGATTATGCTCTCACCTTTTGGTACTCATACAAAATGACAGGTAGTCAATGGAATATTCCTTCACTGAAGAGCTGAATCAAATTTTATAGAAAAATCTGTATAAAAAAGCTAGCCAGCTGTCTGGAAGATAGATATAAAGATTACATGGCCATCTGGATCAGGAAAAGGTTAGTGGAAATAGGAAAGTTTCAAACCTGCTGATCTAATGGATGAAAGTCTGAGGCTGTAACTCTATGCACACTTATTTGGGAATAAGTCTTATTAAGCTCATTGGGCTTCTGAGTAGACATGTATAGAACTGTAGTATTAATTTGAATTGAGTTTTTAGATTGCATGTCTTTATGAAAAAACTCCATTGTGAGATTACTGTCCAGGCTTTTTGCCAGGCTACTTTTATGTCTTAAAATGCAATTTCAGCATCACACCTCCCGGTAGCACTTGCCCAGATTTTAGGACTATTATTCTTTTTATTAGTATCTCCTTCCCGGTCACTTTCTTTTAAAGCAGTTCATTAGTTACTTCCTGTCCCCTCACTGTGGCTGGCGGTCAAAGTCGGTGTGGCTGAAATATGAAAGTAGGTATGGTGAGAACTGCAGTTTTCAAGCTTGTGTTTCAGATGACTCACCAGCTATCCGTACTCGTTTAAATCATTTTCTACTATTCATTATGATATTAAATTCAGTAAAATAAACTTAGCTTCATGTTTAAAGAATGTGAGTGGTGGTGTGTTGGTGGCAGTCTCTGGGCTGCACTGTGTTGCACTTCCAGCCTGATCAGATGTAAACATGGCTGGGCCAGATGTAGAGCACTGGAGTGGTAGCAGCTCAGGGAACGCAGTCCTATGTGAACTGTGGCAGTATAACAAATGGCCACCAGTTGTGGGGGAGCAGAGCGGTTTAGACCACTACAGGAGATGGAGAGACAGCTTTGTTGAGAGCTGAGGGGCTTAAAGTGCTACAAAGGAAGGAAAGGAAGGGAGAGATCAGTGAAGAAAGTCAGAAGCAGCAGGTGACCTGCTGAGCAGGGGAAGTACAGTCTGGGCACCAAAAACCCATGTTAAAGAAGATCTGGAGGAGAATTTGAATGAAAGCTGTATCTTCTGACTCCCTGGGGAACCAAGGACCCACCAGAAGGATCCCGAAGAAAGTGTTTGTTCATTATAATACCACTGGCCTTGATTAGATATTATTTGGAAGTGGGCTGAGTTTGAAATTCTGAAGTAATTTTAGATGTCACCTATCTTAGTGGCTATTGACCCAGGAATATACTTGTGGGACGTATATGAGAGTTATATTTTCCTTTTGCAAATCAGTATATTTTGTACCTGCTCCTGCCTGTACAAAAAAACTGACTTCTTTGCAATTTTGCATTTTTTGTTTGAGACAGCATACTGAATTTATTATTGTGAATGTTCATTGTGCTACAGTGTGGCACAGTGAACACTGTTATGATACTTGAAGTAGAGATGTAGTGTGAAAAAAACCTTTAAAAATTGCAACCAATCTTGGGCCAATCCTCAAAACGTGGTGTAGATATAGCCTTGTGTGTCATTCCTTCCACCTTCCCTTCAAACAAAAGAAAGAAAGAGAAAGGGAGAAAGAGAACGAAAAGCATAAACTTGCAGAATTGATGTTTTTCTAGCATTTGAGTGGTCCTCAAGTCCCGGACATATAAGACAAGTTGCTGGCTTTGATATGACATTCTGTGCTGAAAACCTTCGTTTTCTGTTGGGATCATTTTCACTGCTGCATAATTCCATGAAAATGGCAACCTACAGACTCATTTCTCATATTCATATATAATTCTCCAGAGTTTCATGATATGGCAACCATTGTTCAAAATTGCATTTTACACATGAATAAAATAACCAGAAACACCAGACATACAAGGTGTTTCAAAATTTATTTAGCCCCCCCCCCCCGTGTTTAGTTTAAGACCTCTTCAAGAAAATAGACAATAGATTAATGATCTTTTATTGAGTTGATAGTTTTGCTTTTCCTTTTGGCACATAGAGAATTTTTGTTTTATGTTAGGAACAAAATCGGACATGCTTAGGACAACAAAACCTACTTTGGTTCAGCATGTTACTTAGGTCACAAAAATGCATGCTCCCTGCCCCTTCAACAAACGAAAATAAAAATCTGAACATTTTAACTTTTTCTTTTTCGAATTTGTTAAAAAATTAAAAAAACTCTTGAGATGTTGGCTAAGATTTTTTTTTTTTACATGTAACAGTTCTTTTGACAAACATAGCACCAAAATGTGCAACTTATTTTTTTTACAAACAAACAAACCTTAGTGAAGTGTCATTTGGTTCACACCAAACCTTTTGTAAAGTCATAAAACATGTTTAGCTCATCCCCCCAGGCCACAAAAAACAACTTGTAGTAAGAGAGCTAATTAGAAGAGAAAATGCTTCTGAAAAGAAGAGTGATATTGGAGCTCCTAGCAGAAAGATGGGGGCTGTGGAAACTACTGACACTGTACAGTGTTTCTGTAGAAGGGATAATGTATCTTGCCAGCTGTCAGGAAAAAGAAAGAAACCAAAACTATGAAAAACAGAAAAACAGGGGAAAGGAGAAAGTACATAAACAACATACAGGTTGAAAGAAGAACATGACATATATAGTAATGAGCATCTCAAAACCCCTTTGGGATTTCAAAAGTTTGTGAACTTCATCCAGAGGCAGTTGGGTTAATCTCTAGTAAGGATCATCAAGTTTTCTACTGTGTTTACTGTGAGAACTTAAGTCTTCTTTTGGCAGCATGCAAAATTGAAGACAGAACAAAGAAAATTAAAGAAATGATTGAATTGATTGTGTGTGATAAAAACTCAACAGACTGTAGGATGCAGAGATTCCAAAGTTGCAACTTGGATAAGCTATGCAATATTGAATAGAAGATTCTGGTAAATCAGTGGAATGAAGATAAACTGGAGCTGCAGTCTGTTACCTGGAGTGAAATAGAACAAATGCTGTTTAGTCAAACGAGAAAAATATTGAAGCATGCATACAATATATGTAGACAAGCTAAAGAGCTTCAGAGCCAAAATAAAAAAATTGTGGCAAAGTGAACTGATTCTGCAAACTGACTTTGCAGAGAATTATTACATAGAGTATCAGAATGAAGCAATGCAGACTCATTGGAATACAGAACAAGGAACTTCTGTAATAATTTACACGGCTGTGATTTATTATAGGCAAGTCACTGGCGAAGAAGTGCAGGTGTATGTTGTCTTTGATGCAACTGAGCATTTCTCTTTCATTGAAATTCTTCCAGATTTCAATGCAAAACATGGTATTGAAATTGGACACATTATCCTATGGACTGATGGTGCTACTGCCCACTTTAAGAACAGGTATTCCACAGTGACTTCATCATTTACAAATCCTGGAACTTAAGTAAATCTTACCATGGCAGAGGACCACATGATGGAAAGAATTGTATGGGACAGAGTTTTGAGAGGAGAGGCAGTGATGCACAATGGATTTGATCCTCCCCCTTAAACTTGGAAAAACTTCAAGCATGTTTGCTCCTCATTGAGGAAAACAGAGGAATATAAAAAGACCTCAGTGAGATGTTTGAAATGTAAATCCAGTGAAAGACACACAATCAGCAGAATGTGTTGTCAACATGGAGTGATTTAGAGTACAGTGGTGCCTCGCAAGACGAAAATAATTCGTTCCGCGAGTCTTTTCGTCTTGCGATGTTTTTCGTCTTGCGAAGCACGGTCCGTTGCAACTGCGCCTCTTCAAGCGGCTTTAAGAAAAAAGTGCAAGACGTTTTCGTCTTGTGAAGCAAGCCCATAGGGAAATTCGTCTAGCGAAGCAACGCAAAAACGGAAAACCCTTTCGTCTAGCGAGTTTTTCGTCTTGCGAGGCATTCGTCTTGTGGGGCACCACTGTATGCCTTTATCAAAACACAGTAGATCAGGCCTAGGCAAACTCAGCCCTCCAGATGTTTTGGGACTACAACTCCCATCATCCCTGACCACTGGTCCTGTTAGCTAGGGATGGTAGGAGTTACAGTTCCAAAACATCTGGAGGGCCGAGTTTGCCTAGGCCTGCAGTAGATTATGCCCCAATGGGAAATGTGAGTATCCTTAAAGAAAGCACAGAATCAGAAACAGTCGCTTAAGTACTGGCTTCAGTTGGCAACTTGGTTATTGTTGCATTTGAGACAAGGAAGTTGAAGGGAAAATGATAAATGTTGTGTTGAAAAGAAAACAAATCATTTTGGTGTTGCCACAGGCAAGTATGAATTCAAACAGATATTACAACTTCCTACAAAGACCTGGTGCTGACTTGCAATTTATGAATATCTAGTTATGTCTAGTTATGTGTCGTATGCATAGATTCTTGCCTTGGAGTCATTTTATTTGTATTTATCTGTCAATGAATGATTACGTTGGTCACATTGTGTTGCTAATGGGTTATTCACTCATGCCAGTGTACTGCAGCAATTCAGGCAATTTGCAGCACAATTGTATGCAATTACTTCTACTTAGAAGTAAACCCTACCGTGTTAAATGGGACATACTTCTGAGTAAGTGTATATAGGATTACAGCCTTTCTTGGTTTTTTTTCCTATTTAATTGTGAACTCTCAGAAACTCTTAGATCTAGGCTCATTTTATATATGAATATTTGGCCTAACGTTTGTGAATAATGACTCAACATCAAAACTTTTTGTTTATACTGCAGAATATGATACTCTCTTCAGTGAAGAAAACTGCTGGTCTGGCAGACATGCTTGGCTTTTCCTCACTGACTTACCAGGACTTACATAAACTTCAGTAGGCTTGTTTAGCATGCATCCTTTTGTAATTAAAGTGCAATGGATTATAATTGGTAGACTTATACAAATATCTCATGTCTAGAATTAGAATGTTAGCTTTATTCTTTTAGTCTAGTTCAGGGTTTCCCAAACTTGGGTCTTACGCTGTTTTTGGACTACAACCCCCATCATCCCTAGCTAGCAGAACCAGCGGTCAGGGATGATGGGAATTGCTGTCCAAAAACGGCTGGAGATCCAAGTTTGGAAAGCCCTGTTCCAGTTTATAATTCCCAGCTACTTAGTTAATCAGACTTTCTAGCTGTACTTCTGTTGGGTATTTTGGTTTCATTTTATGCTGCCTTCTTTTCTAATAAGTCCACCTCATTTAAAATTAATGTCTGACTGAAACCTTGATACTAAATCCAGTATTAGTCACTTGCTGTTGAGTAATTTGGTGACTCTGATGCTCCGGGAGCAGAGGGCTGTGTTTTCTCTATCCTGCTCCTTTAGAATCAGAGGGTGTCCAGTAAAGGTCTGTGAGTCTCCTGACCCAAGATGGTTGGGCAGAAAGAGTGGTGGCAGTGTCCCTTGCAGGGCTGGTGACAGACCCTGAATATCTGGACCCTGGGTTTTGGATACCAGTCCTTGACAGTCACAGCCAAGAGTGCCCTTTGCACCTACAGTGGTACCTCGGGTTACATACACTTCAGGTTACAGATGCTTCAGGTTACAGACTCCGCTAACCCAGAAATAGTACCTCGGGTTAAGAACTTTGATTCAGGATAAGAACAGAAATTGTGTGG
Organism: Podarcis vaucheri; assembly: GCF_965113315.1. Taxonomy (NCBI): domain Eukaryota; kingdom Metazoa; phylum Chordata; class Lepidosauria; order Squamata; family Lacertidae; genus Podarcis; species Podarcis vaucheri. The sequence continues at coordinate 51,094,421 of NC_138761.1, forward strand.
CAGCGGTGCGGCAGCAGCAGGAGGCCCCATAGCTAAAGTGGTGCTTCAGGTTAAGAACAGTTTCAGGTTAAGAACAGACCTCCAGAACGAATTAAGTTCTTAACCCGAGGTACTACTGTATATCTAGGCATCAGCTGTGTAGTTTCCTAAAAGATAAGCTTCTTGAGGTTGCAAAACTGTTATGTCATGACACTTTCTCCAAATTACTTGTTGGCTAAGATTGTTCATTAGTAGGACCAAGGGAGTTTCAGTAGCCAAATTAATCCTGAAACCCTACGGGAAATGGTCTCCTCGTTAACAGAACTGGGGCCACACACAGAGATGCTGACTGTTCTAATAGGTTCATTCTGTGTCTCCCAGCAAGCTTGTCACTTAGGAAAGAGAAGGAGCCAGGATTTCATTGGCTGGCTGAAAAGTTTTAAGTCTTCTTCACAACCTCAAGCTGTACTAATTGAGACTTTTTCACACAACTGCAGTTGATAGATGCTAAGAGTCGTATATACAGTTCCAAGGCATCTATTATACAAAAGGCAGTTTGGAATAATTATAGCTCAGTGCTGCTAAACATAGTTTGTTTTTTCTTCCTGGAACAGTACCCTTTCCTCATAAATTCAATATTTTTGTGGGCTGTATATGATGATAGTTTGGCTGCTGACTCTGCCATGATTTGCAAAATATTTTCCTTTAAGGAAGGTGGATGGCTCAGTAATAACATGATTTTTTATGATGTGGGCACAATGAGGCAGACAGAAACATCTAAGAATATATGTCCAGCAGCAGTAACATCGATGTGAACTCACACATTAGAAATATAAACTGCAGAAACATATGTAGCATAGTTATTTGTTCATTCACTTAATCTCTAAGCCATTTTTTTCCAGTAAGAACCCCAGGTGAGTGCAGCAAATCCAGTGAAACAAAAATAAATTATTTTAAGACAACTTAGTGACTCCATCCAGAAGAGTGGAACCACCATGCCCTAGAGAAATTGTACCACCTACCATCAGCTTCTCATCTTGTCCAGATTAATCTGCTTGGGTACAACAGCATTATCCTGATCTGTGATTCCTAGCAGCTGGCATTCAGAGCCTGCCTCCTGTCTCTGATAGTGGAAAACAGCCCTCCTGGCTAGTAGCCATCTATAGCCCTCTCCTCCTCCATGAATTTCTCTAATCCTCTTTTAAAGCCATCTAGGTTGGTTTGGGATGGGAAAAGCAGTTACTAACATGCTTCTCTATCCACCTCCACTAGTTCGGTTGTTTTCAGGGGACTTTATGGCAAAGACACTTTCCTTGAATTTTCATTGCCTTCACACTTCAGCACTAAAAGCATACCAACGCGAGTAGATAAATAGTTACCACTGAGACAGAAAGGTGAATGGTGTTTCCTTGTGCTCTGGCTTCCGTCAGGTTGCCCCATTGAGCCAGAAGCAGTTTAGTCCTGCTAGCCACATGACCCAGAAAGCTGTCTGTGGACAAACACCGGCTCCCTTGGCCTGAAAGCAAAGAGGGGCGCCACACCCCATAGTCAAATTTGACTGGACTTAACCATCTAGGAGTCCTTTACCTTACTTTACCATACTAGGTAATTACCAAACAAATATTTTTATGGGAAGGCAAATTTCAGGATAGATCAACCCTACTGTAAGGGAAGGGGAGAGTCCAAGGCAGAGGAATAACCATATCCAAACTCTGCCAAGCTTACATGGGCCAAAGCAAAATCATGGGTGGGGGCAGATCTTACCTGCTGGATATTTACAGTAATCTCTCTTTTGATTTTCAAATTTTCCTGCCATTGGGTCATATGAGAGGGAAATTCACTACTCCATATCCATGACTGCTACATAGATTTTTGCTGTTTCGCGGGTGTGCCAATGGCACAAGGGGGCTTTGGATCTTGCAGATCTAAGGCCTCCCTCAATCCCCTGGCATGCCTCTTTTCCCTCCGCTATACATCTGACATTAGAAGAGGGATGGCTGTAGAGGTTTCTGTGGGCACAACACGGAGGCCTCCAGTGGTGGACCTCCCCCTCTATGGACAGAGGGGAAGATCCACTGTATCCTATGGCTCCTTGAATGCCTGTTAAACAACTATGTATTTAGAATACCCACCTATTTTTATATAAGTGACAAAGTTTAGCCATATAAAACCATATATATTTGTCCCCATCTGCTGTTGGGTATAAGTTATTTGAGACCTTAAAGTCTGAAAACATACAGCAAGCTATATTAAGGAGATTATGCATTTTTTTAGTTGTTTGCTTAACATGGGACTGAATCGTTTTGATTACTTTGGAAGCGTAGCAAAATTCCGTTGTTGTTGCTTGACTGCTAGAGATGACACTGCTTTCATTGACAGTGTTCATTTATTTTTGTAAGGCAGCAAAAATGCTAGTGCTGCTTATAACAGGCTCTGTGTCTTCCTTGGCTAATATATGAAGTCATTCTTAGTGGTTTTACAGGAGCACATTTTGCTTGACAATTTAGGGGTGCTGTTCTAACATTATCCATCCTCAAGCTGTCAAGTGCTCTGTAAGATTTTACTCATATGTGAATCTTAGCTTGTTGTCAAATGGCTCAAAGGATTTTAGTTGATTAATAATTCTTACTTTGAAATGAGTAATCACTCAAAATATATTTGCGTTTTAATCAAATTACAATATTTGCTGTATTTTTCATGCTGAAAGAAATATAGTTTACCATATACTAACAATAGCTATCACTCATTCTTAGATGGAAATGCCATCTTTAATATTTTTCTTCGATATTATCATAACAAAAATAGTTGAGCTGTCTTTTTTGAGAAGTAAGCAGTTATAATTTCAGTCTTTATGCTGGTCCAGCACATTTATTTCCAACAGTGTGCACACATAGAGTACATCCATTTGGTGCCTATTTCTCCATCCTTTCAAGATTCTATTCCCATTTTACAGATATGCAGATAAGGGCATAAATTAGCAAGTTCATTTGAAAATCCAGGTTGGATCAAGCTTCAGGAGCAAGAGGCCCGGTATTTTGGTCTAACCACCATTTCACCCTGCTTTTCAGCAGAATTATGCTTTCCTAGAATGACAGCATTTTCTCGAGCTTATGTAAGTCTTGAGCAAAAGCATAGAAACTTATTTTCTTCACATTAGTGCAGATTATTGTGGTTTGCTGTACCAATCTTACTCTATCTCAATATGCACTTTTCAATCTATATTTTCACCAAGTGGCAGTTTCAAAATCCAAATGTCTGTCATCATACATTGAAGAAAGTTTCAGCTTTAATAGATGCCGCTAAAAGGCAACCGCTAAGTATCACTAGGATTTGCAAAAAGTGTCCAGAGAAGTAGTCTGATGTCTGATCATAAAAATGTTTCTATTCAGCAAGAATACCTCTGTCTGATGGAACTGTCTCAAAGTTTTGCTAAGGTCTGATCCTGATTTGCCACATTCTTTCTAAATGAAAACTGCCTCAAAATGTGATTTGTGTAGTAGCCTTAAGTAATATAGCCATACTTCTGGAATTACATATAATCACAAAAGTCCTTACTGTTTAAGCACTTAAGTCATAACAATTTTAGAATGACACAAAAGTTGGATCTCACGGAGTTCACCATTTATCTAGGTTTCATCTGGTATCCAGGCAAAGGCTATCAAGGGACAGTATTTGTGAAAGTTAGAAATTATATATCATCTCTGTAGCCTCCCCTTCTTAGAAATATTTTCCCCCAGTTTTTCCCATTACTTGGGAGATAATATCAGGTTGAGAATGATGTCATATTAACAGCGTGAGAAAACAGTGCTCTCTTACCAAAAGAGGAGAAGACATATTAGAGTTCTTTTAAGCTCATCTTTTTTTTTAAAAAAAAACAAACACCTTAATTTGAGTCCATACGCTTTCAGCCATGTGAATTCTGAATACATGTTATAGACTCACAAATGGCTATTACAAATGGGAGTGGCAAACCATTATAATTTTTCATAGTTTCCATTACATATTTTTAAACTCTTTGCACCACAAGTCAGAACGGGAGAATCACAATTATTGCGTAGTACAGAGGAAGGCAAATTTCTGTGGCGAGAAAAAATTAGAGTGAGTAAAATACCTAGAGTGGGCAAAACACCTGAAGTAATTTACATACCTCAAGATGTCTGTTAGGCTACACTTATATGAATGCATATACCACACAAGCAGCTTACTGATCGTAACAGAAGATACCATAGCAAGCAAATTATGATGACTGCATTAACCACAATGTCCTCTGGAGCCTAATTTATGCTAGCTGGGAGATGGCGATTGGTTATGGCGATGAGAACAATATTGTGATAGGAAATGGCTTAGGCTGCAATCAGCCCACTTACCAGGAACCATCTTGCTCCTCCCTCTGGCAACCATCTTGCTCCTCCCTCTGCTTATTTATGCCTTGTTCCCTCTTTCCTCTGCCATCTCCAGTAGGGCAAGCTGTTCAGCCCTCTTCAAGGAATGCAGATAACAGTATTGATTACATCTGGATCAGTGCAGGTGCACATTGAAACAAAGCATCCCTGCTCCAAAACAAATAAGAGCATTGTTAATATTCCCATTTAGTGGATAGAAAGTTGAGCGTAACCTTCCTTCCCACAGATCCACTGTAACATCTTAAGATGGAGCAGGGGAGGAAGGTAGAGAAGGGCCTAAGTGGTTCTGCAGGAGGAAGTCACTTCCACCCAAACAGCAATTCTGCAGTGTGCTGCTGCTTCATGTGGTGTAAACAGCAGCAGTAAAATGAGGTAACTCAAAGCTGACAGGAAGCTAGCATGAGACTTTCTGGATTGGTGAGTTGGAAATACAGTGGTACCTCAGGTTACATACTGTCAGGGGTTCAGGAGCAGAGGCGAGGGCAAGGGAGGAAACAGAGAGCGAGGGGGAGGAGGCAGAAGAAAGGATGAGTGATGACGACGACCCGAGATCTCCGAGTCTTTCCAGTGAATCAGAAGATTCACAAAAAGGAGCACCAGTGGCCAGGGCAAGGGGGGAGACTAGGGGGACACCCCAGGAAGAAAGAGCCAGAGGGGACTCAGAGGGGAGCAGTTGGAGATCGGGACCAACATCACCGCCAGAGAGTAGGAAAGAGGAAGAGCGCCAGGGGGCAAGCGCTGGCAGCTCGCAACAGGAGGGAGGGCACGAGTCAGGAGTGGCCACACCTTCATCGGGGAGCGAAGTGACGGTTAGACGGAAAGTGGAAGGTTGGGCGCGCGCGCCAAGTTCAAATGCACAGGAAGGTGGCGCAGTAGGCAGCCCGGAAAGGGAGCCAGGTCCTAAAGCCCGGCGCAAGGAGACAGGAGAGTCAGGGGGGTCAGCGTCAGAAGAATCCCGGAAGGAAGAGACCCAGGGGGGCAGAGGGACCCAGAGGAGAACTGTCAGGTGGAAAAGGTGGAGCAGGGCTAGGATATTAAGTTGGTGCGCAAGGGGCGGAGACTCAGACGGAGCTTCGCCGATCTAAGCATAAGACGTAGGGTTGCACGCAGCAGCTCGAGAATGGAGACTGTAACTCAATAAAGACTTTTATTTAACGATCGCTGGCTAGCGTGATCCTCTGTGAGCTAGGATCTGGAAGCAACCCTGACAGTAAGCTCCGTCTCTTCAAATTGTGGGCATCCACGGCCTCGCGGAGAGGAGGGAAAGCGGGTGCCTACAAGAGAGCTCACGAACGGCAGACAATATGACGGCCGAACAGCAAATAACGGAACTCAGAGAAGCAGTTTCACGACTGAATGCCGAGGCGCTGGCGTCCAGGAAGAGAGAGGAGGAAGCAGCTGCCGCCTACAGGGATCTCCAGGTCAGGTTGGACGTGCTTACGAAGCAAGGGCAACAGACACCCAAATCAGAGGGGATTGGGTTGGGGAGACGCACAGGCGGTCTAGTCTCGCACTTCGATGGGAATTTGCAACAGTACCCCAACTTTAGAGCAGACGTAATGTGTGCACTGCAACTACTGCACAAAGACTTTAGAGATGAACAAGAGAAAGTGGGGTTCATCATGTCCCATTTGCATGGAGACGCAAAAGCATGGCTGCGCAATTTGTGGAGAGATAAGGATCCTGCGCTCCAAAATGCGGACGCCTTTATTAAAGCGATCGATGGCTGTTTTTTATCAAGCATTGACGTGGATCTTGCCCGAAAGGAGGTGCATGGACTAAGGCAAGGGAGGGCCAGCGTTAGGCAGTACCATGCCCGCTTTTTCGCTTTGGTCAGTGCCCTGGAATGGGACAGAGATTCGGCTCCTGTCAGAGACCTTTTTTGGGAGGGCTTGCACAGCTCGGTTAAAGATGAGATTGCGAGGGGGGAGAGACCCCGGACCACGCAGGAGATCGTTCAGAGGGCGCTGGCGGTGGGGGTGCGGCTGGAAGAACGTCCATGGAGCAGGGAAGAAGGGCGCAGCGGGCGCGAACCAGCCAGGGGCTCCTCCTTCCTTCCCAGAGAAGCAGCGCGTGCGCAATCCACGCCTCCAACAGGGGGAGGGGTGGAACCGATGGAGGTTGGGAGTGCAAGGGCTCAGTCAGCAGCCAGAGCCCTAGCACCGGCAGCAGTGAAAGCGAAGCCTCCTAGAGGGAACAGGAAGTGTTATATCTGCGAGGATCCAGGGCATATGGCGAAAGAGTGTCCCCGGAGGCTCCACAAGCACACTGCAGCCTCAGCAATGGTGACTGCAGCAACGCAGCACGGAGAACCACAGCAGGGAAACGACGATGTCTGGCTGGAGGAAGAGGCACTGGGGCCCAGCCAGACGTGTCAGTGAAGCAGTCCCCAGAGATTTTACCGCCCATGGACCCCCTCCCGCCCAAGCCAGTAGTGAGGCTCACCGCATCGCTCCAGCTACCCAATGGAATCACCATGGACGTGCCAATCACCGTCGACTCGGGAAGCAATGCAGACTTCATAGGGCAGGACTTTGTCGACCGGCACGCTATACAGTTGCTGCCTGCCACGCTGCCCCTGCAGGTTGTCACGGTGGATGGCAGGGAGCTGTTAGGGGGGCAAGTGGTGAAGCAGACGCCACCTATGGTGCTGCGGCTTGGAAATCACAGGGAAATCATCAGCTTCAACGTCACTCAACTCTCGGACACGCCTATTGTATTGGGCATGAGTTGGCTGGACAAGCACAGCCCGACGCTGGCTTGGTACCAGAGGCAGCTGACCTTCGGCTCTTCCTTTTGTGCTGAACACTGCATCATGCCCCAGCAGGAAGGGGAGCAAGAGGAGTCACAGCTGCTGCTAGGCACGCTGCAAGCGATTCCCCACAAGTACGCAGAATTTTTGGAGGTTTTCTGCGAGAAGGAGGCAGACAAGCTACCCCCCCACAGACCATATGACTGCAAAATTGACCTGCTGCCGGGGGCGGCGCTGCCCAAAGGGAAGCTGTATTCCATGTCTGAAGACGAACTGCAGGAACTCAAAGAGTTCATAGATCATAATTTGAAGCGCGGTTTCATCCGAGAGTCCCAGGCAGCGGGGGGCAGTCCTGTATTCTTTGTGAAGAAGCGAGACACGCCCCAAAAAAGACTCGTAGTGGACTACCGCATTTTGAACAGTGTCACCAAGCCGTCGGACTTCCCCATGCCCCGAATCGACGACCTCCTCGCAAAAGTACGCAAGGGCAGCGTGTTCACCAAGTTGGACCTGCGAGGGGCGTACAACCTCATTCGCATGCGGGAAGGAGATGAGTGGAAGACAGCCATGCTCACGCCCCTGGGCACCTACGAATATAGAGTTATGCCTTTTGGATTGCAAAATGGCTCCCACGTTTTTCAAGCTTTCATGCATCACGTGTTGGCGGGGCTCCTCTACAAGACGTGCGTCTGTTTCTTGGATGACATCCTGATCTTTTCGGAATCGCAGCAGGAGCATGACAGACACGTCAGGGAAGTGCTGAGCAGGCTCCAGCAACATAGGCTTTACGCCAAGCTGGAGAAGTGCCAATTCGACGTGACGGAGGTGGATTTCCTGGGCTACAAGTTGTCTGACAAGGGGCTCGCCATGGACAGCGCCAAGGTTCGAGCGGTGTTGGATTGGAAAAGCCCACGCAACCGGAAGGAGGTCCAACGGTTTGTCGGCTTCGCGAACTTCTATCGCAAGTTCATCAAAGGCTTCGCTATGCAGACAGCGGCCATCACGGACACGCTCAGTTCCAAGAAAAAGAAGTTCATCTGGACAGCGCAGGCGGAGCAGTCCTTTCAGGCACTCAAGCGTCTTTTCGCGTCGGAGGAACAGCTGCTTCATGTCGACCCCAGCAGGCCGATGAGAGTTGAAACAGACGCCTCAGACAGGGCCGTCGGAGCAGTCCTGCTGCAGAAGGACCCACAGGGGGTTTGGAGGCCCGGAGCGTTTTACTCCAGGAAGCTCAGCAAGTCCGAACAGAACTACACCATCTGGGACAGGGAGTTGCTGGCTATTCATGCAGCGTTCAAAGCATGGAGGCACTTCCTGATTGGAGCCAAGCACACGGTGCAGGTCTGCACGGACCACAAGAATCTGGAGCACTGGCGCACGGCACAGTTCCTGAACCAGAGGCAGATACGTTGGGCTGAGTTCTTTGCGAACTTCGACTTCCGGATAGAGTATGTCCTGGGGGACACCAACATCATGGCGGACGCGCTCTCCCGTAAGCCACAGTATCTGGAGGATGCCACGCCAGCGGCCGCCATGCACATCTTCGCACCGACAGTGTGGGCGTGCGCTGCGGCGACAGTGGACCTGGAGGCGGTGCGACGAGCGTTGCAGAATGACTCCTTCGCGCAAGCAAAGATGGCAGAGATGCAAAGGGGCACGGCAGCGACCGACGGGTTCCAGCTGAGAGATGGATTGCTCATCCGCAAAGGGGCCATCTACGTGCCGGGAGACGAACTTCGCGCCAAGGTACTGCATCAGCTGCACGACGCGCCCACTGCCGGGCACTTTGGCAAGGAGAAGACGGTGGAATTAGTCGCCAGGGATTTCTGGTGGCCCGGAATGAGAGGGGAGGTCGCGGACTACGTGGCGAGGTGCGACACCTGCCAGAGGGCCAAACCAGTGCACAGACCGCCGGCCGGACTGTTGGAACCGCTGCAAACTCTGGTCGAACCATGGGAGAGAGTCGCCCTGGACTTCGTCACGGATCTGCCCAGCTCGAGGGGCAAGACGGCCGTGCTGGTGGTGGTGGACTTGTTCTCCAAGATGGCACATTTCATCCCGTGTGCGAAGGTGGCCACGGCGGAACAAACCGCCAAACTGTTCATAGACCACGTGTTCAAGGTTCACGGTCTGCCACGGTCTATTCTGTCCGACCGCGGGCGGCAGTTCATCTCGAATTTCTGGCAGAAGCTGATGGGCTTCCTGAACGTCAAGATCAACCTGGCGTCGGCGAGACACCCGCAGACCAACGGGCAAGCGGAGCGGGTCAATGCCATCATGCAGCAGTACCTGAGATGCTATGCGAATCAACAGCCTGCGACGTGGGTGGATTACCTGCCGCTCGCCGAGTTCGCCTACAACAACACGAAGCACGTGTCCACGGGGGTCACGCCGTTCTTCGCCAACAACGGGAGGCACCCCAGAACCTTCCCGGGACTGGAAAGACTGGTGGAGGGGGAGCCGCAGACAGCAGATGCGTTCGCGTCGGAGTTGCAGGAGGTCCACGATCAGCTGCGGCGGCACCTGGAGCTGGCCAAACACGCATACAAGGTGCAGGCAGACAAACACAGAAGGGTTGGCGAAGAGATCCATGTGGGAGACTGGGTCTGGTTAGCAGCCCACGCAGTGCCGGCCAGGTCGTTGGCCAAGAAGAAACTAGGGCATAAGCAACTGGGGCCCTACCAAGTCGAAGAGCAGGTCAACCCGGTGGCCTTCAGGCTGGCGCTTCCGGAGGGTTCCAGAATGCATCCGGTGTTCCACAGATCGGTGCTCACTCCCTACAAGGCACCGCACAGGTTTCAGGAACCCGGAACGGCGCCGAGTCCGCTCCGAGAGGGAACCAGGCAACGGGGAGTGGCACAGGAGGTGCGCCTCAACAAAGTCACAGAGATTTTGGACTCCAGATGGGGGGAAGAGGGGGTAGAATACCTTCTCGCTAAGGAGGGCACCCCGGCCAGTGCCAACAGCTGGGTGCCGGGCTACGCTTTAGATGAACCTCTGCTCAAGGAAGAGTTTCATGCCCTCTTCCCCCATAGGCCAATGCCAGCGGACTTTTTCGACGACTGGCTTTTCACGCCCACGCTTTCAGCCAGCACGTTCCGGGGGTTCGACTCGGATGAGGAACCGACACGAGACGCCCGTTCCCCGGAGGGGTCGCCCTCGGGATCTGCTTCAGAACCCTCGTATTGGTGGGATGATCGACCAGAGGAGCAGTGGCGCAGGAAGTGGCTGGAGGGTCCAGGACGAGCAACGCCTCCAGAAGGAAGCGAGGGAGAGACGGACATGGACGTTTTCGGGGACGACCAGGGTCTCGAGCACGGCGGCACAGAGATGGAAGCAGAGGTGACCGTCGTCGACGAGAGCAGGGAGGAAGAACCGGAAGACTTCGGATGGAGGCCCGCCACGGGAAGCGAACTGTACCCGACATTCGTCCCCTTGACACTGCAGCACCCAGTTCCCGCACCGGAAGGAGGGGAGGGGGGAAGAGGGGGCTTCGAGGGGGGGATGGATGTCAGGGGTTCAGGAGCAGAGGCGAGGGCAAGGGAGGAAACAGAGAGCGAGGGGGAGGAGGCAGAAGAAAGGATGAGTGATGACGACGACCCGAGATCTCCGAGTCTTTCCAGTGAATCAGAAGATTCACAAAAAGGAGCACCAGTGGCCAGGGCAAGGGGGGAGACTAGGGGGACACCCCAGGAAGAAAGAGCCAGAGGGGACTCAGAGGGGAGCAGTTGGAGATCGGGACCAACGTCACCGCCAGAGAGTAGGAAAGAGGAAGAGCGCCAGGGAGCAAGCGCTGGCAGCTCGCAACAGGAGGGAGGGCACGAGTCAGGAGTGGCCACACCTTCATCGGGGAGCGAAGTGACGGTTAGACGGAAAGTGGAAGGTTGGGCGCGCGCGCCAAGTTCAAATGCACAGGAAGGTGGCGCAGTAGGCAGCCCGGAAAGGGAGCCAGGTCCTAAAGCCCGGCGCAAGGAGACAGGAGAGTCAGGGGGGTCAGCGTCAGAAGAATCCCGGAAGGAAGAGACCCAGGGGGGCAGAGGGACCCAGAGGAGAACTGTCAGGCGGAAAAGGTGGAGCAGGGCTAGGATATTAAGTTGGTGCGCAAGGGGCGGAGACTCAGACGGAGCTTCACCGATCTAAGCATAAGACGTAGGGTTGCACGCAGCAGCTCGAGAATGGAGACTGTAACTCAATAAAGACTTTTATTTAACGATCGCTGGCTAGCGTGATCCTCTGTGAGCTAGGATCTGGAAGCAACCCTGACACATACGCTTCAGATTACATATGCTTCAGGTTAGACTCTGCTAACCCAGAAATAGTACCTCGGGTTAAGAACTTTGCTTCAGGATGAGAACAGAAATCGTGCTTCGGCGGCGCAGCAACAGCAGCGGGAGGCCCCATTAGCTAAAGTGGTGCTTCAGGTTAAGAACAGTTTCAGGTTAAGAACAGACCTCCAGAATGAATTAAGTACTTAACCCGAGGTACCATTGTAGTGTTATCAACACTAGCAGGGGTGAACATTGTGATGCAAGAAGCAATAATACCGTATTTTTCGCCCCATAGGATGCACTGGCCCATAGGACGCACCAAGGTTTTTTGGGGGGAAATAAAGAAAAAAAATTATTTCCCCCCCAGGCGCTTGCGGGGCAGGCAGCGGGGAGAAGCGCTATTCTCCCCACCGCCGGCCTGCAGACCAGGTCCGGGGACAGCGGGAAGACGCGCTGCGCCTCCCCGCTGTCCCCGGAGCTTGCGGGGCTGGCGGCGGGGAGAAGCACGCATCTCCCCGCCGTCAGCCTCCAAACCACATCGGGAGACAGCGGGATGGCGGCGTTCCGCCTCCCCGCTGTCCCCCAACCTTGTGGGGCTGGCGCTGCGGCTCTCCTGAAGCCTGGAGAGAGAGAGGGGTTGGTGCGCACCGACCCCTCTCGCTCTCCAGTCTTCAGCGAAAGCCCGCATTCGCCCCATAGGACGCACACACATTTCCCCTTCATTTTTGGAGGGGGGAAAGCGCGTCCTATAGGGCGAAAAATACGGTATATATTAAAAGTCCATTCTCTGGCTACTTGTTTGGGCAGAGAGTAGCTGAACAAAACAATAGTATTCTTCAATAGTTGTAGGGTAGAAAGGAGAGATACAGGAAAGTGAGTTAAATAAAAACCTTTATGCACCACTCTGCCACTCCCTTTTTGCAAATGTGTTTGTATGCATTTCCTTTACGTTTGGATTTTCAGCAGAGGGCACTATACCATAATGAATATCATGAAGCTATAATGGCCATTACTATAAGTGACGGGTGAGATACAAGGCTTCATAAGTTTTGTTTAAAAACAAACAAACACCCCCCCCCCCGAAATATGAGAAACAATGTACTTTTTCCTGAAGTAAATTTCAAAACTTTGTCATTATGTGCCCTGTGCAAAGATGGAGTTTAAAATGAAAGTATTAAAAGTGATACTGCACATTCTGTAATTTAAGATGCATAGTTCAGGCCATGAGACTTTGTAAAAGGTTCACCACTGTCTAACAGCCGCAAATCGGACTCATGCTTTCTTTGTCAGGTCTCAGGTGCTGCAATAGAAGCAGGCGTTTTCAGTTGTGGTCCACAAGCCCCGTGCCCTTAATATGCACCCGGTGACTTTTTGCTGCAGCTATTTTATTGTTTTATGGAAAGCGTTAATAAGAAAAACTCATTGCAAAATACGCACCCATTGACTGTGAACAGATAAAATCAGAAACAACTGAGAACTCAACATCTGTGCAACAACTGTTGTGATGGTTGGAGCAGCCTCAGCAGCTCCTGAGCCTGTGCTGATTTGAAAAAGAACAGGATGCCACTGGCACAGGATTCCAACTTCTGGCCAGGCTTATGTTCAACAATGAGACAGAATAAGTTGCATTTCCGGGCTAGGAGCTTGCACAACTGCTCTGCTCAACACCATTAGCCTTTACAAATATTGTGTAATCCCAGATAACCCTGGGGCTTGTCCAAGCTTGGCTGCTTAAAATCACCTGCAGGTGTGTTGGGGGCGGGGAGGGCTACATCAGTACAAGCAGATTGCATCACAACTCTTTATTTACCCATCACCCCATGGGGTCAATACTCCCATTGCTCCTTGTGTTCTGCTTTTCATTAGCCTCATGGGACAATGAAAAATACTTAATTTTTCCCCACTTGATGTTGCTACCGCCGTTAATTCTAGAAAACAGTCACAGACATGTAGAAGTAAGTGTTATCCTTTTCCTTCCTTTTTTTTTACCAGAATATTTGAACTGAAATGTGAATTAATTCAAAATGTACTCAGACTCATTTTCTCAACCCTTTGTATAACAGCTGCCAGTGTATGGAGTGAAAAATACCAAAGAATTAGAATTGGCTTTTTAGTGACTTTCATGATCCATGCAAGTGCAAGCCAATTAATTGTTCCAAAGACATATTTGGAATTTGCTTCATTGTACTGTTTTTCTTACTCTTTTATAATTGCTAGCAATAAAAAAAATCTTCAGGCTTTTAAAATTGATCTTCTGTTATTTCCATTTTGAAGGTTCTCAGCTTATAAGTACTTATATGGCAAACAGCAGCAACATCAACAACCCCCAACCAATCTCCACATATAGCATAACATTTGGTTTATTTATATGTCAGAAACCACCTAAATACCATGGGGAGATGGAGTGGAGGGCTGCAGGGGAAGCAGAAATGGGAGAAAATTACCTCCTGTTCTCTTATAGTAGTGTTCACTCTGTTGGATCAAAAGCTGTTCTGCAAGCAGAAGGGCAGCACTGGATTTCTAATTCATCACAGTTCTTTATCTTGGTAGTAATAATTGGCATTTACACCACAGGAACCAACTAAAATGAATTCTAAATAAATGTAGACTTCCCAAGCAAACATGGACATAATACATGAAAAGTAAATTCCAGACGCCTTTTAAATTTTTATAATGAGATTTAATAAGGTAGCTAGGCCTTTGGTCAACCATTATTCAACACAAAGCATTCTATGCCAATCATGTGTTTTCTGTTTTGAATTACAGCTCACCACAGCCACCCTGGATGGCAAACTGCAATTGTTCCTACCGGATTGTCAGCCTTGACTTCCTTGGCTCTGCTACTTTAAGAATAAGGCTCCCCGACAGAAAGGAGATATTTGGTTACTGGGCAAGTTACAGCACTTTTCTGTTTTAAATATAGGCTTCCAGATTATGTCTGCCCTGGGATTTCCTCCAAGGTCTACTCTGCTGGAAAAACATTTTGTATAAGGGTAGCGAGTCCTTTCTGCCACTGTACTTGCAGAGCATTATCACATTCAGGTTACCTTGGACTGCAACTTTGGAAGTGCTACAGAATAGGTAGATGTATAATATTATGTTGGGTTGTTTCCCATTATTAATAGCTCTAGCCATCCTAGTGCAATTTGTCTGGAAATATCAAGTAAGATTTAAGAAAGCTGGTGTCTAGCAGCATATATACACTTTTTGTTGTAGTTTGTTGGGATTTCGATAGTTATCTCCACAACCAGACATTTAAGAAATAAACCTTTGTACCATTCTTGGCTAAACCCTTATGCCCAATAATAAAGTGATATTCTAGTCATTTGTGTCCTTGCCTGTTGATTCAACGTGAGGGGAAATATGAGGTTCTGAGCATTACTGAGACATACAAGCAAAGGTTTACTATAGTTCAGACACCAGTGGATATGATACCAAACATATTTCAAGACTAAATGTTATGCGGTCCTTTTCTCCTTGTCATGTATAAAGACTCTGGAAGACAAATCACACTGGATTTCTGGCTCCTCAAGAACCAGTACGGAAAATGTGGTTTGCACTATTTCGCAACAGGTTGCTAAATATGTCACTGTGGTATATTCAACTTTTACATGAATTCTTTAATCTAATTTTGAAGAGCATTTTGAGGATAATCTTTAAAAAGCTGTGCACACTGAGTTGGGTCTGACTAAGTCATACTCAGAGTAGATCCAATGAAATAAATGTCATTCTTAGAACTATTTCCCAAAAGAAAACCCAATTCTAATAAGAAAGTCAATACCAGTAAGAAGTCCAACCCATCCAAAAGTCATCTTGTTCAATCCATCTTTATTTCACTGGGACAATACTAGGAATGTGCTTAACTATCCCACTGAAATAAACGTAACTTTGAAAAGTATTTCTTTTTGCTAGAATTGAATCCATGGTTTCTGCATTCTTTCAAATTACTTTGACCCCACTTCAGGCCCCACTTACCCAGAGCAGTTTACTATGGGTATATGTAATCCGACAGGATTGATTTTTATCTAGATGTTATAATTCCATTGGTGCAAACCATTTTAAAATTATGCTTAATTCTATATTATTCTATATTATTTGCCTTCTAGTTGTGGGGCAAATGGGTAGGTGTGTGCACAAATTCTTCAGAAGAATTCTTCATTGTCAGAAAATGAAAATGGTGGTTAAATGCTGAAAGTTGTGCAGCTAGTTTGGGGAAGGTTCAAGAGCTCAAATGTGTAGCAAAACTGAAGATCCCAGTGACAACAGTGGGGTAACTAGATGGCATTATTATACCCCGCCCATCTGACTGGGTTGCCCCAGCCGCTCTGGGTAGCTGGCATTTTGGCAATACTAATCATGCTGATAGTTCTGGAAAGCAAGGGTATTAAACTTGGTTCCTAAAGTTTCTATTGATATCAGCGACTATGGGGCAGATAAACACATTCTGACAAAATAACCAGACAGTTATTGCATACCAGTGTTTGAACCATTGCATAATAACCAAAGGAACATTTGGTTGCTACATTTTTTACATCCAGGAAACTGTCAGAATGATTTGTAATGAAGTTCTTATCATTGGATGTTCACTCTAGGATTGGTATCCGTCAGCTGTTGCTCTGACAGCTGGGAACACTTGTCAGGTGGCAGGCTTCACTGTTTTGAGACAAATCAATAGCCTATAGTAGCTCAGCAGAGCAATGCAGATACAGGGTAGACAGAGCTGGGTTTTCTCAGGAGAGTTATAAAAGCATATTACTGATAATGTAAAACAAGTAGCTGAAGCTCTGAGGAGCTGTGTAATAGTGACTCATTCTGAATCACACAATCTAATGATTCTGATCCTTTATGTACACCGATCAAAGTAAAACATCTGGTTCTGTGCTTCAGATAATTTGTGGCATTTCATAAGCCTATCTTTGTTGAAAGAGCAGTTTCCAGTCATATCATTGGTCTGCTATACTAGGCTTATTCAGTGTTACATTAAAAATGCCCACATGTCTTTGAATTCTGCGGAGAAGGGAAGTTTTAGTTCGCTTAAAGGTGAATTTTTGGCTTTGGAACTTCCTCTGTGGACAATATAAACCTTTCTTATGCTTGCTGATCACATAAGGGCAATCTGGTGTGAATAGACATTCAACCAAAGGCACAATTGTGGGCCTTTCCCCTTTAAAGTGGAATAGCAATTGTGGATATAGACTACACTGGTTTAATACACAGGTTGGATCTAGAGTTTGTTTTCGCAGATGACAGTATCCTCTGAGAAGAGTTCCACTCAGGATGCTTCTGTCAGTGGAAAGGATAGGAGAGGTGATTTTTGCTAATTTCTTTTTTCCTCTGCCAACTGCTACTTCCTGTGCTGTTCTGGAGAAACCAAACCTTGGATCCAACCCATTTTGATTGCATGAACCATTGACTCATCCCAGAGAGTCTTCTCTCCACATTTCCTACAGATTCACAATAGCTATGAGTAGAGCCAGGGTGTCTGAAAAAAATTATCATCTCTTACAGGGAGGGTTGTTGACAGGTTTTGGTCTACCCATAATTCATCTGTTGCTGTTGATTTTGTTCCTTTTCAATTGTTAAATTTTCTGATATTTAATTGCAGACCACCCTGAAGATTTCAGTGTGGGATACAAATAAAAATGTGAACCCACTCATTTTGGTGCTCTTCATCAGAGACCCTGCTCCACATGCCCCTGCCATCAGAGATTTAGGCAGGTGGTGACCAAAGACAAGACCTTTTTTGGTTGTGGCACTGTAATTGTGGAAAGAGGTGTTGTGCCTATGCTACTTTCCACCAGATGCCAAATAATAAATTTCCTGGCTGCCTTTTCTTTAGTTGAGTTTTATACCCATTGATTGTTTTCCTTTTTTGCTGTATGGTGGTTGTTTTTATAAAGAAATGTTTTATGACTTGATGACTTATTGATTTACGTTTTTAATGCTTTCTTGGATAATTAATAGGAATGTTGGGATATAAATGTATGAACATATAAAATATAATAAGAAGGAGAATTTAGTTTGTGTGCCACTACACTATACAGTGGTACCTCGGGTTAAGTATTTAATTCGTTCCGGAGGTCTGTTCTTAAACTGAAACTGTTCTTAACCTGAAGCACCACTTTAGCTAATGGGGTCTCCTGCTGCTGCTGCACTGCCTAAGCCCGATTTCTGTTCTCATCCTGAAGCAAAGTTCTTAACCTGAAGCACTATTTCTGGGTTAGCGGAGTCTGTAACCTGAAGCGTATGTAACCCGAGGTACCACTGTATGTGATTGCTGCTGACAGTGAACCAGCTGTAAATCATTACTTTTAATGCCACCTTGAAGTTCATCAGTGAATCTTTTTCATGCAATATAGCTGCTCTGGTCCCTGTAAGATGGGAGATGGGTGCATTGCCTAAAGCGGGGAGGTGTTCCCTAGCTTCAGGAAATGGCAAGGAATTCCCATACCCAGTTTCTGGCTAAAATGGGGGAAGCAAAGAGACAATCCTGCTCTGCTGGTGGCTTTCCTTTTTTGAGAGTGTGTGGAAATGCTGCTAAGCTCAAGTAAAATCAAGCAACCATCCAGCCATTTGCTGCTGTATCTCTACAGATCAGGTCCTGGAAAAAGAAAGGGAGCTTTTCCTGCTAGTATTGCTGAAGATGAATGACTTTCTGTTTCCCAATGCTGAACATTGGCATGCCCTAGAACACAGAAAATTGAAATTTACTTTAAGTACACATTTAACTTTTGTCATTATAAAGGTAAAGGTAAAGGTACCCCTGCCCGTACGGGCCAGTCGTGTCCGACTCTGGGGTTGTGCGCCCATCTCACTTAAGAGGCCGAGGGCCAGACTGTCCGGAGACACTTCTGGGTCACGTGGCCAGCGTGACAAAGCTGCTCTGGTGAGCCAGCACCAGCGCAGCACACGGAAACGCCGTTTACCTTCCCGCTATAAAGCGGTACCTATTTATCTACTTGCACTTAGGGGTGCTTTCGAACTGCTCAGTGGGCAGGAGCTGGGACCGAAAGACAGGAGCTCACCCCGCCGCGGGGATTCGAACCGCCGACCATACGATTGGCAAGTCCTAGGCGCTGAGGTTTTACCCACAGCGCCACCCGCATCCCTTTTTTCATTATAATCACAACCAAAAGCACAAACTACATGGCTTTAGAACAGTTCAGGTCATGCTGTTTCAAAGTAAATTAATAAAGCAAAAGGTAGATGGAGTGGAGTTTTCAGCAATGGTTGATACTGGTGAGGGGGAGGGGAGGGAGATTACCAATGGGGAAGAAATTTGGTTTAGCCAATTTACACTTTCCAAATTGAAACACAAATCAAAGCACAACTATCCTTCAGAACTCATTTCTTCAAATTTTATGATGCACTCCTCCAGCAAAAAGAAAATGTAGAAAAAAGTGCATATTAGGGATAGCATGTACAGAAACAAATATATAAATGAAAGCAACATACAAAATACATTAGGGGCAATCGCTTGTAAAATGTGTATATTAGATTATTTTGTCTAATAAATTATATATTAGGAGCCATATGCTCTAAAATGATGACAACTGGAACGTGTCCAGAGGAGGGCAACCAGAATGGTCAAAGGCCTGGAAACGATGCCTTATGAGGAACGGCTAAGGGAGCTGGGCATGTTTAGCCTGGAGAAGAGGAGGTTAAGGGGTGATATGATAGCCATGTTCAAATATATAAAAGGATGTCATATAGAGGAGGGAGAAAGGTTGTTTTCTGCTGCTCCAGAGAAGCGGACACGGAGCAATGGATCCAAACTACAAGAAAGAAGATTCCACCTAAACATTAGGAAGAACTTCCTGACAGTAAGAGCTGTTTGACAGTGGAATTTGCTGCCAAGGAGTGTGGTGGAGTCTCCTACTTTGGAGGTCTTTAAGCAGAGGCTTGACAACCATATGTCAGGAGTGCTCTGATGGTGTTTCCTGCTTGGCAGGGGGTTGGACTCGATGGCCCTTGTGGTCTCTTCCAACTCTATGATTCTATGATAATTTTTTGTGATGACATTTGAATACAAAAAAATCACAAACTGATGCAGAAATTTGGTAAACTGGATTTAAGATTGGAAAAGTGAAAGCTGAAAAAAAAATTGATAGGTTCACCCATCCTGAGTGCAGCTTAAGCCCTGTTTCTTCCTTTGAATATAACGGTGTTAGAAGCAAGTGCCTATGTCTGCCTGTGAAATATTCAGTAGTATCCAACTGGTGGGCAGAGCTGCACTTCTGACACCAGTGTTGCTATACTTGCCTGGATGGGGCTGAGATGGGGCAGAGCATCAGCCAGGAGACAACCCATTTCAGCACTCCTACCAACTGCAGCTCTGCTCCTCCACCATACTGGACACTACTAGAAATACTGGATGATGCACAATTGCCTTTTCCACAGATATTGTGCATTGCCTAACCTTGTGTATCTATTTGATAATAAGGACAAATAAAACTCAAGGAAAGTACTCTGCCATCATGAATCAACAATTTATTGAATAACTGGCAATTAACTGACAGCAACTTATTTTTCTGGCTCCTGGGAAGGCTTGTTTCTTAAATATGGTAGCTTTGCAGTTGTCACTGTGGTTCTGTAATGAAATGTTTTCTGAGGAAAGCTTGAGTTGATTTGCATGTTGCACTAATAGTTTGTTTCATGTCTCCTTCCTTTCCTATACTTATTCAGGGCCACTGGTGGTATGGCTTCAGTGTTCAAACATTTGACTTCCAGCACTGGAATTTTCCTTTGCTAAGGTCTGATCCTGATTGATAATCATCATTTCAATTTATGACCGAGATATATGTGACAGTGGCAGACCTGTCTCTTTCAAAGAGAGCCTGCCCCAGTCAGACATCAAATAAGTAGTGGAGGTCCAGTTCTAAGGACAAAAAACAGTGCAAAGTTCTTTTTTTAAATAAAAAATACACCATGTTGAAATAAAAAAATTCCTTTCAGTAGCACCTTAAAGACCAACTGAGTTAGATCTTGGTATGAGCTTTCGTGTGCATACACACACTGTGTATCTGAAGAAGTGTGCATGCACACAAAAGCTCATACCAAGAACTAACTCAGTTGGTCTTTAAGGTGCTACTGAAAGGAATTTTTTTATTTTGACTATGGCAGACCAACACGGCTACCATGTTGAAAGTTACTTAAGGACGATAGTAGCTTTTCACCTATGGATTGGCATTTTTCTCATCATTCAGTGGAAGTTGCTGCTCATTGGGACCATTAGCATGGAAAGCAAGGATACCAACTGTAAGTGGAGCCAGAACAAATGACTGGCAGAGCCTAAGCCAATGACAGGCAGAGCTAACTAATTCTGGTTTTGTTCCCACATAGAATTCTATAAAGGCAAATACTCAGACTGAATTGGAATAGCTCAGAAATCAAACTTCTTCACTTCAGAAAATGTACCCCCAATACAAGTGTAACCCAGACTTGTATTAATACAGCGGTAATCCAGCCCTCCTATAAATTATCCACTCTATTTCCAAGCAAACTTAATTTTGCAAAGTGGGGGGAGGTGTTTCCCTGCTCTCCCACCCCCTCTGACTTCCCTCTTCTCCCACCCCCCTTAAAATAAAAGATTGGTTAAGCACTTAAAAGCTGAATTTGCACAAGATACATGCATATGAGTTGTGAGTCAACTATATTATTTTTTATGTGAAGCAACCAGAACTGTGCACAGTATTCCAAATGTAACCACACCATAGATTTGTATAATAATATTATGATACTGGCAGTTTTCTTTTCAATTCCTTTCCTAATTATTCCTAGTATGGGATTCACTTTTTTCCACTGCTGCTGCACAGTGAAAGACCCATTGCATCCCAAGAGGAAAAGATGCTCTTGAGCATGCATCCTAGCCTCAAAAGTGAAGCTTATATGGTGTATCTGTCACTCGGCAGCCCTCCCCTCTTGCATGAGAAAGCTTGCCTGGTAAGATAGCAGGCTGGGGTTGGCAGAAAGGGGTGGAGGCAAACTCACTGTGACTTGGTTTCTCCAAGGTGCCTGAGAGAAAACTCCGAAAGACCTGAATTTCCCCCAATTATTTTCAAAGATAAACCAAATTAATTACCAGGCGAGTTATTCTTGCACAATGATTCTCAGAACAATTAAATTAGCAGAGGAAAGACCGTCGCCTTTTAAAGAAAGGAATGCTTAATTCCTGTGTGCTTCTACTAACGAAGGATAAATTGTTTCAAGTTGTTTCTAAGACGCTTAATAAAAACAGTGGAGAAGTGTGGGAGAATTAGCCTTGTTTTAATTTTGAAATGGCACAGAACCTCCATGTTCTGAACATTGCTTGAATTCCAGTTCTGGTTAATTCTTTTTCTTTGCCAGTCAGCCTTTTACAAGGCAAGCAAACACTGGTAGCCTGACCTCATAAATGTATAGCGGGAAACAAAACAAAAACAATTTTACAGCTAGCTGGGAAGACCACAGAGTCCTCACAGTTCCAGTTGCTGAGTTGATCTTTAAAGTTTGTGTGAGGTCAAGTGTGAAGCTAGAGCCAAGTCAGCCCTGGAATGCTTCAGGGCCCAGAAAAAGGCCCATCCATGGAGTAGTTTCACCTCGCGACAGATGGCAGTACAGTAAGTGGTAGGTTGAATTCTCACGGTATTTCATAGTTCATGTTAGCTGTCCCCTTGATAGAAAAAAAAAGTGCCACTCTTGAAATGGTGGTGGTCTTGAGACCTGCTTTCAAGCAGGCTGGGCCCTACCATTTGGCAGAGTGAGACAACTGCCTCATACACAGCAGATGAAGGGAGCGGGGACAGTGATGGGCAGCTTCCGTTCTTCTATGAGGGTATAGAACTTTGTGGGCCACATGCCGTTTCCTCTGCCCGCCTAGCTAGACTTCTGCTTTTAGATACTAGCCTGTTGCCAGTACAGTGGTACCTCGGGTTAAGAATGTAATTCGTTCTGGAGGTCCGTTCTTAACCTGAAACTGTTCTTAACCCTGAGGTACCACTTCAGCTAATGGGGCCTCCCGCTGCCACCACGCAATTTCTGTTCTCATCCTGAAGCAAAGTTCTTAATCCGAGGTACTATTTCTGGGTTAGCAAAGTCTGTAACCTGAAGCGTCTGTAACCTGAGGTACCACTGTATTGAAATAAGGACCAAGGACCAGCTGCTGGTGCAATCATCTTCTGCATTTGGAATGGAGACGGCACCAGCTTATCCTTTCCCTTGGGTTGCAAAATGCCTTGGACCATTTTCAGCTCCTCAAAGGAGGTAGAGGTGGCTCTTAGAAAGAGATACAAGGGAGTAAAATACATCCTAGCAAAGCATCCTTGACACCAGTGGGGTGAAATGCAGGTTGGAGAATTAACACTAAACACATTGTTCCTCTTCAAAGATAAAAAAGGAATCCTTGGAAAGAGGAACTCGAAGAGAGAAGGGAGCCAACTTTACCAGGCACAATGTTTGTTTTGCAAGCGTACAATGAGAAGCATCTCTAGGATGCAATAAATGTGCATTAAGCTCTTTATGGTGGATTTTCTACCCACTAGTGAGTTCTTCTGTCAGCTGCTTTGCTGGTGTCCTAAGCATGTGTTTGGTCTGCCTTAAGGGTAATCCAGCACTGGATATTTTTAACCTTTTGCAAAGGTATTTACATTTTGACTAGAAACCAATTAGGACCTGCCTAAAGGGACTCCAACAGGTGTGAAGCTGGTTGGAGGAACAATGCAGTAGCATTTTATAACAAAGCACAGAATACATATGCATTTGGAATAACATTGTATGAACAGGGATGGAAAAACCCAGCTCTGGAAATGCAGTGGGTGCCCAGTAAAAGGGAATGTGAACATAGCCTTACATTGTGATTCGAGGACCCGATCCCCGCTTGGGGAATAAAGACACGTGGACACAGAATGTAAGGTTAATGGGTAAGGTAAAGGCCACAACTTTATTGATTACAGGATGTGAGAAGGTATTGGCTTAGGCATTGGACCACGGAACATTAGACTCCACCCACTCATAGAGGGGTGAGTCTGAGGAGGGGTTAACCACCAGTAGGTGGAGCCTGTTGATGCTAATCCAACTATAGGCTCTCTTCCTGATGTCACCGAGGGTCGTGCCATGGCCCCCCGCCACACAGGCATCGGACAGGATCCACGACCGCCGGATTCCTTTAGCGGAATACCCAAAATTGTCGGGGAAGGCGATGGCCACACCTTGCCCCCTGAAACACCAACAACACATTCCAATGCCTAACCGCCACCCGAGCCAAAAGGCTCGCCGCCAATACCCTCACAGCTGCAACCAATCCCTAAGACTATTGGATATGTTAGCCAGCCATATGTTGTTTCCACGATCTGAAAGATGAACACCGTCATCCCGGAATAGGGTCTGGTCACCAATCTGAATATCATCATGAGATATAACTCAGCCATTCATAAAACACACTTTGCACGTTACCGCACGATTCAATAGTTTCCTGGATTTTTCAATGGCCATAATGTTATGCGCACCGTGCCAAACCTTTCTCTTCAAGAGAGAGAACCAGAGCAGGGTTGTTCTGGGAAATAAGGCAGCCAACTCATCCAAGACCTTTCTCATGTCCAAGACCTTTCTCATGTTCCACAACAAGTCCACACTCTTCCTGCTAGCCAGGTCGTTCTCACCCAGCTGAATGATTAGAATGTTAGGGGGGCCCAACAGCGCAGCTTTTGCCTTCAGCAGTGGCATGAGTTCTTGCCAGCGCATGCCCCTTCTTGACAACCAGGAAACTCGCGCCCACGATGGTAGCCCCGGATTAGGCATGAAGCCGGAACTTGCTGACTGGAGGTGGGCCCAATGCACGATACTGTGGCCGCCAGTCCATACTGGACTACCGAAGACAGCTAAGAATAAAGAAGGAAAAGACAGGTAAGCGGAGCATTCTCAGAATACTTTTGTAGGTATTAGATTTCCAGTGGCCTATCTCCTTGATCCTGTCTGCCGGAAGGCCCATGTGTGCGGCCGTTGTGGCCACACCAATCCTAAATGAATGTGTGCGTACTCTTTGGAAGGAAAACCGCAGGCATCTATCACTTTGCAAAGTACCCTGGTGAACTGGTGCCTCATCAATTGGGATCCATCCTCATGAATAAAGAGCGGGCCAAGGCCGGGAGGTCTGAGGTAAAGGTATCGCCTGGTGTCCTTTACTGGGCATGGGCCCTTCTGGCCGGAGGCCATGAGTTGGACTATGGTGCCCTTACCGCCCTGGTCCGTCTTAGACTGATGCACCCACACCATCACGCCTGAACTGGACACCTGCACGTCCTCCAGGAGGAGGCTGCACGTTGTTCCACTTGAGGTAGCTTCTGCTACCACCTCGCCAACCCAAAAGGCACCAAAGAAGGCTATAGCGTATGCCGCAGAGAACAGCCGGGCCTCAAACTTGGACCAGCAAATTGACCTAAGTTTCATACGATAGGGGAAAGGGATGATACTTTGGACCTGAAACCTGTGAAGTCACACCATACTTTCTTAT
This sequence comes from Podarcis vaucheri, assembly GCF_965113315.1. Classification (NCBI taxonomy): domain Eukaryota; kingdom Metazoa; phylum Chordata; class Lepidosauria; order Squamata; family Lacertidae; genus Podarcis; species Podarcis vaucheri. The sequence continues at coordinate 51,119,309 of NC_138761.1, forward strand.
AAGACCTGAGGGTAGAGGGTGCAACAGACGCTAGTACTCCCTTAATCACTCCGCGTCTCCAAGGTTCCATAGGTGATCCGGAAAGGGTTCTGGCAGCAGCTGAGCCCAAGGTGCTAATGACCGGAAGCAAGGCATTGGAGCACAAATGTTTGAAGTAGGCGAGACCCCTCTCAGAACACAATGACTGCTAGCCAGTATGTTAACCTCGGCCTGGTTATCAGTTCTGAAGCACACCCGGCGATTCCAGAACTCCTTGGTCTATATGTGAACCGCCACAACTATGAGAAAAAACTCCAGAAAAGTGAGATCCCGCATGATGGCCTCCCCTTGCCACTCTGCTGGCCATTGTTGTGCGCACCAACGTCCCTTAAAGAACAGGCCAAAGCCCAGGGACCCTACCGCATTGGAGTGGACCTGGAAATCAGAGGTCAAATTAAGGATTTCTTGCCATAGGGAGACTCCATTGTAGTGTTGTAGTGTAGCGTTGTAGTGTAGTGACTCGAAGAAAATGTGTGTGCAATGGTGGGGAAGGCTGGCGCAGCTGCGTTTGAGCAGCAAGCCACGCCCCCGCCGAGCTTCCCTATTGGGTGCCCAACTGGGGAGGGGTGTGGCGCCAGCCCTGGAGTTGAAGCAGGGGGCAGAGCGCCCCCTGCATGACGCAGGAATCGTCTCCCGCTCACAATCCCTTCCCTCCTGGGAGAAGGAAAGGCTTTCCCAAGCAGGAAGAAAAACAGGAGAGCTCTTGTAACTGAATGACATTGACTTGGGTAACCAGTAGGGGTGTTGCTAAATACATTAGGAACAGGTCCTTGAGGCAGCTTAGATACATTTATTTATATATATAATCAAAAATGTTTGGGGCTCCTTTGGCCACCCCTTAAGAATGCCTTCATGACCAGCTGAACAGGCCTGATTCATGATAAACTTCCTGCTCGTTTCTTTTGTAGCAAATAGAATTATTTCCCAATCATTTCTGTGCAACTTGGGAAGAAAATCTCCTCTAACCACCTTCCACTCTCTTAAAAATTATTGACTGTCTCCAGCCCTTTGCGGAGCTCTGAGCACTGTAATTAGGAACAGGACAGAAGATTATATGCATTCCAATGATGTGTCATGAGAACATGTATTTTGGGTGGAGGCAGCTATGTGGAGTGAAAAATCTGTGTAATGAGAAGAAACCAAAAGGGAATAAACCAGATGAAAACCTGCAAGCTCTATACATTTTTGGACATTTACACACAGGCCACTGCCATGCATTACACCCACCTAGCTTCAACCTGGACAATATTTAAAAGGCAATAAATTACAGGAAAAGCAAGTGGACTGGCAGTCAAACTTTAAAGGGAGTGTGATTAATAAATACATCAGACACAATTCTCAGAAAGTAAGGCACTGCACTGAAACCCATTATCACACACTCAAGTCCCCACTTAGTCGCTTCAGTGGTGCTGGAGCATCTTAAAACATCACCACAATGGAGGCTGCTTGCCAGTGGCATTGGCCCACACTGATGTGTTAACTTTGCAACCAAGTGAGTGGGACCCTGCAGGCCAAGTGGGTGGCAGCCATGTAAAAGAGACCCATTTGATTGGTTGCCTCACATGTGTGGTCCAGTTGCCATTGGTTAGTGGAGTGGCATGGGACAATGCTGCAGCAAATGAGGCTTCTCTGCCATGTTGTTGTTGTTTAATCGTTTAGTCGTGACTGACTCTTCGTGACCCCATGGACACCAGGCACTCCTGTCTTCCACTGCCTCCCGCAGTTTGGTCAGACTCATGTTTGTAGCTTCGAGAACACTGTCCAACCATCTCATCCTCTGTCGTCCCCTTCTCCTTGTGCCCTCAATCTTTCCCAACAACAGGGTCTTTTTCAGGGAGTCTTCTCTTCTCATGAGGTGGCCAAAGTATTGGAGCCTCAGCTTCACAATCTGTCCTTCCAGTGAGCACTCAGAGCTGATTTCCTTCAGAATGGATGTATTTGATCTTCTTGCAGTCCATGGGACTCTCAAGAGTCTCCTCCAGCACCATAATTCAAAAGCATTAATTCTTCGGCGATCAGCCTTCTTGATGGTCCAGCTCTCACTTCCATACATCACTATTGGGAAAACCATGGCTTTAACTATACGGACCTTTGTTGGCAAGATGATGTCTCTGCCATAGGAGTAGCATATATATAGATTTTCATCCATCTCATTTTACTGAATGTATACAAGCATTTGCAGGATGGAAATGGAGCTGGGAGATGCACTGTGTCAAATCTTTTCTGTCCTTACCCCAACCTTACAATGCCTTAGATAGTAACGTCACAGACCAAATGTAACCGACCTGTAGATAGGACTCATAAACAGAAAACAGATGCATCATACGTACCTTTGTTACCCATGAAAATCTTTCAATAAAAACTATTTTTAAAAATCCTTTCCAGTTTTTTTCCTAGTATGGAAGAAGTAATGCATTGTTCCCAGGGCCCATTTGGCCTCAATCCTTCCCATTCCTTTTATGAGAACAAAAAAGGGGGAGGGACTCAAATGCTATTATTTATTAAATTTACACCCCACCCTACCTTCCAAAGGAGCCCAGGGTGGCAAATTTCTTCATAATCATAGAATCATAGAGTTGGAAGAGACCACAAGGGCCATCGAGTCCAACCCCCTGCCAAGCAGGAAACACCATCAGAGCACTCCTGACATATGGTTGTCAAGCCTCTGCTTAAAGACCTCCAAAGTAGGAGACTCCACCACACTCCTTGGCAGCAAATTCCACTGTCGAACAGCTCTTACTGTCAGGAAGTTCTTCCGAATGTTTAGGTGGAATCTTCTTTCTTGTAGTTTGGATCCATTGCTCCGTGTCCGCTTCTCTGGAGCAGCAGAAAACAACCTTTCTCCCTCCTCTATGTGACATCCTTTTATATATTTGAACATGGCTATCATATCACCCCTTAACCTCCTCTTCTCCAGGCTAAACATGCCCAGCTCCCTTAGCCGTTCCTCATAAGGCATCGTTTCCAGGCCTTTGACCATTTTGGTTGCCCTCCTCTGGACACGTTCCAGTTTGTCAGTGTCCTTCTTGAATTGTGGTGCCCAGAACTGGACACAGTACTCCAGGTGTGGTCTGACCAGAGCAGAATACAGTGGCACTATTACTTCCCTTGATCTAGATGCTATACTCCTATTGATGCAGCCCAGAATTGAATTGGCTTTTTTAGCTGCCGCGTCACACTGTTGGCTCATGTCAAGTTTGTGGTCAACCAAGACTCCTAGATCCTTTTCACATGTACTGCTCTCAAGCCAGGTGTCACCCATCTTGTATTTGTGCCTCTCATTTTTTTTGCCCAAGTGCAATACTTTACATTTCTCCCTGTTAAAATTCATCTTGTTTGTTTTGGCCCAGTTCTCTAATCTGTCAAGGTCGTTTTGAAGTGTGATCCTGTCCTCTGGGGTGTTAGCCACCCCTCCCAGTTTGGTGTCATCTGCAAATTTGATCAGGATGCCCTTGAGTCCATCATCCAAGTCGTTGATAAAGATGTTGAATAAGACCGGGCTCAAGACAGAACCCTGTGGCACCCCACTAGTCACTCTTCTCCAGGATGAAGAGGAACCATTGATGAGCACCCTTTGGGTTCGGGCAGTCAGCCAGTTACAAATCCACTGAGTGGTAGCATAGTCAAGACCGCATTTTACCAGCTTCTTTACAAGAATATCATGGGGCACCTTGTCAAATGCCTTGCTGAAATCAAGGTAGGCTACATCCACTGCGTTCCCTTCATCTACCAGGCTTGTAATTCTGTCAAAAAACGAGATCAGGTTAGTCTGACATGACTTATTTTTCAGAAATCCATGCTGACTATTGGTGATCACAGCATTCCTTTCTAGGTGCTCACAGACTGTTTGCTTAATGATCTGTTCCAGAATCTTCCCTGGTATTGATGTCAGACTGACTGGGCGGTAATTATTTGGGTCCTCTCTTTTCCCCTTTTTGAAAATAGGGACAACATTTGCCCTCCTCCAGTCTGCCGGGACTTCGCCTGTTCTCCAGGAATTCTCAAAGATGACTGCCAGTGGTTCTGAGATCACATCTGCCAGTTCTTTTAATACTCTTGGATGCAGTTCATCTGGCCCTGGAGACTTGAATACATCTAAACTAGCCAAATATTCTTGTACTATCTCCTTAGTTATTCTGGGCTGTGTTTCCTTTGCTGAATCATTTGCTCCAAATTCTTCAGGTCGGGCATTGTTTTCTTTATCGGAGAAGACTGAGGCAAAGAAGGCATTGAGGAGTTACTGTTCAGTAAATGAAGAATGGTGCAACAGTTGTCAAGGACCATGTTTGGTACTTGGTGATCAAGTAATCTTTGTACTAAAAAAAGCTATGACAATGGTTGAGCGGTATTGTGTGCTACAACACACCTACCAGCCAGGAAGAGGCTGAGAACAATGGGAGTGGGGGCAGAGAGAGAACCAAAAAGAAGCTGCAATGTGATGGGTTGGCTCTATCATCCAAAAACAGACTAAGGTTGCAATCCTAATCCCACTTACCTGGGAGTAAACCGCATTGAATTCAGTAGGATTTACTTCTGAGTAGATGTAGTTAATATTGTGCTGCAAAACCCGTAGCACTATCGAGAAAGTGGAGGGGGCATGTAATACTGCTTCTGTATTTGATTTCCATTGTTGTGGTGGCAAACATAGCTGCAAAATTAAGACTTGCCTTTTCATTTTCAGCTCAGCTTTATCTCTGGAATTGAAAAAGCAGTGAAACGGAGCCTTTACTGTGTTTCCCAAGTTCATTACTGGCTCCCTCCAGCTATTGGAAAACAAACGAAGCAGAAAGCAAGCCAAAGGACAGCCCTGGAGGCAGTTCCACGGACAGACAGAAACAGCCCAGAAGCTACAAATAATCCCAGATGTACCTGGCGTTAAAGATTTTATGGAACTAAAAATAAACTTGTGATCATATTAATTCATCTTTACTAGGCTTGGTGTTTTCTTTCCTTGATAAATAAACAAAGTATGCAGAAGTAATTAAGTAAAGGTGCATCCACCATAAACTGGAGGTTTATCAAAGCATAATAGCACCCCATAATTCTTTCATGCCTTAATGAAGGAACCAGAGCAGTTTTTCCAGTGGACACAGCTTCGTGGGTGGCTGAAAACAATAGCCTGGAATCCCAGAAAAAGAGAATTAAGATGGGTTTGATTATCAATGTTTTGCTTTGGAGTCAAACTTTTCTTCTTTTTTTCTTTTGCTTCTGGGACACAAAGCCAAATGTATTAGTCATTAGAGCAATCAGACATAAAAGTAGCATATCCTTGGCCACACTGTGAAATGGATCCAATTTGTCATTTGTTTCCTTCCACTCCACTCTTCCATGTTATGTTTCTTGCATGGGCAACTGAAGAAAATCAAACTGAAGAGATTTAATAAAATCTATCGTGAGAGGGAGTGCTGAGCTCCTCTTCTTCTCTCTTTGGCAATCAGTCATAGCCAAGTAAGATTCTTCCATGAATATGGTCTTAATGGTGTGTCCATAAGTGACTGTGGAGGCCAATTCTGGATCCACATGTCCTTCCACAGTGGGGACATAGGTTTCCAGGTGGGACTTGATGCTCAAAATTTGCAAATGTATCTTCCTCTTAGCTTGTTTCTCCCTCTCATCTTGAGTTTGTGCTTCAAAGTCCATGATGCCTTTGGTAGAGACAATTCTCCAACTTGAATGCTCGCAGGCCAGTATTTCCCAATTATCCGTGCTTCTACTGCATTTTTAAAGATTTGCCTTGAGAGCATCTTTAAACCTCTTTTGTTGTCCACCGGCATTTCACTTTCCATTCTTAAGTTGGGAATAGAGTTGTTGCTTTGGAAGACAATAAAGGTAAATGACTCCTGGACAGTTGAGTCCAGTCATAGGCAACTATGGGGTGTGGCGCTCATTTCCCTTTAGGCCGAGTGAGCTGGTGTTTGTCCACAGACAGCTTTCAAGGTCACGTGGCCAGCATGACTAAACCGTTTCTGGCGCAGTGACCAGTTTAACGATGTTGATGTTGACGATTCATTGCTTTGACTCATTGCTGAGCTCCTATACTAATTGTGGCTTGATAAAGTGAAATGTTCTCCTCTTTGTGGATCTGGGAGAGGCAGGAGAGGAATGGTGTCTGAAATAGTCTGTGAATTCAGCATTGTGGGCCTGATTCTGTGGAATTCCTCCAAATAAGATTAGATGGGACCTCTGTGCACAGCACCCGCCCTTTCTAACCCAGCAGGCATTTTAAGGAAGTTTTCTTTTTTATGATCAATTTAAATTGATCTTATCCAGTGTATGCTTTCTGTAATTTTTATATACTTCACTTAGAAATGGGTCTTACTCCAAGGTAAGTGAACATAGGGTTTTATCCTAAAATGCTTTGAAACAGCTAAGTATTATTAACATTGCTGTAACATTTATGTGAGAAATACTTGCTGTAAATCTAGGGAGCAGAGTTAATACTTCCGCCAATATAAACAGGAATCTGAAAGTGAATTTGTCAAGGATGCGCTCATGAAAAAGGCAACGTATTCACCATAAGAAAACCATTTGCTGACAAGCACCTCTCATAGGAACCCTTAGTTAGACAGATGGGTTTTTAAAGAGCTGGGCTCAACAAAACTTCTTGGCCATAAAACATGCAAAGAAATGATTCCCACCCATTTTAAAATTATATTAAGCACAATAGTGACTTTCACTTAGAGTCTGATAGATGGAAGTGCTTGTTAGCCACACTCACCCTGGAATGGAAATTGAAAATATAAATTCAGAAATGTACCATATGCAAACAACACCCACTTTATTCATCAAAATGAAACTGTAAACACACATCTCAGGAATGAGGGGTGAATATCCTACATCTCATAACATGCAGGAAACTTTCCTCAAGCATCTGGTTTGCCTTCCTGCACATCCTGCTTTATCCCCCCCACAAATGCATCAGCTAGTCATGAGTCCCTCCTCATGTCCCTCTGGCAATGTCTCCACAACTGCATCTGCAGTAAGAGGCACATTAAGACCAAGATGAGGAACTGGTGGCCCTCCAGATGTTGTGGGACTCTGACCCATAATAGCTAAGGGAGGGGTGGAGGAGCAACATCTGGAGAGACCCTCAACCCTGTTTCCCAGTTCTGCTTTAAGAGTTAACTGTGATTTGTTCACTCCCCTCCCTGAAGGTGAGTAGCTTTTTGAAATCAACAGCTTTTGTCTGTTGGAATCTTTACAGTATTAAGAAGAGAGAGAAGAGGAACTCCTTAGGCCTTATAAGTAGACTAAGCTGAAGCAAATGAGGTTTCTCGCTGCAGTCTTTGCTTTAATGGTAGTTTCATGGGTGATTCATTCATTTGGTTGCTCCTTGAGACCCATCTGTACCTTGTGGGTTTTTTGTTTTGTTTTGCAGGGTACAGCTTGTGCACTAGAAAGTCTGTTCAGGAACCTGGAGGTACACATGGATGTCAGGACTGGGACCAGTGCTCATGATTCTGACCTTTTACCACCACACATTTGTCTTTCCTCACTCTGAAAGGCAGCACGTTGGAGCCTCCTCTGCTAACTGCTTGGCACCAAGGACACCAATTGTCCCGTTTTGGGTGTGTGCGCTTTACATCCTTAACCTTACGCTATAATTGTGTGCTTAGCAGAGGTTTTCATTATTGGATTACATTTATTTATCTGAAATATTTGTAGCTTGCTTTCTGAATTTAGTGTGGTTTCCACAGGGAAATAAATGATAATGACTACTTTAACCTCCACCAGAAGGCTTGCTCCCCTCTGCATTCTGCATAATGTTCCAGCCCTCAGACAACCAACCCTTCCTTCTCATGAACTCATTTCTTTTCAAAATCTGATTGTTAGCAAGTTCTTCTTTGAAAATACATTCTTTCTCTCAAAAATATTGCTCTACACTTGCTTATTGTACTGTTCTTTTTCTAGTCTTCCCTTACTTCTAAAACCGCTGGCGTCTTTTGGTTTATAATATCTGCATCCAAACATGGCGGGCAGTGCAGGGGCACGTACCTAACCTCCCATCGCCAGCATCACTACAGCTTACTGAGAGGAAGAAGGGAATGCCCCTCCCTGTCTCCATCCCAGTAACTTGCAGAGGTCAGGTAAGTACTACAGCCCTTTGAACTGCTAGTGTCCATAGCGCATCTCCATCCAATAATGATCTCCTTGATGCCTTATTTGGGGCCTGTGTAGGGACTTGAATCTGCTTACATTATACCTTTTAGGCTGCATCCTTTAAGGCAGTGATGGCCAAACTTGACCTTCCAGCTGTTTTGAGACTACAACTCCCATCATCCCTAGCTAACAGGACCAGTGGTCAGGGATGATGGGAATTGCAGTCCCAAAACAGCTGGAGGGCCATGCTTGGCCACCACTGCTTTAAGGGGTTAGCTTTATTGTATTAAATGATTACAGTACAGTATTTATTATGTCTTATAATGGACTGTGTGAGCTGACATGTCAAAGATAAGACTTGCATTGTATGTGAGCAATATCAGTCCTGACTGATTGCCAAGCTAGATGGTGAACTTGTGGATCAGCAGCTTCAAAGCCACGGGAATAACAGTGGCTAGTACTGATAGTGAGGAAGGCAGCTTGCCAACCCTTTGACCATTGGTACATGGCTGTCTGCCATGTTCCCAGGCACCAAAGTATAAATATGAGAGCCTGGTGCGCTGTTATAGGCAGACAGAGATCCCAACATGGATGGAGGTCCCAGATTTGAGTTGGAGAGAGTCAGAGAGGCCCCAACCCCAGGAGCGATCATTTGCGGTGTAATCTCTGAATGAATGAAGTGGTCTGGGAAGGTTTATGCTATGTTAGTGCTTGAATGTTAAGTAGTGCGCCTTACTGACTATATATGTGAATGTTTAAATACTACTCGTTTAGCAAATAAAACCTGTAAACCTCACCCCAAAGCATGCTAATTGCCTCTGGATCCAAAAGAACAACTGGTCTGAGTAGAACAGCTCCTTGGGAGACAAGCTATTATCTTCTTGTGCCTTCTATCACGTTCCCCCTCATTTACTGTTTTGCTAGACTAAAATGTTCTAAATGTGGCTCGGAGCCAAGCATGTATGAAAGCAGCTGGGTTGTCAGAAACAAAATCCTTGTCAGAGCAGCATGTCTTGCTTCTGTGAAATGGCACTATTCAAACCCTGTGTTTTTCATGTACTCTCCCTTGCTCTACTCTCTGTAGGCACAAAACTTTCCAATAGATATCTTCAGATGGAGAATAATCAGGTGATGGGTATGCCTGCATAATTCAGCCCTGCATCTCCTCCATCTGTTAAGTATGACCCAACTGGAAAATTGGAGCAAATCTTAGCGATTGCTTTCTTTTTTTAAAAAAAGAATGCTTTCCCTTGCTGTGCATAGTTTCATTTGTTATAGATTGTGGCAGGAGAACATTACACTGAGGAATCTGTCTCTCCCTTATGTATAATATGCAGATAAAATATAAGTTTGTTTTAGTTTCGTTGGTTACTTGGAAAGTGGTTCCCGGTCATGTCATTGATTCGACACAAGCTTCCATCTGATCATATCCCTCCCCATCCTTGATTCAGTTAGTGATTCTGATAGCAGCATACAGTTGGGAGCACTTAGTGGGTTTCTCAATCATGCACACATAAAACCCTGCCTTTCGTAACTCTGGAATTCCCCTTTTCATTCTGCATTGCCTTTCACTGAAATCTTCTTTCAGACACATTGCTGCTTGGTTGCGCATCCATGTTTGCCTTAAAGGAAACATATTTTTTATTGTTCTGCTATCATGATTTAAGCCGCGTGCTGATTTTCTGGGCTATGGATGGCATCTGCAGCTTTGTGTGACGTTGCCTGAACCATAGAAGTTCAGTCTAACTGAATTAAACTCTTTTTAATATAATCTCCCAGGAAAACAGTAAATTCTAACTGAATTAAACTCTGTTTAATATAATCTCCCAGGAAAACAAGAGAGAAGTAGCTATTTCTCTACATAGCCTTACATCTGTATTTGTATGTTTTTAACTTGCATGGCATGGCCAACAGAATGGCCAGAATTGCCAGCAGTTTGCATTTTTTTTATTGGGGTAATATGTAAACTCTGCTACAGATGACATTTTTATACAGCATTTATCCTGATTGCTTGCACATATTTTATGCAGACTATGTTCAGTTTTTTATTTTGCATTCGTTCTGATTTGTTTGTGGGTTATATATTTGTTTCCCCGTTATTCAGCCACCTCACACTTTTCAGTACAATTTCCCATCACTTTCTAAACTGCAGAAATGGAGAGACGTTGGGGCAGCTCCTCCTGCAGCTTCACTGTGTGTCCTGAGGAGATAAAGAAGCCAAGAAGTCCAGGCCAGGGGGCATATTTACCATCGGCTCCCATTTGGCCTGAGAGAACTCTGTCACTCTACATTTTATATAATATATTTGTTTTAAAACAGTACATTTCCATGGGTGTCTAGGCAAAAAGGCAGTATATAAATCCAGTAAATAAAACCAAGTACCACAAAGACACTAGTGTCTTCCATGAACTTCATTCCATGGAAACCTAAACTGAGTTGTGTGCTGGTACCCCTGAAATCTCTCACCACTTGGAAATTGGTGTGGGTGTAACAATGCTGTCTTGGCTACATAAGGACTGGCACTCAGATAATGAGTTATCTGTAAGTATATTGTTGCACGTCACCCCTGTCTCTGAGCGGTGTGAGATTCCAGGGGATCCTGACGCTTGTCCAGGGTTTGGTTTTCTTGGAATGAGGGACAGCAGAAACTGTGGTGTTTTAGGATATATGGTTGATTTATACATACTGTATATACAACCCAAGCGTATGATGGTATGATGGAGGGGCTCACAGCACTAACACCCCCAAAAGGTCTTGCTTCTCCCATAGCCATAGTCTTGTGTCAAGAGTCCAGGTTCCCAGCTGGGTAACACAGTAAGCATGGATAATTAATAATGTCAGGGAACTGACATCGGAGCAGAGGGGAGAGGCGGTACTTCCCGATTCTGCAGAAGAAGGAACGAGTAAGGGTAGAGAGAGAACGTCATCTGGGGAAGAATGTCCAGGTGACACCAGGAAGAAGGAAGAGGGGGAAAGCATCTTGGAGGAGAGGCTCCGAGACTCTGGCACTGAAGGCAGTGAAGAGAGTGGAGGGCCACCTCTAGGCACGCCCACTCTGCGCAGAAGGGTTTCGCGCAGAGAGGGGAGGCGGAGATTATCCGTCAAGGAGCTTCTATGCTGGAGGAAATTTAGAAGCCGCCCACTCACGGATTCGTCGAGCGACTGAGCAGCAGCAGCACCCAGGCTGCTCAGTCAGGGAAAGATACAACCCACCCCTAGCAGTTTGGAACCGCTAGAGGTTTACACACAAGCAACCCCAATTCCCGTGACAAATAAGGAGGATTTATTGCAAAAACAAACAGATAACTCCGGATGGCTCTAACAAAGCCTCCAGCATCATTACTCAAGATGACCCTTCTGAAGACTGCTTCCGGTGTCTACAGAAGATATTGAACTTTCACACCTCACGTCTCTTGTTTTGCTTCCTGTCCAACAGCTCACCCATTCGCCAACTCTGATGACTCATTGGATCATCTCCAGTCTCTTTCTTTACCAAGAGACTCTCTGTGTCCAGTCGCTCCTGTTTGAGCTCCCTGAGAGCTTTGGCTGTGTTCCAGCCTGCTCTCAGCTACTGTCTTATCAGCTGGCCCATCAAGGTCAGTCTGCAGCTGCCGGCTCTCCTTTGTCTGGCTAACTTCAAAGCCTCTCTGTTCCTGGCTGCTTTATGCCATTGACTGCAAACCTTCACTTGGAGCTGGCTCATTCCTGACACCTTGGATCCCAACAGGGCATGGCTTTGTCTCTCAGCGTCTGAATCATGCTTTGATTAGGTATTACATACCTATTGATGTTTAGGCATGGAGCACTTTACTCACAGAGTCCTATCTCTCTTTATCCTTTTGCCAAAAAGCTGTATTCCCACTTGCTTATTCTATGTACGTGTTGCCCATGAATTACACATTGAAGTGATCTTCCCCAAAGAGATTTCTGTACGTGGCTGGATGTTTTCAAACAGCTCCAGAAATATATTTCCTAGTATTTTCACACGATTCTTTCTTTCTTTCTTTCTTTCTTTCTTTCTTTCTTTCTTTCTTTCTTTCATTGAGTACAAAGGTCTGAGTAATCAAATTAGGATTCAAGATTTTTGCAAATGTCAGACATAGTTGGAACTGAATGACCTTTTTCAAAAGTTGTCTATCAATGTGTCATTCCCAGGCGGCGGCTGCTGCTGATTAGATATCATGTGACGGCATGTAGCATATGGAACACAGTGCAGCACAATAAATCAACAAAGAGGAATGAGTGTCTTTTGGGCGGAAATGCTTGGCTCCAAGGATGAGATGCCAATTTGTTTTTTTCTATATTAGTCCATTTGATTCAAAACTAGTACAGTGGTACCTCGGGTTACATATGCTTCAGGTTACATACGCTTCAGGTTACAGAGTCCGCTAACCCAAAAATAGTGCTTCAGGTTAAGAACTTTACTTCAGGATGAGAACAGAAATTGTGCTCCGGTGGCGCGGCGGCAGCAGGAGGCCCCATTAGCTAAAGTGGTGCTTCAGGTTAAGAACAGTTTCAGGTTAAGAACAGACCTCCGGAACGAATTAAGTACTTAACCTGAGGTACCACTGTACCGATCAACAGTTAATTACTTGGGACCAAAGACAACATTAAATTGTCAGCTGTCAAATGTATATATTATGAGAAGAACAATCTGATTAAATCCAATTTCTAAGAGAGACATATTCACATCTCAGCATGCTAAACATTCAGATTATGAAGGGAGATAATGAACTACCCTCAGATTACAATAAGGGGAACCTATGCAATCTCTGCAAGCAAAATAATTTACTAAGTACACGTAAAGCAACATAGCTGACCTCTGTCATTCACATACCCTGCCACATAGAATATCTTCATTTTTGCCCCATTTTAAAAAATAAAATCCAATCATCTAGTTTGGTTGTAGCTCAGTGGTAGAGCATGTGCTTTGACTGTGAAGGCCGTAGGTTCAATCCCAAACATTCCCAGATCGACCTGGGAATGTCTCTGTTCTGCAATTCTGGAGAGCCATTGCCAATCAGTGTGGATGATATGGAGCAAGATGGCTCAATGGTCTAATTCAGTTTAAGGCAGGGTCATGTATTTCTGTGTCTACACTCTTCCCATCCCTCTTGCTTATGGCACATTCAAGTAATATGATTTGTTACTTCTTATCTTCCTTATTCTCGCTTCATATTCAGTATTAGGGTAGATAATAGGTGAAAGAAACCACCTGGCATTACTAATCAATGGCTGCATTTCTAAGCACATGTAAGTCCCACTGGACTTACTTCTGAGTAAATAAGATTATGGATTAGGGGCAGCTCATCCTGTTTCACCACCTGAGAGCCTGGGCAAATGGGGGTCTACATGAAAAAGTGTTAAAACTAAATGGCAGTATAATAGCACTTGTATAGAATGGCACTATAATAGCAAAATGGCACTATAATAGCAAAATATTTTTAGAACTAGGCTGCAGGTCGATCACAAAGAACAGCAGCATCTTTTGCACAGTCTAGGAAAGCATCATCCAAGCCAGCAAAATACTTTCCAGGTTATGAACATTTTTAAAACTGTCAAGGGGAATGTCCTAGCCGTCTCAGCAATGAAGATGCAATGAATTCCAGCAAATCTCTCTTTAAAAAAAGAAGAAGAAGCAAAGGGGGAAAGATTTTCCAGGAATTAATTCAGAACAAGAGGGGTCTCATTTCCAAGATCCCAGGGTGTTGAGGAGCTATTCCATGTCTATCTGGATCCCATTGGAAGGAAAGGCAGAGAGCGCTTTCCAAATTCTCTTGGCTCCAAGGCCTCGAGTAAGACTTCTCTTGATAACAACAATAAGGTGACACTAGGTGGATGGAGAAAGGTGCCAACATTTGGTTTCTCCTCGTAGCATAAACATCTGAGGCTGGTTGCTGGAGATTTGTTCTCCATAAAGCCTCTATGGAAAAATACTACAGAGATTTAGTGAGCCATGTAGAAGCCTATAAATTGTTGTTCGGCTTCATTGGTTTAATTCTTAATCTTCTTGATTTCCTAAGGATAGCAGAGAAGGAGAACACTTTGTCTCAAGAAGCTTGTTGGACTAACCCTTGATTAAAGAAGAAGAAGAAGAAGAAGAAGAAGAAGAAGAAGAAGAAGAAGAAGAAGAAGAAGAAGAGGAGGAGGAGGAGTTTGGATTTGATATCCCGCCTTTCACTCCCTTTAAGGAGTCTCAAAGCGTCTAACATTCTCCTTTCCCTTCCTCCCCCACAACAAACACTCTGTGAGGTGAGTGGGGCTGAGAGACTTCAAGGAAGTGTGACTGGCCCAAGGTCACCCAGCAGCTGCATGTGGAGGAGCGGAGACGTGAACCCGGTTCCCCAGATTACAAGACTACTGCTCTCAACCACTACACCACACTGGCTCTAGTTGATTAATTAAATAATAAATGTAATTTCTGCGTGAGTAAAATAATTATTCTGAACTGAAAAGCATACCTCCTTCACTTTTAGGTGTCTCTGTATGTATAAGAACGTAAGACACATAGGATCAGACCAGAGACCTGCCTAGGTCAACATTTCCCTCCTGCAATGGCCAACTGGATCCTACAGGGCATGAGCAAAACAGCAGTCCCTCACACACGAGCTCCATCTACTGGTATTCAGATGGAGGTAATACATAGCCATCATGACAAGTAGCCATTGACAGCCTTCTCCTCCATGAATTTATCAAATTGTATTTTAAAGGTGGTAAAACTGGTGATATTCGCAACATCTCTCTCTCTCTCTCTCTCTCTCTCTCTCTCTCTCTCTCTCTCTCTCTCTCTGTGTGTGTGTGTGTAGATCAGTGGTACCACACACATCCTTTGCATGTAGAAGGATCCAGTTTAACTCTCCATGTGGAAAGACCCCTTTCTGAAAACCTGCCAGTCTTTCAGTTTTGTTCAGTTCTGAACTAGATAGACTAATGGTCTGACTTAGGGCCTGTCCACACTTCCGCTTGTCTGAGAGGTTTTGCATTTGCCCAGGAAAACCCGCTGTTTACCACTGAATCAGAACAAACATTGATCCACAGAAAACCTGACTGATGTTTGTTCTGATTCAGCACTAAACAGCGGGTTTTCCCAGGGGAAAGCGGCCAGACAAACAGAAGTGTGATTGAGCCCTTGGTATAAAACAGCTTCCCGTAATCCTCTGTGTGTATGTTGTAGCAAGCACCATCTTAGAAGAAGTTCCTCTTAGGTTTATGAGGAGGGAAAGGAATATGTCTTTTAAGATGGTGCTTAATTACTTCTTTAATTTTTTTTGTAAATTATTAAATATTGAGAGAAGGCTTAAGGAAGGTAAATTATTCTAAAAAGAAAATGTTAAATAGAAGTATATTTACAAGCATCAGTAATGCTTTACACACTCAGCAGCTCACATAGTTTATAATTGACAGACATCATACATGACTTCTTAATGCTTACTCTTCTTTTTAAACTTGTAAGGCGGCTAACTGAATTATTTTCATTCCCTTTGTTACCTTTAGCACCCCCACTTCCATTTTGTTTTGTTTCTGTAACCATCTACACTGGCTAAAACAGTCATGCTCCAGAAACATTGAATGAGTACAGGCTTCCAACTGCTGAATTCCAAGCCAAGACCCAGCTGTATGTCATAACTGCAGGAGAACATGTTTATCTTTTCTCCCACTAACAATCTGCAATGAAATCAGATGCTTGGCAGGAGGGGGAGGGGAGGAGGGACGCCTCCCCCCCCCCCGTTGAATGACAGCTTCAAGTTAGCTATCATTCTTTAATAAGATAGATAATAATGCAGGACAAAAACGATGCTTTGGAACTGTATTTTGGGGCCTGCATCCCACCAATTGACAACCAGACCCACTAGCTGGTGTCCAGTAATAACAGTGTAAGGGAGGTGGGGTCTTTGGCAGGGAAAAAACACACCCATTCCTTTCTGTCAGAGGTTGTTTAGGGCATATTTTTTCTTGATCTTTCTCATTAACAGAAAGCAGTCCCCATGCTGGCATACCACAATCACCTCATTAGGCAACATGTTGCATACCCTCTAACATTTCTCTGATGAAAATACGGACGTCCTATTCCATGATGATGATGATGATGATTTTATTTATACCCTGCCCATCTGACTGGGTTGCCCCAGCCATTCTGAGTGGCTTCTAACATATATAGAAATATAATAAAAAATAAACATTAAAAAACCCTATACAGGGCTGCCTTCATATGTCTTCTAAAGGTTGTAATTTACTTATCTCCTTGGCTCGGGGGTCACATAATTACATACCTTCCAACATTTCTCTGATGAAAATAGGGATGTGATGTCCTAAGGAAAAATGGGACATTTCAGGATCAAATCAGAAATCAAGATGGCTTCTGTAAATCCAGGACTGTCCTTGGAAAATAGGGATACTTGGAGGGTCTGCATGTTCAAGGCTGAGGTAATGCTGGGCCGAGCATAGCATACAGATTCAGGAGTTTGCTAGGGTATCTCCTTTTGAGTACTTTAGTCCTTGCACTCAGAAAGTTTAAGAACACAATACTGCTTACACTGAGTGGCAACAACACTCCTCCTCAGCCACTATATTACACTGTGATGATAAAGGGCAGATCTAGCCAAATGCCATGTTGGTTCCCCCAAAATAAAGCTCCATTTCTCCTCATGATCTAAAAGGCTGCTGCTTTTCAACTGCAATTTGTGGCTGTGCTCCTTATATTGTTGGTGAACATTTTTCTTAATGTTTGGGACTCAAAATCTGGCCACAAACGAGGCACTGAAAACACATGTTAGCGTCAGGTATGGAGCAGTTTACCGAGACTCCTAAAATGAATGAATGTTCACAGAGTATGCTAAAGGAAACAAAAACATTTTATTCTGTGATTTATGTGGCCCATCATAAAACCACAGTTTGTGAGATGTTCAGCGAGAGGACATTTCAATCGTTTTCTTTCATCCTGGCATAAACAAGGGTGTTATATTCCAAATGGATATAAACCACCAAACTCCCTGACATTCCAGCTATGACAAGTAATTGTTGTTAAACTGGCTGGGGCTCCAGCACTGACTTCCCTGTAGTTGGAAACCTATTTCTTCAACAAGGCGAGCGGGGGTGGGGTGGGGACTCCACTACCATTTTGGGCTTCCCACAGGCATCTGGTTGGCCATGGTGAGAACAGGATGTGAGACAAGATGGGCCACCAGACTGATCCAACAGGCTCTTCTTACGCCCCCTCACTCATGGGAGGCACTTTGATCTCCATGACATCATTTAATGCCATGTTATTAAAAGACCTACTGGGTATTGGTTCGCTCAGGGCAGGACTTTGCAGAAGTCCAGGGTCCACCTTAACTTAAAAACACATCCCTATACAGGACTGCCTTCAGATGCCTCCTAAAGGCTATGTAGTTACTTTTCTCCTTGGCTCAGGGGTCGCATAACTCCATATTCAACCAACATTTCTCTGCTGAAAATAAGGACTTTCTAAGGAAGAGCAGGACATTCCAGGATCAAATCAGAAACTGAGATGGCTTCTGTAAATCTGGAACTGTCCCTGAGAAACAGGGACACTTGGAGGGTCCGGAATCATAGACAACATATTTTAGGATAGCGTTAACTGTTAGTGATGTACCTAGTGCTTTACTATTATTCATTACTATTTTTCTAGAAAAAGAGATGTCAGAACTTCACATGAACACCTCCCTTGTTCTCTTATAATGGCAATGGCACTCACCTGAGTGGTGCAGGAACTGAGATCCGGTGAGTTCCAGCTGAAAAAAAAGACCTGTTACTATGTAATTAGATTTTGATTCATCTTTTATCATAATATTTTACGCTTCTATAAACGTTTCTTATTTGTATTTGTCTTCCTCTGATGCAACAATTCTTCCAGTATTTATACAGAAGGCAATAAATTCTTCTTGTTTTAATAGCGGGATCTTTGGTTTTCTACTATGGCCCAATCCTTATTTTTGGCTTTGTAGTGACTTTTAAAACCCAATGTTTCTTGTATATGAATTTTCCCTCCCCAACCAAAGCACTCTGGGGTGGACGATGTGGCAGCCTTGGTCTTCCCTTGGTGCCTACAAAGTGACTGAGCCCCCCCCTTCACTGCCCCCTTGGTATGAAGATTTGAGGGTAGCTACCTTTTAAAAAAAAAGACATAGAGCTGAAGGAGGAAGTTGGAAGAGTGACATAATTTTCAACTTCCTCTTTCAGCTCCTACAGGTATGTGCTCTTCAAGTCTCAGATTAATTCTACTGAGGCCAACTTTTGCACAAAGCCTTTGGGAAAGTTGTTAATTAATAGAATTCCTTGCAAGAAAAGGGAAAGGTTGACAGCTATGTTCATAATTATTCCCAACTGTTCGGCTAAGTAAATATTTCATTTATTGGTTACCCTCCCAAAGAGATTGGGAATATACAAATCAGGACATAATAGGGCTTTTCACTCATTTCTAACCCCATGTATTATATTAAATGCAAGGAGAGGGAAGTGGAAAAGGCACCACATTTGCAAGGGAACCATCACTAAGTCTCATACTGTGTGAAGCCTAGGAGGAATTTCCTTGGCTATTGAAGACATGTGCATATAATGAATCCCATTAACTCTGTATCCAGTTTGGTAACATCAAATATAAACCACTTTTAAGCTAATTTTCAAAACAGTTTGCCATGACGTCCCCCCCACAAAGAATGCTGGGAAAGTTAGTGTAGTGAAGGCGTTGAGAATTATTGTTAGGAATATCCTTAGTCATTCCTAATGCCTTCGCAAAACTACAAATTCCAGAGTTGCTTAGTAGGGGGATATGGCAGTTTGATACTGTGGGAGCTTCCAGATATGTATTTGTTGTGGGATCAGTGCTGCTTGTTCCTGTAGCATCACCAGAATGCCATTCCCATCAGAATGCCAGCCTATATTCAACTGCCCCTATTTAATCAAAATCTACATTTTCTGCAGGGACACTGGTGGCGCTGTGGTCTAAACCACAGAGCCTAGGGCTTGCCGATCAGAAGGTTGGTGATTCAAAGCCCTGTGACAGGGTGAACTCGTGTTGCTTGGTCCCAGCTACTGCCAACCTAGCAGTTCAAAAGCACATCAAAGTGCAAGTAGATAAGTAGGTACTGCTCTGGCGGGAAGGTAAGCGGCGTTTCTGTGCGCTGCTCTGGTTCACCAGAAGTGGCTTAGTCATGCTGGCCACATGACCTGGAAGCTGTACGCCGGCTCCCTTGGCCAGTAAAGCGAGATGAGCACCACAACCCCAGAGTTGTCTGCGACTGGACCCAATGCTCAGGGGTCCCTTTACCTTTACCTTTTCTGCAGAAAATCTGGCAAGTTTTAAAAAGTTTGTTGCTGAAAACCATTTGTGATATTTGAATGGTCCTTTTCAGTATTAGACCCCCCCAAATGGAAGCAAAGAGGGTTATATTTGTAAGGCTATGTATACACTATACCTTTGGAGTTCATTCAAAACACATTCTTTCCCTCAAATAATTCTGGACACTATAGTTTGCCCTTCAGACCTACAAAGCGTGTTCTCCTTCATGGAGAGCACGTGTTGCGGTGGGGGCCGCCAGGACACTCCAAAGTTGGGGGCGGGCTAACTGATCATTGGCCATTGATGCGATTGGGGCTTCCCTTGTTGTTGGGAAGAAATTAATGTTGCCATTTATTGATTGACAGCCAGAAATGCTAAAACTCCTTGCACGAGGCTAGGGCTTCCTCTTTTCGCCCGTGCAGCGGATTGCCCGTCCCTCCCTCCCTAGAATAGGGTTGTTCGCTTTGACCTTGCTATGCCTGTCATGGGGTCGTCTGCTTTGGAGTGGGGGCCTGGTAGGAATTTTGTCCATCTGGCTGATTGGCTGGGGCCATTTGGTTTTTGCCTACTGCGTAGCAAATCGTCACAACTTGTAAGGTTGCGGTTAGGCATTGGTTTATGGTTTGGTTGGTTGAGGGGCATGGATTGGCTGTGCCTGCCCCTCTAATGCTGCTGCTGCAAGGGATTCCGTTAAAGGAATTGGGGGCTAACTATTGCTTGTCCACTCTGTCAAGGGGGCTCGGGCCATAGCAATGAGCTCCTGGTTGCATTTGGGGTGAGGGCAGATTCCCTGCTCCGCGTAACCCCCAAGTGTATTCCCCCATTCTGACTTTCGCATTGTGCGGAATGTCAGTCTGTCCCCCACGGTGGGGGCAGATAGTCACAACCAATGCCTAAGCAACCACTCACAAATTTGTATTTTAATAAAGTTGTGGCCAAAATTATGCCAAAAACCTTAAACAAAAAATTCTGTGTGATGTGTGAGTTATTGGGGTGGACCTGGGGACCTCGACACGCAATTCCCAGCAACAAACTACAGTACCCAGAATTATTTGAGGGAAAGAATGTGCTTGAAATGGTCTTTAAAGGCATAGTATATACACAGCCTAAGACACAGTTATAATAACTGTGTTGTAATCCTGACACACTGCATGCATGCCCTGATATAACAACAACAAATTACACCAGTGTGGTGTAGTGGTTAAGAGCGGTAGATTCGTAATCTGGGGAACTGGGTTCGTGTCTCCGCTCCTCCACATGCTGCTGCTGGGTGACCTTGGGCTAGTCACACTTCTTTCAGCCCCACTCCCCTCGCAGAGTGTTTGTTGTCGGGGAGGAAGGGAAAGGAGATTGTTATCTGCTTTGAGACTCCTTTGGGTAGTGATAAAGCGGGATATCAAATCCAAACTCTTCTACCACATCAGTGGAGGAATTGGTTTTTAAGCTCCAGCTTTAAGGACTCATAATTTTAATCTGAGAGGGTATTGGTTCAATGCAGTTGGTTTGGTGCTTTAATCGCCTTAGCTGTCATCCCACATTGGTAAAGTGTTGATCGGGATGGGTAAGCAGAACTTTAAAAAATTGGAAAACCGGAATGTAAAGTCTTCTGAAACTAAATGAAAAGATAGGTTTGTACACTCAAGGATGAAATTGATAAAGCTAACTTAAACAAATGCATAACGGAATCTGCAGCTGCAGTAAAGACTGCTGAACTCACATGTTTGTGGCAAACATTTTCTTGCAACTAAAGATTTAATAAAGATTTGTCAGTAGGATAATAATAGGAGGGCTATTACTGCGGGCCAGTACATGTGGCCTGACATGTGCATCCCATATGAGCTGCACAGGGAGGAAGCAGCTCTGACAGCCTCCTGTATGATAGCCATCCTTCAAAGTGCAGTCGGATCTGCTGATCACATGAGAAGGGGTTCCTTAGAACAGGCACCATCATGTTTGTGTCACCTAAAGAGAGCCACTCTCTAAAAGCCTCACAAGACAATAGCTAGGACAAGATTGTATCCATGATTTCCTGTCATACCTGAATCCTTATTCATGGCAGAGTGTAATAAAGAACAAGGGCTCTTAATACATATTTGCACGCCTTTAAAGATTATTTGGCATCCTGTTACCATCCCAAAATGCAGATGATGTCTGTACCCACAACAGCCCTGTGAAGTAGCATATTACTATTTGTTTGTTTTTTTTCAAATCACAAATGAACACTTGAGGTTGAAAGAAGGCCTCAGATGATTCGGTGGCACATCCCATCAGCCCCAGCCAGCATGGCCAATGGCCTGGGATGATGGGAATTGTAGTCTACCAACAACTGCTGGGCAGCAGGTTAGTCATTACTGCTTTAAAGCTCTATGTTCTGACCATATCATATCATATCATAATAATGGCATACTATAGCCTCTTTGTACAGGAAGCACAATCAGCCCCCCTGGAACCTCTCAGATAGCTACATTATAATGAGCGTTCCGATTTGTCGGGGGCCTCATGCTATAGCTTACTTAGCATAACGGCAAATTGTACCGGACTTGAGTACTTCAGCTATTTTGGACCAATGATGTGCCTTCCCCAGATGTTGGCTCAGAACAACCATTTCCTTCAAGCAATTTATCATTTCAGATGTCACCATCACCCTCAAACCAAAATTATCCTATTACCTTAGCACACAAGCTGGCTTAACCATACCCATCAAAGGGGAATCCAGCAAAACACTCACTGCAACTATGATGGGACGCACGTGCCCTTGGTTGGTAGACTTCTGTGTTATTATTTCAAATGACTGGGCCAGCATCCACTTCAGACCACTTGAAGTTGGTCTTCAGTAAAACACGGTAATTCTAGTAACCATATATTATGGAGGATGAATATTGAACAGACAGCCGTGCAGGATGGAAAATACCCCATGAGTGTATTGTGGTTTTTCTTCATCTGCGTTATTTTCCTTTAGTGCTTGTATGCGTACGCAATTCCTATCCGTAGAGGGAATGTGCTGTTCTTTCTTTTGCTGGCAAAAATAGTTTAAACTTCTATGATGCAGGCGGGCTTGCCTGATTTGACTCTGTGTCCAATCTCTGTTTCACATTGCAGTCCCAAGGACAACCTAGAATGTTGTGGTGTAGCTGTGGCTGCCACCTGCATCATTGCTGCTTGCTGCTACTGTTGTTCAAGGTCAGTTGGGTGCAACTGCACTTACTAGGTCTTCAATTTTCACTCTATAACCATTCATGGAAGCTCCTTAGAGCTTATTGTCCCCCCAGAGCATTGGAAGACACCAAGAAGTAATCTAAATTTGAGAAAACCAACCTACTGGCTCTCCCAAAAGAAAATATTTAAATGGTTTGGCTGTCAACAGTGGTGGAGCAAGCCGATTGGGCACCTGAGGCGGCGCGCATGCCCTGTGCCAGGGGCAGGGCCAGTCGCCTGTGGGGCAGGGCGAGCTGGGGCAGGATGCTCTGTGGGGCCTCCGAGGAGTCTGCCTGCCTCCTCTCACTCAGCCGCCCTACAGCTGAGGGGGAGGCGGTGGGCAAACCGTTTGGGGCAGCACGGAGCCTGTGCGTGCCCAAGCCACCGTGTCACTCCCAGAAGAGACACTTGGCTCAGGCACGCCGCAGGCCTTGTGGCGAGTGCCGCCTGGCATTTTGTCACCCCCCCCTCAGTGGTGACACCCAGGGCAACCTGCCCCCACCGCACCCTCTTCCTCCATCCCTGGCTCTCAACTCTCCCTCACCCATTATACCATCAATAGTTAAGGCAGATCTTAATACCCCAGAGCCATAGGGAAATGAAACAGGAAAGAACATACCGCAGCAGTAGACATGATTTGACAACATTCGAAATAATTTTAAGATAAAACACTACGCATTGTAACAAGACCTTTTTTAAAAAACCAAACACAAAAATAGTTCATTAACTATCAACTGAGGGTGGGGGAGTATATGCTTTCAACAGTTGACCTTAAGTGACTGTAGATCAATTGGTATGAAGTAAAAAAATAAAATGTCTCCTCAGACTATGGTAAATAATTTATTTAGGAAAATTCCTAAGCATTTCCTTTTTCTCTTTGATTTATGCAACATTCATTTCTTTAAATAGTTTCTTTTCTTTATTTGTGCTTATGTTGGCTTACGTCCTTCTCAGTAGATTTTATCATTTTTAAGAGCAGTGTTAACAGAGATGAGCAAGTTGGAAAGTGCACCGAGACTATTTTTGGAGAGTTCACGGTAGATAATCTTTTAAGTCCTCTCCAGTCGATTCAGCTGGTAACAGCTCAGGCCAGAAGGAGGGAAGGAACCATCTGGATCTGCAAAGGGCTTCACTGTTCATGAAACTCAAGGGGGCAAACAGCTGATAAATGAAACCGAGGGTTCAATTTCTGGCCCAACAGCATCATCAAGCAGAGCAACGGTGTGAATCTGGAGAAAGTTGGTCATGATTAGGTTTCACTGAAGTAAATGGGACAAATTAACTGCAATTTTTATTTCTACATTCCTTCTCAAGAATTATACCAGCAGCATTTGTTGTTACTGCAATGGGCAACGAAGCTCAGAAGAGATGGAAGGCAACTAAAAGGTATTCTAGTCCACTCCTGCTGATGCAGGAAATCCACTACTACAGCATCCCTGATAGGTGGCCATTCAACGTTTGCTTAAAAATGTCTAAAGAGACCATCTGCTCCACTGCCGAACAGCTTGTACCATACTTTAAAACAAGTCTCTAAGGATGTATCTTCTATAATTAGAATAAATTTACTTTTATCCAACACAGTTTCTTTTCTTGCTGGTCTTATGTTACTGGGATGATCTGTTGAAATATGCACCTCAGTTTGCACTAGATGGCGCTGCATCATATTTTGACATGGGTCACATTGCTAAAACAGCGTTTGGTTATTCTCTTTCTGAGATAACCATTTCACATGGTTTTACATGCAATGTAGTTCAAATTTAACTTAAAATTGAGCAGAGGAGCATCAACAAGCATATTCTGAAGAGGAAATGGAGGTGGGGGGAGCACTTGGTTTGAGAACAGAGCACACAATCACATAAAGTCAAATCTGCGAGATTCAAGACCATTGTAGTTTAGATGCCCTCTGCTTTACCGCTTGATAAATTGCTCTCTTACTTACCCTGAGTGACCGCAAGTCATTTCATAGACTAGGGATAGGGAACCTGTGACCCTCCAGAAGTTGTTGGACTCCAAATCCCATCATCTCCAGCTGACACAGAATCATAGAATTATAGAATTGGAAGGGACTATGAGGACCATCTAGTCCAATCCCCATGGCTAATGGTCAGGGATGAGAGGAATTGCAGTTTAGAAACATCTGTAGGGTCATAGTTTCTCTGCTCATGATGTGGACTTAGTAGGCCTGCAAGTACTTATTGGCAAATACAGCTGTTTCAGTGCAGTACAAATAGCAAAGGAGTACAACATAAAAGAAACTGAACAAGAGATGTTGGAACTACAATGTGAGACAGCTGGCGACTGTGACAGACTGCCTCCTTGTCACTTCTCTTCCCTGGCTAACTAACCATAGCTATATACGTAAGCACAGTGCACCAAATAACATATTGTTGTTTGACTGCTAAGGGGACAAGAAAAGGAGAGTCTCCCTCGTCCACACATTTACAGTATTGCCGAGCCTTACATTGAAGGAGGCAAGTTATGATCAAAGAGTAGCTTTCTGGGACAGTAGTGATTTTGAAAAAGTGTGGGAACCTTTTATATTATATTTGCAAAAACAAAGAAAGACGATCGATGATGGCAGGATGTAAATAAACAGTCACAATTTTATGTACAGGGAACAAATATTGTAACAAAACAAAAATGGTATATTGTAAAAAAAAATATTATAATGTGGATAATAAATCAGAAATGGAAGTTGAGGGAAGTCCAAAGGGAGGGAGGTGGAGATGTTATGCAAATTGTATATTATGGATATAAGTATATTTGTGATGAGAAAAAAGAAAATCAATTTAAATTTTTTTTAAGAGTTGCTTTCTAGAGCAAGTGTTTTGTCCTTGTTTAAAGAAATGTTGTGGCCTTCTGATTCTTAATTATTGGGTCATTCTGAAGAGTTGTCGACCATGGACAACCCAGTGATTCTGTTGCACATGTGAAGTCAGTGCTGGCTTCAGATTTGGGCGCAAGGCTCTCAGTGGGTACTGTCATGGGACTGCCAGGGAATGCCTTTGAGGAGCGGGAACAATCAGAGGGAGACAGAGAGGAAGTGGCGGATGGGGAAGAGGGAGAGAGCCAGGAGGCAGAAAGGCTCTCCAATGCTGAAGCAGAGCCCCAGCACCGCACAGGAAGTTCAGGAACAGACGGAGAGCTTGTGCCTGTGCTGTGTGCACAGGAGAGGAGGGGATTAAAATGCAGGGAGGAGAGATGTCCCATGAAACTTCCCCGCTTTTTCTGTTGGAGGAGAAGCCAGAGAAGACCACTCTCTGAATCTGAACCGGAACGATTCGGACGCATGCTTGTAATGTGCTGCTTGTACATATGTAAAATAAATAACTGTAAGTATCTCTGAGTGAGCAGAGGTGCTTATTGTGAAGAGCATACACAAGCCATCACAGGTACCCATTGTGCTATTCCACTCCCTTTCAGAGAGAGCTAATTGGGTAGGTGAGCAAGACAAGAGGTGGTGGTAGTTGTGCAAAAGTCACCACTTGCCCTGGGAAAGAGAGGAGAGGGGAGTGAGTGGTGGCAGCCATTGTATGGGCGAGCAGGCAAACAATAGCAAGTGGCTGCAAGGGACTGTGGGCAATAGTGGGCCCTTTCATAGCACTTGGACCTTGGCATCTGCCCAAAGAGGCCAACCCCTTATGCCACCCCTTTCGTGAAGCTCTGCATGTGCCAAGGAGTTCTTAAGTTCTACTATGAGCAGAGAAGAGTGGAAATGTTCCCAGCACTTGGGGAAAATTCATTTCCTTTATGTAGAGGACTTTGTATCACGTGGCCCATCATAAAACCACAGTTTGCGAGATGTTCAGCGAGAGGACATTTCAATCGCTTTCTTTCATCCTGGCATAAACAAGAGTTATGTACTCTTCAATAAGGGATATCTGGTGAGCCTAGCAGAGCCATTTAGGAGTCCAACTGTCTGAAATTCAGATTGTTGTCCCCTTTCAGTGGGGCACAGTCAATATAGCTGGTGGAGATATAACTTTATACCCACTTCTTTTTCTACGGTGGTTTCCTTGCCCTTGGAGTCTGCCAGACTGCAAAATATCTCTCTATACAAATGTATACATTGTATACATTTAGCAATACGTAATCGGTTGCATACTGTGCTATATACAGTAACATATATTTTACTAGGGATTTATTTTCTTGTTTTATTATTTTATGGTCTGACAGCATGAAGCAATCAGAGTAAACGTGCTCTTAGAGCCAGACTCTAAATGAATCAAATGATTTCCCCTCCTAGAGGAAGTGGTTTCTCTGTACAATACTACTTCAAGAAAATCTCCTCTAAGCTATCACCACTCATTTCTATTTTTCAGGATGCCTTATCGTTCCTTCTCAGGCTCAGCTGCTCTTTAGAAAACAGTGTCTCAAGGTTGCTTCAGACTCCTCTGTTTCCCTACATAGGAAGCACATAACCATCTGTAGCCTCAGTTTTCTTGCACTTGGAACTTTCTTCCATTAGGCCTGGAGTGAGGTCTTTCAGTCAGCCAAACCAGCTTCTTTCACAGCAGCCGCACCATGTTTTTCAAAATTATACTGCAACTGACCTTTTTGGTGATGAGCACAGAATCCCAAGGAGCTCTGCTTCCCCCCTGCATTTACAAACCTTCCAACATTTCTCTGATGAAATTAGGGACATCCCATTCACAATAGTATTTTTACTATTTATACCCCACACATCTTACTGGGTTGCCCCAGCCACTCTGGGCAGCTGACAACAAATAGAAAAACACAATTAAACATTGAAAAAACCTTCCCTAGACAGGATTGCCTTCAGACGGCTTGGGGGTCAGATAACTCCATACCCTCCAACATTTCTCCAATGAAAATAGGGACATCCTAAGGAAAAGGGGGATCAAATCAGAAACCGGGACGGCTTCTTTAAATCAGGGATGTCCCTGGAAAACAGGGACACTTGGAGGGTCTGCACTTAAAGCACATGGCTTCCCCCAGTGAACCCTGGAAGCTGTAATTTACTCTCCACAGAGCTACAATTCTTGGCACCCTTGACAAACTACATTTCCCAGAATCCTTTGGAGAAAGCCATGTGCTTTAAATGTATGGTGCAGATGCAGCCTCTGTAAAGGCTCAGGCTTGTTCCACCTGAGGTTTGTATTAAGTAAGAGAGAAGTCTTCTTCCTTTGGCTTTCATACCATGGCACCCATTTGCTCCCCATTGCCAGATATGAACCTTCCTTTCTAATTCCCCTTCTTCCAGTTCTGCCCATCCCAATTCCCACAACAAACAAGCTCTTTCCTCTGGAATAAAGCAGCAGAGTTACCCTTTGTGGATATTTTATTCAGAGTACAAAGTTATGGGCTTTCAGGAGACAGTGTATAGGACGTCATCCAACCTTCTTTGGGACTCCACTCTGGATTTGTGTAGGGTTTCCCCCTTAGCCCTTTCTTCTCATGCAAGGCAGCAGGAGTTTAGGATCAGAGGTTTCCTTCTGGGCTACCTTCACAGGTTGATGAGCCTCATCTCCCTCACTTCCCTTGAGAGCAAGTGTGGTGTAGTGGTTAAGAACGGTAGACTCATAATCTGGTGAACCGGGTTCGCATCTCCGCTCCTCCACATGCAGCTGCTGGGTGACCTTGGGCCAGTCACACTTCTCTGAAGTCTCTCAGCCCCACTCACCTCACAGAGTGTCTGTTGTGGGGGAGGAAGGGAAAGGAGAATGTTAGCCGCTATGAGAGTCCTTTGGGTAGTGATAAAGCGGGATATCAAATCCAAACTCCTCCTCCTCCTCCTCCTCCTCTTCTTCTTCTACAGCACGTGCAGAAACTGCCTTCTTGACTTTTGGACCCACTGTTGGTCTAACAGTAGAAGCTGTTTTTACGGTGGAGTAGACAGCTTCAGGAAGGGCGGGAAGTGTTTAAGCAGAGGTTGGATGGGGCCATCTTGTGAGGGATGTAGGGACACAGGTGTTGCTGTGGTCTAAACCACTGAGCCTCTTGGGCTTGCCGATCAGAAGGTCAGCAGTTCAAATCCCCACGACGGAGTGAGCTCCCGTTGCTCTCTCCCAGCTCCTGCCAACCTAGCAGTTCGAAAACACGCCAGTGCAAGTAGATAAATAGGTACCACTTTGGTGGGAAGGTAAACAGCATTTCCGTGCACTCTGGCTTCTGTCACGATGTTCCATTGTGCCAGAAGTGGTTTAGTCATGCAGGCGACGTGACCTGGAAAGTTAACGGTATCTGTGGACAATGAAAGCTCCCTGGGCCTGAAAGTGAGATGAGCACCACACCCCATACTTGGCTTTGACTGGACTTAACCGTACAGGGGTCTTTTACCTTACCTTACATTTACCTGTGAGTTATGTGCAGTGGCATCCTGCATTCCAGATCTGGCACTGAGGTTGGAAAAGATAATTTCTGAGGTCCCTTTCAACCTTACAATTCTATAGAGTATTTCTGAGATGAACACACACACACTATTTACCATGGCAGGAAATGGACCAGTCTCCTTATGTGTTGAGTAGCTCCCCTGTTTCTTTCTCTTGGAGTGGAGGGAGGATGGGGGTGAGCTGAAGACTGCTTTATACTGTCCCTGTGAGACTGCTGTGTTTGCAGGGCAGAGAGGCAAGTAAAGGCCAGTAAAAAATTTTACCATGGGATTCTTATCCTGTAGCTCACAGACAGAACGGAGTCCCTGCTACAACTTCCTCACTCCAGGGACTGTAGCTGTCTTAGCAGAACAAGCGCCTGTGTTCTCTCAGATACTGTCTTCGCTTTCAAATGCAAAAGCTGCAGCGGGAAAAGGGAATCTGATGCAATTGTGCTGCAGCTCCCGGCTTCTGAGCCCCCACCCCCGCCAAAGGAGAAGGGGATCTACATGCAGCATCCGCTGTTGAGCTGTAAGACTCACGAAGAAGAGTGCTAGCAGAAAATCACCCTTTGTACCCAGGGACCCCAAGCCAGGGCTCCTCCTCCTCCTCCACAGCTATTCTAAATCAGGAACTGAAAACTCGCTCGCTGGCCTGCCTGGTTTGAAGACGCAGCCGTGAGGAAGCTCTCCAGAAAGGGTGAGAGCGACTTAAAGCTCTGTGGCTTCATGCTCTTGAAATGACAAGCCCCAAAGAGTCGTTTCCCCACCGTTGCCAAAATAAAAAAATGGTGCAACCCAAAGCAGGGACTCATCTCTTTCCAAACTGACAAGTGCATTTCGAGATGTAACCGTGGACTGAAACAGAGGGGACGCACTTCTGTGCAAATGTCCCATGCACTTCCTGCGATCTTTCAATGCGCTCATTCCATATGCCTAGACTGAGTCAGACCCCTGGTGTGGAGAAAGCGACTTTCTCCCGCTTCTCTCATAATACTAATACCCGAGATCATCCAATGCAGCAGAATGGTCATTGGGAGATTTGGGACTGAGAAAAGGAAGGACTTCTATATGGGGATTTGCTGCCACAATATGTAGTGACTGGTGAAAGCCACCAACTTGAACAGCTATAAAATGGGCTTAGACAAATTCATAGAGGAAAAGGCCATTCCCCATGGCTCCTAGAAACGATGGCTGTATATTGCCTCTAGTATCAGAGACAGCATGTGAATACCAGCAGCTGGGGAACACGATAAGTAGAGGTCTCTTGCTTTCGTGTCCTGTTTGTGGGCTTTCCCAAATGCACCAGTGGAAACAGGATACCAGACAAAATGGGTCTTTAGTCTGATCCAGTACAGAATTTCATTTGCATTTATGTTTTTTTTTAAATAATATTTATTAAGTTTTCCATTTTAACAATCCAATAAAATCCACATTAAAAATATTCCTAATTATAATACAATCAAAAAGACCAGATTTTATGCCAGTTATTATATCTTTGGTTGACTTCCCATGCTCTGAAGTTCTGGAAGTGATGATCACACATTGTACTGCATTGCTTATATAGATATGTTTGGTTCACTATTGTCTACATTGGCAATGGGTCTCTGGCAGGGATGGAGAAGTGGGTTCAGTCAGAGGGCTGGATCCAGAATTGGCCTGCCCTCCACAGGACATGCTGACTGGTGGGTACAGATGCCCACCTGTCAGTCAACTGCTGTCATGTGATTCAGTCTTAAACCCAGGGCTGCAAAGATTCTTCCTCTGCAACCATTAGTTGAATACAAAAATAATTCAAGCCCCAGCTTCTTTGTTTGCAGCTGAGGCCTGAATTGCAGGATCTTTCCTTCCAGCTTTAGTTTGTTTTTGTTTTAATTTATAACAACAACAACAACAATTTATTATTTATACCTCACCCATCTTGCTGGGTTTCCCCAGCCACTCTGGGTGGCTTCCAACAAAATATTAAAATACAATAGTTTATTAAACATTAAAAGCTTCCCTAAACAGGGCTGCCTTCAGATGTCTTCTAAGAGTCTGGTAGTTGTTTTTCTCTTTGACATCTGGTGGGAGAGTGTTCCACAGGGCAGGTGCCACTACCAAGAAGGCCCTCTGCCTGGTTCCCTGTAACTTGGCTTCTCGCAGGGAGGGAACTGCCAGAAGACCCTCAGAGCTGAACCTGAGTGTCTGAGCAGAATGATGGTGGTGGAGACGCTCCTTCAGGTATACTGGACCAAGGCCGTTTAGGGCTTTAACCAACACTTTGAATTGTGCTCGGAAACGTACTGGGAGCCAATGTAGGTCTTTCAAGACTGGTGTTATGTGGTCTCAGTGGCCACTCCTAGTCACCAGTATAGCTGCCGCATTCTGGATTAGTTGTAGTTTCCGGGTCACCTTCAAAGGTAGCCCCACATAGAGTGCATTGCAGTAGTCCAAACGAGAGATAACCAGAGAATGCACCACTCTGGCGAGACAGTCTGCGGGCACGTAGGGTCTCAGCCTGTGTACCAGATGGAGCTGATAAACAGCTGCCCTGGACACAGAATTGACCTGCGCCTCCATGGACAGCTGTGAGTCCAAAATGACTCCCAGGCTGCGCACCTGGTCCTACAGGGGCACAGTTATCCCATTCAGGACCTACACCTGCCCGCCTCCTGTCTCCTGAAAACAGTACTTCTGTCTTGTCAGGATTCAATCTCAATCTGTTAGCTGCCATCCATCCTCCAACTGCCTCCAGACTGCCACACAGGACCTTCACTGCCTTCACTGGTTCTGATTTGAAAGAGAGGTAGAGCTGGGTATCATCCGCATACTGATCAACACCCAGCCCAAACCCCCTGATGATCTCTCCCAGTGGCTGCATGTAGATGTTGAAAAGCATGGGGGAGAGGATAGAACCCTGAGGCACCCCACAAGTGAGGGCCCAGGGGTCTGAACACTCACCCCCCCACCACTTTCTGAACACGGCCCAGGAGGAAGGAGCGGAACCACTGTATAACAGTGCCCCCAGCTCCCAGCCCCTCAAGACGGTCCAGAAGGATATTATGGTTGATGGTGTCAAAAGCCGCTGAAAGATCCAGCAGAACTAGGAAACAGCTCTCACCTTTGTCCCTAGCCTGCCAGAGATCATTGACCAGTGCGACCAAGGCAGTTTCAGTCCCATGATGAGGCCTGAATCCCGACTAGAAGTGATCCAAATGGTCCGCTTCTTCCAGGCGTGCCTGGAGTTGTTCAGCAACCACTCGCTCAATCACCTTGCCCAAGAATGGAAGATTTGAGACTGGGCGATAGTTGGCCATATTGGCAGCATCTAAATATGTTTTTTTAAGAAGTCGTTTGATAACCGCCTCTTTCAGCGGGTCTGGGAAGGCTCCCTCATGGTATCTGAAGAAGTGTGCATGCACATGAAAGCTTATACCCAGAACAAACTTAGATGGTCTCTAAGGTGCCACTGGACATCTATCTATCATCTATCATCTATCTATCTATATCTATCTATCTATCTATCTATCTATCTATCTATCTATCTATCATCTATCTATCTATCATCTATCTATCTATCTATATCTATCTATCTATCATCTATCTATCTATCTATCTATCTATCTATCATCTATCTATCTATATCTATCTATCTATCTATCTATCTATCTATCTATCTATCTATCTATCATCTATCTATCTATCTATATCTCTATATCTCTATATCTCTCTATCATTTTTCTATCTATTTATTTAAACCTGCAGGTGTCAGAGACTGAGCATTTTGCATGCAAACATGTACTCTGCCCCTGAACTCTGCCCTCTGAGTACACCACCCCAGACCACTGATTGCTATCATTCTGACACTACATATGAATCGACCCGATGCATGTGGTTAGGACACGTTTAAACATAACTGAAAGTGTCTGGAATGTTTACATACCCCTAGCCTATGCTGCATCTGTCTGAGCTCTATGAGGAGGAAGAGCCAAGTGGCAAACTGTTTGTTTAAGTACTCCCAAATGCAAGCCAGCCATTTTTAATCACAGGAGCACAAACCAGCTCTTTTGTTGTTGTTGGCAATATCAAGGTTCAAATTACACAAATGGCTTGCTATATATAGCAGCCACTCTGCACGGCTGGCAGTGAGGATGCATCAGGCCTTACGTCTTTTGCAGATAAACATAAGAACATGAGAAGAGCTTGCTAGATCAGGTCACTAGCCCATCTAGTCCAGTGTCCTATTCCCTGATATCTGTGTGAAGCTTGCATTGGCTGTACATTGCTGACCTGGGAACCTGGGAAGCCCCCATGCCAGGTGATGACTACCTTCCCCAAAGCACATTTCTGAGACAGTTTATTACAGATTGTGATAGGGAAAAATAATTGGACATTTCTTTGCATCAGTGGTGCAAGGCAATGCAGCCAACAGGAGTATTGCTTCCCTTCTAGTACTGAAGAGACATGGAACAGAAGCCAACCATGAGGAAACTGGGTTTATTTTTTTTAAAGCATCAACTGTCCCATAAAGGGAGCATGTAAATTTTGACCCACTTATCAGGGGAATAAGGAGATGAGGGTGGTAGAAAATCCAGTATAGGTAGTTTAAAGCTACCTAGCTGGCCACTCCACCAGAAGAGGTGAATCATTCCTGAGGCTCTGGTTTAATTCAAAATTCTGAGAATTGTGCATTACTTGATAAGTTGACTCATCAACATTCCTTGGAGAATCTGTTAGGATTCAAAGTGTGTCACTTTTGCTGCAATGGACAAACATGTCCTTGCCCCCGGAATCCAATAGTATAACTCACAGCCATATAAAATCCCCCACTGAAAATGAGTGCATTTGAGGTGACATTGGGCAATGTAAAAGTGGTGATTTAAGCTTTGTGATGTCTTCATACGTGATGCCGGACATCTCTTGATGCTGTATTCAACACAGAGAACATGCACCCCTCATAAGTGTACAGCAACTGTTCAGTTAATGAAAATTGGAATGTTATTGAGTGCAGGGAATGGGTGTGTGGGTGTGAATGGGACTTTTCTGGCAAAAGGTGTTGTCAAATTGGAATTATTGGTTAACCTGAGAAACAGTGTTACTCAGATATAATGAACAAGCAGTTGTAAAGTCTTTTTTACAAATGAGCACAACTCAAGTTATTTTGGCCAACTGGCAACAAACTGCAAAGTTTGCAGGTGAGCTCTCGCTGCATTGTTGGTGCTTTGACCAAGCAAGCACAGCTAGGTGCTGCAATTTTTACTTATATTTAAAATACAGTGGTACCTCGGGTTACATACGCTTCAGGTTACAGACTCCGCTAACCCAGAAATAGTGCTTCAGGTTAAGAACTTTGCTTCAGGATGAGAACAGAAATTGTTCTCCGGCAGCACGGCAGCAGCAGGAGGCCCCATTAGCTAAAGTGGTGCTTCAGGTTAAGAACAGTTTCAGGTTAAGAATGGACCTCCGGAACGAATTAAGTACTTAACCCGAGGTACCACTGTATATAAAAAAGGTAAAGGACCCAGTCAAGGGCAGCTATGAGGTTGCGGTGCTCATCTCACTTTCAGACCGAGGGAGCCAGTGTTTGTCCACAGACAGCTTTCTGGGTCGTGGCCAGCATGACTAAAACTGCTTCTGGTTAAGAACAGTTTCAGGTTAAGAAGGACCTCCGGAACGAATTAAGTACTTAACCCGAGGTACCACTGTATTGCTTACCAATAAAGCTGAAACTGTCAGAAAGAATTGTGAAGCCTGGAGAACATTTCAAAAATTGGACAGAAATGCATGCAGAATTTTACTTCAGAGGAAAGGTGCAGCTTTAGTTAGCCCCATCCCAACAGTCCCCTCACTGGAAACACATCCCCTTATTTTGTCTTGTCAATAAATGAAACATCAAAAAGTACAACTGAACAAAAAGCAAA
This sequence comes from Podarcis vaucheri, assembly GCF_965113315.1. Lineage (NCBI taxonomy): Eukaryota > Metazoa > Chordata > Lepidosauria > Squamata > Lacertidae > Podarcis > Podarcis vaucheri. The sequence goes on from NC_138761.1 coordinate 51,154,176, forward strand.
GCGAACAATTTCCACATAAATCAATACAAAGATTTTTTTAAAACTGATAAACAATAATACCAGTAACAGCAACATCTCCCTGCAAACAACCCCCACCCAAGCAACATGTAGTCCAAGAGTTTGTTCAGCAGCTTCAGCTTTTATAGCTGGAGTCAGTCAGGACCCCACCCTCCCAGGCCAGGTGGAAAAAAGATGGAGCAGGTCTTACAGGACTCAAGTCAAGATGGTCTCTGGCCTCTTCAGCAGCCTCAGGTTTTGTAGTTGGAGTCAGTCATGGCCCTACCCTCCCAGGCCAGGTGGAAAAAGGACTCACAACCAAGATGGCCAGAGACCAGGCAACAATTCAAAGTGCTGGTTTTGACCTATAAAGCCTTAAATGGCTCAGAACTGCAATACGTCAAAGTCTGCGGTATATAGGGCGGTATATAAATTCAACGAACGAATGAATGAATGAATGAATGAATGAATGAATGAATGAAATGAAATGAATGACCCTTCAACCTCAGTGCTCTTGCTTGGGCTTTTAATAGCAAATAGCTAAGCAAAGAATGGGAGTCCTCTTGGGAGACAAACCTCTCCCCCAACCACTTCCCTCCTCCTGTTCAGGTTGCTAATGTTGCATCAGCAGCAGCAGCAGCCCCAATACTCTTGTAAGCCTCTGGTGTTGAGAAGCCAATCCCAGGTCTGTAGGTCTGGTTATATTTAGACCTCTGTTTCACTATCTTGAGGGAACAGCACTTCCTTTCTTCTGGAAAAGGTAATGTCTGAGGATCAGGAAAAGTAATTTCAGATGTCGCATTAAACCATGACTTCCAACCGCTTCCCCCCACTTCTGCTTAAAAAAAAAAATCTGAAAAAATGAAACTTTTTTCATATTATTTGTTCTGAATTTTTATGCAAGTGGAGGGTGTCGGAGGGTGTGTGTGTGTGTGTGTGTGTGTGTGTGTGTGTGTGGTGCTTTAAGAATATAAAACGGACCCCAGTCAAACGATTTACCATGAGTTTACCTTATTTGAAAAGAGCACAAATTGGCAGACATTCTTTCAACGCTCAGCCACACCAACTTTTGGGCAGTCATGCAGTTGTTGAAGGCATGCCAACCTTTCCATTATAACAACCACCCTGTCTTCTCGTTTTCAAGGGGTCGCAAGCTTTCTTTCTTTCTTTCTTTCTTTCTTTCTTTCTTTCTTTCTTTCTTTCTTTCTTTCTTTCTTTCTTTCCTCCAGACTCAAAACTTGGCATTGGAGTGTCCCATCCCAGGTGAGAGAGAGAGAGAAAGAGAGAATATGAATGAGCCAATTTTTGGTGATAATATATATATATATATATATATATATATATATATATATATATATATATATATATATATGCTTTCGTAGATTTTCACGGGTACAGGAATGCAGGTTTTGGTGTCTTCGGGTGTCTTCCCATGTAAGAGACTCTTACACGGGAAGACACCCGAAGACACCAAAACCTGCATATATATATATATATATATATATATATATATATATATATAATGTGTGTGTGTGTGTGTGTGTTAATGCATGAGCCAACTAATTGGGGTATATGGCAGCTTTTTGTGGCTGGGGTGAGGTGGGGTTGTGACATCAAATTGTAAACATAAGTAGGTTATTAAGTGCCCCCTTTTTTGCAGGGCTGCATGCTTTTGCTAGCTACACAAAAAGCATATATTTAGAAGATCCTCCCTGCCCGACAGAGAGCCATACCTATTGAAATTCTACCTGTTGTGTTGCTGTTAAAGGCCCAGAAACCCTGCCATTGAAAAATGGCAAACCTATTCACAGTTGAAAGGATTACTTTGCTGTATCTTTGTGTTCATTATAAGAACCGGGGAGTGGGGACTGTATAAAACTTTAATCTGTTCATAGAAAATAATTCGGAAATCTGTTTTCTTGCTCTCAGTTCTCTTGGTAATCAGGAACTCCTCGATAGCATCTTAAAAAGCAGAGACATCACCTTGCCAACAAAGGTCCGTATAGTTAAAGCCATGGTTTTCCCAGTAGTGATGTATGGAAGTGAGAGCTGGACCATAAAGAAGGCTGATCGCCGAAGAATTGATGCTTTTGAATTATGGTGCTGGAGGAGACTCTCAAGAGTCCCATGGACTGCAAGAAGATCAAACCTATCCATTCTTAAGGAAATCAGCTTTGAGTGCTCACTGGAAGGGCAGATCCTGAAGCTGAGGCTCCAATCCTTTGGCCACCTCATGAGAAGAGAAGACTCCCTGGAAAAGAACCTGATGTTGGGAAAGATGGAGGGCACAAGGAGAAGGGGACGAGAGAGGACGAGATGGTTGGATAGTGTTCTCGAAGCTACCAGCATCAGTTTGACCAAACTGCGGGAGGCAGTGGAAGACAGAAGTGCCTGGCGTGCTCTGGTCCATGGGGTCACAAAGAGTCGGACACGACTAAACAACTAAACAACAACAACAACAACAACAACAAAGGAAAGTTCCTTTTTTGAGAGTCTTGTTTTCCTACACATGGGAGTGTCCCCAAATCTCATCTCCAACTATCTGGTCTACTGGGTTGTTTTAGGGAGTTTTCAGAGGGGAGTTTATCGTGGAATTGGTGCTGAGATGTTTCACAGTGTCCACATAACACAGTTATCAAATGCCAGACCATTTTTATTTTGTTTTACATTTAATCTGGATTTCCCCTCAATTCAGATTCCCCCTTCCGGTAGAAAACTCAAGTAGAAAAACAACCCATTATATATCAGCACATTTCAGGAGTGAGCAATTCGTTGTGTATGACATTTTAGTGGCTAATTTCTATGGCCACATGATTACTTTGGTTTGCTCCTCCCCTCCATAGCCCGACCATTTTGGTTATGGTAACCCCAACACCAAAATAAAATACAGGACTCTTTATTGCCCTTGTGCAAGATCACACTATTATTTTTATTTTGTAAAGCAACAAATGGAAATGGACATCACCACCCATGCAGACACAACCAAGTAAAAACCTCCATTTCCCCTATTGTGAAACATGATAAATAAGGGTTGGTAATATTTGCTCTAGTGCACTGCCAGGGATTATTATTATTATTAAGGAAAGGTGCCATTGCCCTGGTACAGATGTATTTGCATGCATGCCTGGAATGGGGAAAGGTAGTGGGGGTTGGGTGGCTCAGGGGGAGGAGAGGGGGAAAGCCCATTGCACAATGTTAGGGGAATCCCGGCCACAATTTCTACAAGCCAGTGTCAAACACTGTCTGTGGACAAGCTGAACTTGTTGTTCTACAACTTTGTAACTATCAAACTGTCACATTATAATGTGAAGAACTTAACTCTGTATTATGACAACTCTCTCTCTCTCTCTCTCTCTCTCTCTCTCTCTCTCTGGATTTAGCACTCTTGAGAAGTGGAGGGAAACCATGGATATAGATTTCTTTATACAGTACAGTGGTACCTCGGGTTACATACGCTTCAGATTACATATGCTTCAGGTTACAGAATCTGCTAACCCAGAAATAGTACCTCAGGTTAAGAATTTTGCTTCAGGATGAGAACAGAAATCGTGCTCCGGCGGTGTGGCAACAGCGGGAGGCCCCATTAGCTAAAGTGGTGCTTCAGGTTAAGAACAGTTTCAGGTTAAGAACGGACCTCCGGAATGAATTTAGTACATAACCAGAGGCACCACTGTACTCGCTTCTTCATTTCCAATCCTTTACATTTTTTATTCCTCATCGCAGATATTTTCAAGCTTACATTTAAAACCACAAGGGCATATATATATATATATATATATATATATATGCAGGTTTTGGTGTCTTCGGGTGTCTTCCCGTGTAAGAGTCGGGGTGTCTGTGCGACGTTTCGACGAGGTCTCACTCGTCATCTTCAGGCTGGTGCTTTCGGCTTCTTGTTACTGGAACAGAGCAGAGTCTGGTGTTTGAGTTCCTATAAATACTGTTGAGGGGTGTGGTGTATAGCCTCCAACGTTCTGGGTAGAGAGGAAGTTCCTAGATTAGTGTGCCTTTTCTTCTTTTGTTCCTTAATTACTTGAGGGATATCTTGGGTGATTTCATGAGTGATATTCTGAATATCACTGGGTGGGTCATTGATTACTTGAGGGATATCTTGGGTGATTTCATGAGTGATATTCTGAATATCACTGGGTGGGTCATTAAGTGTAGATTAGTTGCTAAAGCTCTCGTGTCTTGACCTCTTGAGCTTGTGAAGAGTTTTTCTGAGAAGATGGCTGTGCTGCATTTAGTTGTGCTCTGGCTTGGCTTCGTGTATAGGGGCGAGCTATGGTTTTGTGCCTTGTGCCAGCCAGATCTGTGTAGGGATTGCAGGGGGGTGCAGCATCCGGAGGTGCCACTATAGTTTGGTTGCTGGATGGAGTCTGTAATATGTCTGTGGAGAGGGTCTGGGTTTGGGTCTGGTGTGGTTGATTGGTGACGGCGTTCTGTGTGCCTCTGGTTCTGGTGTCGGTTTTTGTGGGGAGGGCTAATTTCCAGATGTCTGGCAGGCGGGACGTGTCGTCACGCTTGTTCATGTTGTGAGGGTGTTTCTCTATCTCGATGGCTTCCATGATTATTCTCTTGTGGTGATGTTCCATGTTAAAGAGCAATTTGGAATCTGCAAAATTAATTTCGTGTCCTGTTTCTTTCATGTGTTGGAAAAGAGAGGAAGTTTTTTCTTCTTTTTTGACGGCATTCTTGTGTTCTGCGATACGTGCATTTATTCGTCTGTTTGTTTGTCCAATGTACGTGGCTGGGCAGACTTTGCAGGGTATTTCATAGACCCCTTGGTTTTCCAGCTGGATTTTGTCTTTTGGGTTTCTGAGGATATTGGCTATTTTTTGGTTGGTGCAGAAGGCTGTTTTGATATTGTGTTTATGGAGGATTTTGCTGATTTTGTCTGTAGTGCCCTTGATATAAGGAAGGAGGGCTATGCCATTGTTTTCTTCTGTGTCTTGGTTTTTGGGGGGTGTTTCTTTTTGGATTAGCTTCGTAACCCTGTTTTTCTGGTATCCATTGGCGATTAACACATTTGAGAGATTCTGTAACTCAGTTGTCAAGTGGTCTTTGTCAGCCAGGCGTTTGGTTCTGGAGATGAGAGTCTTGGCTACGGAGTTTATTTGTGCAGGGTGGTGGTGTGATTGTGCATGTAAGTAGCGGTTGGTGTGTGTTTTTTTCCGGTAGATAGTGTGTCCTAGGGAGCCATCAGGTTTTTTGTAGATTAGGACGTCAAGAAAGGGGAGTTGGTTGTTGTCTTCTATTTCCATAGTGAATTGTATTTTGGGGTGTAGGCTGTTGAGATGTGTGAGGAAGCTATCTAGTTTTTCTTTCCCGTGTGGCCAAATTACAAAGGTGTCGTCAACATATCTGAGCCAAAGTTTGGGTTTGTGTTCTGACTTGTCTAAAGCATTGGTTTCAAAGTGTTCCATGTACAGATTTGCGATGACCGGTGAGAGGGGTGATCCCATGGGTGCTCCTTCTATCTGTTTGTATCTTTGTCCATTGTGGATGAAGTACGTGTTGGTTAGGCAGTGGTTGGTCAGGTCCAGGATGTATTTGGGGGGGTTGTATTTGTTTTGAATGGCTGTCAAGGCTTCATTAATGGGCACTTGGGTGAAGAGAGATACAACATCGAAGCTCACAAGTAGGTCATCGGGATGTAGGTATTGTTTCTTTATTGTTTCTATGAACTGGAAGGAGTTAGTAACATGTGAAGCGATGGATTCTGCATAGGGCTGAAGTTGCTTAGCGAGAAATTTAGCGAGATTTTGTAGAGGTGAGCCTATGGAGCTGACTATTGGTCTGAGTGGTGTTCCTTCTTTGTGTATCTTGGGGAGACCGTAGAGTTTGATGAACACATCGGACTACCAAGCAAAACTATCAAATCTACTCCAAGACCCTACCTACCAACCTATAAAAACAGATCCCACCACCTATCTGGAAAAAACCACCAAATCCAAAATAAAAGCCTCTCCTATCAGTGAAGAAATCCAGCTAAGAATCATCCCCAGAGAAAAATCATCCAGATGCCCCAAACTCTACGGTCTCCCCAAGATACACAAAGAAGGAACACCACTCAGACCAATAGTCAGCTCCATAGGCTCACCTCTATTTATAGGAACTCAAACACCAGACTCTGCTCTGTTCCAGTAACAAGAAGCCGAAAGCACCAGCCTGAAGATGACGAGTGAGACCTCGTCGAAACGTCGCACAGACACCCCGACTCTTACACGGGAAGACACCCGAAGACACCAAAACCTGCATTCCTATACCCGTGAAAATCTACGAAAGCATATATATATATATATATATATATATATATTTGCTTTCGTAGAGGCCTTCCTATATATATATATATGCCTCCACAGTCACTTATGGACTCATTGTTAAGACTGTGTTCATGGAAGACAATCTTTCTTGGCTACGAGTGATTGCAAAATAATAGATGAGTGTGCAACCCCAGAGTTGTCCACGACTGCACCTAACAGTCAGGGATACTATATATATGTGTGTGTGTGTGTGTGTGTGTGTGTGTGTGTGTGTGTGTAATGATGACAGTTGAGATTTTTCAGGATGAGATCCAGAATTTGCAGGCTGCATAAAAGGCTCTCAGAGGCCATAAGCTGTTCAGTTGAGAACAGAACTGACTAGACATTTGAATAGACTGTTTAATACATTATTTGGAGAGTTAGAGAAAGTGTGTATGAAGTTGTAGAATCTCATAATAGTAGATGACCCTCAGTCATCTAGTCCAACCCCCTTAATGCAGGAATCTCAACACATACACATACAATGTACCCAAATCATACACATCTTTATTCTCTGTGGGCTTTTAGCTTCTCTCCCCTTCCCTTGCTCTCTCTGTGTATGTGTGCAAGTGCATTCTGCTATGTATGTTCATGTGGATACAAATGTCTGCATGCTTTAATGTGTGTGACTGTATCTTCCGCTTCATGGCATCCTGCATATGTGAGTGAATGTACAGGTGTGTGTGAATGTGCCGACATAATGTGCACATATATTAATGTGAACATGTGCATATATGTGCATATGACTGTGATGTATGAACATGGATATGTCCATGCCTTATGTGGTTATGTTTATGTTGGTGAATGTGCTTCTGCATTTGCTGATGGTAATTTCAACTAGAGAAGACATCTGCTGATCTGATTTGGTCTGCAGCTAGACAGCTCTCAGCCAGTGCACTAGAATCTCTCTCCCCCCCCCCCCCTTCTGCCAAGTTTCTTCCTTGAATTATGAAGGCTCAGTTGTCCTTTATCCCAGAGCCTGGTCACCTAATTCTGGCTCTGTGCAGTTTTACAAGAAAGCCTGAATGTGCCTTTTGGGTGTTATATCGGCACTAAACAAAGCAAGGATGTCACTTTACGACAAGTAAGGATAAAAATGAAGAAGTAAGACATCCTAATTACAAAAGGGTGGGGAGAAGGATAAAGGAATGGACCTACTGACTTTGTGCTGCTGTTCCAAAGGTCAGAGTCACAAGTGTTGAAATCTATTAAGTGTTTGCCAGCAATATTCCCGTAGGAAGAGCAGTGAATACCAGCTCTTTATATCATTAATTGCTATTGTGGTTCTCAAACCTTTGTAGTTTAAAAATGCTATAACTGGAACTGGACAGAATGACTTTGGAGCTGCACCACAAAGAACCAAGTAAATCAAATAAATGTTTTATGTCACCTGCTAATGCTTTCCCGTAGCCTCACAGTTTCCATAATTGTCTGGTTCGTGTGAGGAAAAAGAGCCCCCTTCTTCCATTCACACGGCTTGCACACTTGCCAGCTGGCATTAGACGACAGCTGTTTCATATTTTGCTTAAGAATATCATAAAAAGCAAAAGGTCTAATGTAGTATGCACCAAAACGTGTTGTTCCACATTACTAAAAGTCATGAATTGAATTGGAGGAAAACCTCCTTTTCCAAATGTTATTCCACAAGACATTCAAGCCTGATCACTTTCGAGAGGCAGTACTTATTAGTAGATTCATAAAGGAAGTGGCTATGATAGTGGGAAGTGGAAAGGTCAGCCTTTGTTATTCACTGGTTATATGGCACCCAGAATAGTTGTAAGCACCTTGTAAAATTATAATGGAATCTGCACAGAATGCATTTGAGAGGTGGAATGGACTGGGAGATTTAAGATTTCTGAAGCATAACACCCACGTGCATATGTATGAAAAGATACACATTCCTTTTTAAAAGTAATCCTCCATTGTATGGATTGGAAGGGGGGGGGGCTTGCAAATTTCTGAGACCAAAACTTCAAAGCATAACCCAAGAATGCCCGTTATTGATAGCCAGAGCTCCCAAAGTGCTTCCTCCCATACCTGTTGCTTCTTAAGCAATCCTTCCTACTATTTCCCATGAAACCATTGGGTAGCCCTCAATGGGGAAGTTGTCTTAGCTTCCCCCAATCTGTTCCACCTATTTGTATCACTTCAATTTGAGGGCTTGCTTGGAAGAAGACAGAAATCTGAAAAGCTTCCTAGCGAATTGACACTGAATCCTCCGCTGATTTTGCTCACTGATTATTTTTCTCATAGCCAGCACTTGTTTTGCTCAGTGTTCACTCTTCAGCACCAAGCAAGAGAGTGTGTCCTGTTAGAAACTATAAGTTAAAGCGCACCATCAACGTAGAACATAGAATATGACATATGAACATAAGAAGGACCCACAGAGTTTAGACAAAGACCCAAATGTGTTCAGCATCCTCTACTCACATTGACCAACCAGATGCCCATGGAAATGTCCTGCAAGCGAGATGTGAGCACACTGTATTGTAAAAAGGAATGTTTTATGCATCATTAGTACAGAAATTTAAAAGGGACGGAGCTTCAGGAAAATGATTGTGCCCATCAGCCAGAAGATCTAAGAAATGAAACTCAGAGAATGTTGGGTGGGGTGGCAGTGTTCTAGGCTAGCCCTGCAGCTCCAAGTAAGCAAAGTCCAGCTCCTCCCCGCAAGCACTGTGATTGGAGAGTGCTGATTGGGGTGTGATCATTCTAGACCTCTTGCCTGTCCTCACTCTGCTGTTCTCCTTATATGCTGTTGCAGTTACTAATTGCAACAGTTTGGAGAGCGGCTTTCTGAGAGACTGCTTGAGCTACAGATTAGCACCAATCATTACCAATGAATTCAGGACAACCCAATCTACTCTGTAGTGATTTGTAGCTGCTTCAACTCAACCAGGACAGGGCACAAATCAGCACAAATTGGATCAATTTGGTTTGGGATTTGGCTAAATCCAATACACAGCCCAACCTAATATATGCCTTAAACTGATAGGCAATCTGGGTATTAAAACAGAAAATGTCTTCAAAGGCTGTCTCCTTTCCCTAATATTTTGCAGTAAAGGTTTTGATAACAGCCTTTTTGTATATGCAGCCTGCCGTTTCTCCATGTAATTTTGACTTTATGTCTACAAATATATTTTGCACAGGGAATGAAAATTAGGTTGCTAAAGAAGAAAGACGTTCCTGTTTGATAGGAAGTTTGATTCACAATTTTAAAGCAGGGGGAAATGATTGGAGTTTACAAACAACCTCAGACAGAAACCTATAAAAATGCTCATTGTTTTGCTTCTTCTGGTCTGGTCTATAGTAGTGTCATGAACTGGCAGGACAATGAGGATAAGGAGGTGGAGCCCGGGGAGATGTGTAGCCAGGACTGGGACACACTGGACCACCGGTGTGAGGTTCACGGCATGTAATGCCTTGAAAGAAAATATTATGAAAATGATATATAGGTGGTACATGACCCCAGTCAAGCTTGCAAAAGTTTACCATTTGCCAGACAATAAATGTTGGAAATGTAAGGAAACTGAAGGAACATTCTTTCACCTGTGGTGGACTTGCCCAAGGGTTAAGGCCTTCTGGGAAATGATCTATAATGAGTTAAAAAAGGTATTTAAATATACCTTCCCTAAGAAACCAGAGGCCTTCCTTTTGGGCATTGTCGGCCAAAGGGTGTTAAAGAAGGACCGAACTTTCTTTATGTATGTGACAACAGCAGCAAGAATACTTATTGCAAAGCATTGGAAGACCCAAGATTTACCCACTCTGGAAGAATGGCAGATGCAACTGACAGACTACATGGAATTGGCGGAAATGACTGGCAGAATCCGGGACCTGGGAGAAGAGATGGTGGAAGAGGACTGGAAAAAGTTCAAGGACTATTTGCAAAAATATTGTAAATTGTATGAATGCTAAGATGATGCAGGATAGAAAATAACCAGGCACCAGTAACTTTAGTTGAAACGGGTATGAAAATGAGTGATTTATAAGAACAAAGATGAAATTTTATTTAATATTATGCCAAATTTAAATATTCAAGTATGTGAAAATAGAAATTAAAATTGGAGACATAATATTTGAAAACTATAAAGTAAGAGTTGAAAGAAGGTGAAGTATTGCTGAATCTACTTAATAAATCGGGAATGCAGATAAGGGAGATGTGAGGAAGTCCCAAAAGAAGGTTATGGAAATATGGTTTTTTTTTGGAAATTAATTATGTTGTATTTTTATTTATTGTATGTTAACCTTTTGCTGTCTTCTCTTCTGTTTGTTTTTTGTTGGTGATGGTGTTTTATGTGTTTGGTGATATACTGTTTAAAACTTTTAATAAATATCTTATGAAAAAAAAAGGACTGGGACACACTGGGGCAAGCTGGGAATGGGGAAGGAGAGGCGGGTGTGGTAAGCACTCACAGGGTGGCCCATCACCATAGCCAGAGGGGCCCCTATCTCCATGAACAAAATGGGCTCTGAGACATAGGGAGCAGTGGACGGGGCGCTCCATGAGGCTGAGGCAAGCAAGGGCCCAGCTCCCTAGCTGGCCAGGTGGGGCTTGCTAGCTCTGGGAGGAGATGTGTGATTCCTCAGCTGAAGTAGCCTTGGGACAGGTGAGGGTCACATGCCTCATCAAGCCCAGATGCTGCAATCAACATGCAAAGTATAAAAGGGAAGCAGAGCTGAGGGGCTGTGTCTGTTCAACTGCCCCCGTTGATAGACCTTAGCTTGGATGCTCCAGGATCTCTGTGGGACTGTACTTCGGACATGTGGATTGACCCTGGACCGGGGACTCGACATACTGACTTCCTGTCAGGTAGGCCAGGGGTTCAGGACCACTAGTTTATACCATGATTTATCAATAATGAAACAGTGCATCCATTAAAAAGCAACTTTTTGATAACTCTTCACTAATTTATTGAGAATAGTATGGAAGTGAGAGCTGGACCATAAAGAAGGCTGATCGCCAAAGAATTGATGCTTTTGAATTATGGTGTTGGAGGAGACTCTTGAGAGTCCCATGGACTGCAAGAAGATCAGACCTCTCCATTCTTAAGGAAATCAGCCCTGAGTGCTCACTGGAAGGACAGATCGTGAAGCTGAGGCTCCAATACTTTGGCCACCTCATGAGAAGAGAAGACTCCCTGGAAAAGACCCTGATGTTGGGAAAGATTGAGGGCACAAGGAGAAGGGGACGACAGACGACGAGATGGTTGGACAGTGTTCTCGAAGCAACCAGCATGAGTTTGACCAAACTGCGGGAGGCAGTAGAAGACAGGAGTGCCTGGCGTGCTCTGGTCCATGGGGTCACGAAGAGTCGGACACGACTAAACGACCAAACAACAACAACAATCAAGTTTAATAATAATAATAATAATAATAATAATAATGGTTTTCAACAGTGGTTTTCTACAACCAAGTTGGCTCAGTTGTTTTAAGAAAAGGGAAGAAGCTAACAATCATATTACCAGGAATGCTGTACAAATCAGGAGCAAATAGTTTTGACTGATTCACATGCTTGGGAAGAATAAGACAGGCATTTCATCTGAGTTCTATTATATGTAAAAGAGAGCTGCTCAAGGATTTTGCAGAATGAATTTGTCTTGAATTTGGAGTAGACAACAGTATTTTTTTACTACCCGCTGTGGTGGATAAACAGAACCTTTGAAATACCAATGATGAAGTTGGCTCTCTTTGTAGGTCATTTCCAGACAACCTGTTTATTGCTCATTCGTCCTGATTTGTTTGCAAAAAGTTTGTGGGGAGGCTATATGACCTCTGCTGTTTATTGAGCATTCACGAAGAGCATTGCTTTACGGGGTGTCAATATGACATCATGTCAAACGGTTGTCATCCCACATTTTCCAGTGCATTTGCCCAATAATTTGCAAAAAGTCAATGGCTTTGATGGTGTGGTGGTGAGGAATGAAAGGTTTGTTGTGCAAGAGTTCCAAATCCACTTTAACTACACAACCTGAATTTGTCAGTGTGCAGTTGAATTCTACTCATAAAGTGGTCACACAGTCCCCCTCTTTTCCCATTTATGCTGCTGCATTCTACATGACCATTTTGAGGATGGCATTCTCCCGCTCTTTCATCCAGTTCTTCAGAAGAAAATGTCACACAGGAAAATGGTGGAAGAAACAGATGAGAAAATTGACCAAGGGTATGTGTAGATGTGTAGAAGGGTATGTGTAGATGTGTAGATGCCAACCTAGCAGTTCGAAAGCACCTCCGGGTGCAAGTAGATAAATAGGGACCGCTTACCAGCGGGAAGCTAAACGGCGTTCCGTGTGCTGCGCTGGCTCGCCAGATGCAGCTTTGTCACGCTGGCCACGTGACCCGGAAGTGTCTCCGGACAGCGCTGGCCCCCGGCCTCTTGAGTGAGATGGGCGCACAAACCCCAGAGTCTGTCAAGACTGGCCCGTTCGGGCAGGGGTACCTTTACCTTTACCTTTATGTGTAGATGAGGGCTGGGGGAAAACTGACCTGCCTGGGGGAGCAGATAACAATCTCCCCTATGCCTCACAATTCAAGGTTGGTGGGACTGCCCATGTGTCAATCACCTGACTTCACATTGCCATGGTTCTGTCACTGCACCATGCTTCAGAATAAAACCTTACCTTACTCCAGAATATGTACTCTTGGCATTGAAATTGTTCCCCATTATATTGCAAGTGGGGGGTGGGAATTGTCTTACACAGCACTGTTACTGCGGCCTAGGTTTCTGAGTCCCTAGCTGGGGTTTGTGCCAAATCTATTGGTGAAAGTCCAATGTATCCAGAGGACAAAATGCACATCTTTTCAAGAGGAGGAAAAAAACATAAGTGGACAAGGTTTATTGGTCTATGGAAATGTGAAGCAGAAACCCAGTTCATGTAGGGCTCTTCTAGACCAACTGAACATTTATCCTGATTTGTTTTCACAATATCCACTGGTTATTGAACACTCCTTCTGATTCAATTGTGCAAGAATTACTTGTCAGGTTATGGTTCTCCCACAATTTCTAGTGCATATTCCTGATGGCAAAAGGCTAGTTTTTTATTTTTATTTTTTGGGCAGGGAGAGCAGGTGTGTTGCGCAAGATTGCAAGTGTGCCAAACTTACTTTCATCACACAACCATAATTGGCCAGTGCATGATTGACTCTCACCCACAAAATGGCAACAGCCTGGAAGGGACTGTAATTTTCCTCTTTCAAGGGCAACAACTGTAATGTTACAGGATTCATTCTAAAGTGCTTAATTCCTTAACCAGCTCTGCCACCCACACAAATGGCATTTCATGCACAGCTTATGACCTAACACCAGACTTGCCCTATTAATTTAAAAATATAGAATTCAGTTTCTTTGCCATGTGTTCCATTAATTCACATCTGAGCACTAGGTTACAGCTGAGGCAATTTAGAAACCCAGAATCTAATTTCATACTGAACATCCCAAATTTCAACCTTAGAAGGCAGCATCGGTCAAGAGGGATAGCAAACTCAAGGTGGTGCAATTCTAAACGTAAAGGGACCTCTGACCATTAGGTCCAGTCGTGGATGACTCTCGCTTTATTGGCTGAGGGAGCCGGCGTACTGCTTCCGGGTCATGTGGCCAGCATGACTAAGCTGCTTCTGGCAAACCAGAGCAGCGCACGGAAACGCCGTTTACCTTCCCGCTGGAGCGGTACCTATTTATCTACTTGCACTGCTGTGCTTTCCAACTGCTAGGTTGGCAGGAGCAGGGGCCGAACAACAGGAGCTCACCCCATCACAGGGCTTCGAACCGCCGACCTTCTGATCGGCAAGCCCTAGGCTCTGTGGTTTAGACCACAGCACCACTCACAAACCTAAGTGCATGTAATTAAAAGTAAACCCCATTTACTGCAATGGGACTTACTCCCGGGTGATGGTGGCAACGGTTACAGCCCTTTTCTCAGTTCCAGCAAAGTGGTGTAAATCACCCAGTGTTGCCTTCATTGGGAGCAGAGGTTGCCAGTGGTGTAGGAAGGGGGGGTGCCGTGGGGAGGGGAGGGGTGACAAAATGGCAAAAATATGTGTGGCAGATTCCTTCATCAGAGCCTGGCTCTGCACCAGAAGGTGCTGTGCCTTGGCTGTAGTGCTTGTGCCTGGCACAGCTGTGCCCTGAACCAGGGGAGAAGAGCAGGCATGTGGATGGCAGTGCTGATGCCCACCTTCCTTGGCTGCAGCATGCCCGGCAGCAGCAGCTCTTCTGACCTGGCAGTAGAGAGCAGCCCTCCTCAGCCATGGCGAGGTGCATCCGGCCACAGCAGCTCCATTGCTGGGTCAGGTTTAACCAGGTGGCAAAGAGCATGAGGGTCAGCGGCAATACTGCCGCCCACCTTCCTTGGCGTTGGTACCTTGTGCCCAGCTGTAGTAGCTCCGTCGCCAGGTCATGTCTGACCCAGTAGCAGAGAGCAGGGGGAGAGTGAACAGCAGCTTCCCTGCCCCTCTCCTCCCCTGAACTGTGGCGCATGGGAGGGGACCCTTTGTGCCCCGCCCTCCTTGGGGGCATGTCCCATGCACCCACCTTGGACATATGCTCTTCCGCTGGAGGTCGCATCACAATTATTTGCATTTCTCAGAACCAAATTTCTCATCAGTAACATCACATGATGGTACAAAGCAATGATTCTTCAACATCAACTTCACTGGACTGGTTATGTTGTGCTGATGCCTGATGATCGTCTTCCAAAGCAACTGCTCTATTCCAAACTTAAAAAAGGAAAGCTTAATGCTGGTGGTCAACAAAAGAGGTTTAAATCTTTAAAAATGTAGTATAAAAACTGACAACTGGGAAACACTGGCCTGAGAGCGCTCCAGTTGGAGAACAGCCTTTACCAAAGGTGTCATGGGCTTTGAAGACACTCGAACTCAGGACGCAAGGGAGAAATGTGCTAAGAGGAAGGCATGCTTGGCAAATCCACACCATGATCAACTCCTGCCCAGAAACCAATGTCCCCACTGTGGAAGGATGTGTAGATCCAGCATTGGCCTCCACAGTCGCTTACGGACTCATTGTTAAAACTGTGTTTATGGAAGGCAATCTTACTCTGCTACGAGTGATCACCAAAGAAGAAGAAGACAAGCTTCTTAGCATGTCAGAATGCAGATGGGGATTGCATAACTGACTTTGAATAGCTGGATTGTTAGGCAGAAATAGTCAAGTCTTACTTTCTACCTGATGTGCTAGCTTTCTGTGTGTGGTTCAAGTGTTCAAGTCAAGCATTCAACCCCACAACTGCATTCTGAAGTGACACAATCCAATGAAGGGTGCATCATGTGATACTTCTGAATGTGGAATTTATATTTTTAAGGGAATGCTATTAAGCTTTATCGTGTACATGCCCACATGTGACAACCAGACAAGACGACTTCCAAGAAAACCTGTTTAGTAGCTGGAGTGCCAGTAGAAACCATTTCTTTCTGCCAAGAAACAGTGGGAATGACAGAATTTCATGATAGGAGAAACTATTTTTGAAATTTAATAGCAACATAATGGTATCATCTTCAGGAACAGAGAAAAGATTATATACAGAAACAGAGTGAAGTGTCAGCAGTTTGCTGGAGTATGTAACAAATTAGATATGCCTTGGTGTTCATTTCAAGACAGATTTTTTTTTTTACAATGAAATCAGTATATTAATTGGAATATATTCAACAGAATATGTCTTTTTAAAAGAACTACTTCTAATATAGAAAAAATAAAATGGTTCAGAGGCCACAGCCTCTGAGTTGAGTAAGTGGGTTTGTTTTTTTACCTTCCAGGTTTCTGGGGGCCCTTGGGCGCAGGATCCCACCCCCTTGACCCCTCAAACCACATTATTTCTCTACTTTTTGTCCCACCCCTTAGCTTTTCCTCTTTGCTTCTTTACATTCTCACATATTCCTTTTCTTTCTTTTCTTCCCCTCACCTTCCTTTGCTTCCTTTCCCCAAATGGTGTTGTCTTTTTTTTGTCTCCTGCTCACCTTCCTTCTCCTTTTACTCACTTTCTTCTGCCTTGGGTCACCTTCCCTGCCATTTATTTTGCCCCTTGGTATCGCTTGCCCCCTTCTATTGTCAACTTGCCAGAAATAAAAATGAACAAGAAGTCTGGGGAAGATTCATCAGCCTCAGAACCTAATGTAGCTGGCAGTTTCCTGTTGACCCTCTGTGGGGTGTAGTTTGAGTTAATTTCCCAGATTCTCCCACACTGAAGTAATGTGTAGTTGTGGTTCCATTACAAAAGTTTTTTAAAAATTAGTTTGTGAGGTTCTAACATTTTACTTCTTTCTTTTTAAAGCTATTAAGCCATTTCCACTCCAAATAAACATTGACATATTGAAGTTGCAGTCCTGTGCACACTTACATGAGAGTAAGTTTTATTCAAACAAATAGACCTTATTTCTGAGTAGACATACATATGAGTTGCTTATTAATTTAATTACCATTAGCTAAGGTTCTCTTTTTCTGGCCAACTGAGTCTCCTCTTCCTTTCTGACTGTTCCCCCCCTTTTTCTGTCACCTTCTGTGGATGCATTTCCCCCCTCCCTCTCAAAACCATCTATTTCCTTGCACTCTCCTTGCTTGGTATGCAATGCACAGAAAACAAATCTGCAAAAATGTCAGTATATATTTTGTGTAAGATATACATTTTTTCAAAGCCGTTTCTCTTAATATAGGGCATTTTGTGTGTGTTATTTTTCACAAATACAGACATTCACATGCAGACATCACATTGGCATGTACATTTTGGTACACATTCATTGTTTGCAGAACTACATTGCAAATTTCAGAGAAGTGCAAATTTCAAAGGATGGCTGTGTTTTGTTTGGCATACTGTTTTAGAAGGTGTGAATTAGGGAAGTTCATCATTCAGTGGCAGCTGAGTCAAATTTCTCCCCCATTGCTACCTGGAGGAGCGCTCTCTCTCTCTCTCTCTCTGTGTGTGTGTGTGTGTGTGTGTGTGAGAGAGAGAGAGAGAGAGAGAGAGAGAGAGAGAGAGAGACTGAGGGAAAATAAGCCACTTTCCCTCAGCCACCACCACTCTGTCTCCTGGCCTACAGTACTCTGCTCTGTGGAATCCCCAGCAGCTGGAGGAGAAGCCCCCCCCCTGCAAATCCACCCTCTGTGTGCATGTGTATCAGGGAAGAGAATAAGGCATCTGTACCATCAGTAGATGACAGTTTGTGTCAGACTCCAACGGAGGAACATAGCACCTTCCTTGTCCCTGATTCCTTTCCTTGCACTTTCCTTCTCATGTTTTCCTGGATTCACTTGCCAAGTTATTAAGCCAAGGTCTCAGTACAACAGTCTGGTCTGCGGCCCCTGCAGCAGCAGCAGCTGGTGGTGGTGTTCAATCCCTTCTCCTACCAGAATACAGGAGGAAAGGCCAAACTCTCAGACTTTGGCAAACTTCCCTTGATTTGTTTTGTTTTTTTGGTATTCTTCTTTCAGAAAGATGTTGCTGCTGGCTCCTGTAGCTTCTGTTAACGAGCAACCCACTCTTCAACTCTGAGAAAAATATGTCCTTTTGGGGGAAACCCCCCCCTCTACTACCCCCTCTAGAAAACCTCCGTCTTATCTGAGTAGAAACATTTCGTTATTACTTAGCAGGGAATGGAATGGGCTCTGCTCAGGGATATTTCCGTGTATTCTCACTTCACAGGTTTTGTGGTTGAGTTCTGGCAATGAAAATAGATTTGGAGACCATGTCTTGGGGCAGATTTGCATCTCCCAGAGGTAATCAAAGACCTATCCCACTTCCCCCAGCACCACATTTTATGTAAATGCACCCAGAGAAGAATAGGACAAAAAATCTTCACCACTTAACTGAATTCTGCTGCTTTCATTGACACAATGGCAAGTTGCCTTTGCTGCACTTTTCACCTTCTTGTAATATTATTGTGCATTTATCACACTAGTTTCAGTTTTCCAGCTACTGCAACAGCAACTGTGGGATAAATATCAGCCTCATATAACCAGCATGCTTAGCTCTAGTTAATGCATGAAGGGGTTAAGACCACAGAGTAAGAAGTCCTGCCAGACCTAACTAGGTCACGCCCCTTCACCTTGGGAGGATAGGATATGTTTGTTCATTCTCTTCCACCATGTGAATCTGATCAGAAAGTATGTCTGTGCTAGATAATCCATTCTTAGACCACATGCTTTAGCCAGCAATCTTTGTGTTTCTATACAAATAATTTAGAAACATTTTACGACTTTTTGAAACCAAGTGTTACTGCCTGTCTTGCTGCTGTATTGAAAAGCACATTAATTTGACTTTTAAAAAACTTGTAAGTAAACCATTTTTATCATACCAGACATGTGGTTTCTTTCAATGCTATAGGAAGAAATGTGAACTTTGGGAAGAAACTTAGAAGGGGATATTTTAAATGTTTAACAGCCTATATTTCCATGCTTTACTTAGCTGCATGTTTTGTGATTTTAAGGCTCTGCTGGGGCTTTCTCACCAGGAGTGCACTTGCCACAAACCTGAATCTTGGCATCCAGTGGAGTCTTCTTTTAACCTTTTAAACCAATTACTAACAAACATCAAAATACAAACCGTAACAACACATAGAAAATGAATACAAAGATACAATAAAAGTAAAATCAGTCAAAACAATGGAAAACAACAGAATCACCAAATGCGCAGCAAACATTTGTGATCTTCCTGCTTCTTGAAATAGATGTGACTTTGTATTAGGCTGCTCTATTTCTTCACCCCAACATTAGCACCCTGGAAGCTCAAAGCAGTTCCTCATCATCTATGTTCTGAACTGCTTAGTGACTCTGATGAGCATCTCCAAACTCAATTGGTCCTTTTTCACTCCTCCTGCCTCAGACCGAGCCAATCAGGTTCAGAGTCTGCTTCCAGGTGTATGCAGTGCCACTGAGCATCCAGACAGCTAAGGTAATCTGAGGTCTTTTCGGCCACAGCAAACTAAAAGATGGCTCAGAGATGTAGTAGGACTACTTGGCTTCTCTTCCACTTACATAATTTGTACTCTCATTGGTAAATAAGTTAAATGGAAGCAGAATTCTCTGGCCATTTTTTTTAGTAGTATGAATTAATGAATGCTAGCATACCTGCTAATGCTTCTCACAACAGATCAGACACTGTACCTGTGGGCTTCTAGTTGTTGTTGGAACTCCAAGGCCCATCAGTTTCAATGAGGATGGCCAGTGGTCAAGAGTGCTGGTAATTTTAGTCCAACAATAGCTGGAGGGTCACAGATTCCCTGTCCCTGCTGTGTAGCAGAAATGCTAGAGAAGTCATAATAATAATAATAATAATAATAATAATAATAATAATAATAAATTAATGCATTTGGACGTCTATATATCTCAAAAAGCCTGGAGTACAAGACAAATGATAGTGGAAAGGTGAGTAGCGTGACTCTTTAAAGAAGAATGTCTTGACATGGTTATATTTTTGGAAGAACTGCATCATACATTGCAAGATACCATCTCACCGCAGAGGATTAGGTGTTCTAACTTAGGTTGTATGATGCAATGCAGCTTTTCGTATGAAGGAAAGTATGCTAGTTTTGTAATAAGTGGCAAAATCAAGCAGTATGTCTATCCTGGGATATTTTATAGCCACTTTTGAGACAATACCATATAAAGACATTCCTGTAATGCTGGTGTCAATACACTTCCTTATGGTGCTTTCATATGTGTGCCTACTTGGTTTCAATGGGCCTTGCTTCCTTATAGTGCAATCCTATAAAGTCTATACAAAGCTACCTTTAAACTTTAGATTTGATTCGGGTGGTTTTTGTCCTCTAAGATCGCCTCCTCTTCTGCTACTTCTTCTTCCTCATCTTCTATTTCTTCCCCTCCCCCTTCCACCTTTTCTTCCTCCTCTTCTTTGTTTCTTTCCTTTTTCTTTTTTCTCTCTACTTCTAAATGATACTCCGCTCCGGCGGGTCTGTGGTCAATTCTGCTTCCCTCCAGCTTTCCTAGCTCCTTCTCATATCTTCTTGAAAACTTCTTCACCTCCTGAATATCAGTTAGTCTAAATCTTTTGTCCTTATAAAAGACAAGAGTAAAATGTCCAAGTAGGTGTGTATAGGATTATGGTACAATCCTATACATTGTACACAAAGCTATGTTTTGCAAACAAGAGCAGCAAAATAGAGAAGTTCTGTTTCTTCACACTCAGCCTTTTTTCTGCCTTCCCTTTCAAGGGCAGGGATGGAGGAAGTGAGCAGTGCTTCAAAACTGAATGTGGGACTGCCAATGTCCTGTGCAGTGTGGTTCCCAAGTGGTAACTCCATGATTTTGTGAGGGGGCCCTCCCACCTGCCAATCATGCGGCATCATAATGACAGAATGTGATTGGCAGGTATGTAGCCCCACCCACTTTCAAATTTGGCCCATGTGGCTGATCCTGATAAGGTTCTGGCCTGTAGGGCCAAAATGGTCCCTCACCCCTGTCATACATGAATACTTAGAAGTAAGCCCCACTGAGTTCAGTAGGACTTACTCCCACATAACCGTGTGCAAGTTTGCAGTCTTGCTATGGTTTTTTTTTCATCTGCAGCTATCCTTGTGTCTAGCTATGTAAGAATATAGTTGTTTCATGCGGCTGTTACCAGATAAATTCCTGCCCATCTAACCTGAGTAGTCTTGTCTACTAGTCTTGACTAGCAATGGCTGTCTGACCTTTCACTCCCATTCACTGCTGGATGTGTTTATTATGTGTTTACTTTCCTTTGTACATGTGGATGAGATTTCTCTCCCCGCATCCCACTGAGTTGGCTATGACCTTCCTCTGCTAGTCAGAGCCAGTGTCACCCTGAACACCAGTTGCTGGCATTGACAAGTCATGGAAGTGCTGTTGCACTCAGATCTTGCTTGTGAGCTTCTCATGGGTTGGCCACTGTGGAACAAGGATGCTGAGCTAAAGGGGCCTTTGGCCTTAACCAGCAACCACTGCTTAGAGGCATCAGAAAGCCATTGGGGGTGGTAGGATTTCCATATGTGCAGCACAGCTTATGTATCATCTACTTGAATTGCTCAGTTGGCAAAGCATGAGACTCTTAAACTCAGGGTCATAGGTTGGAGCCTCACATTGGACAAAATATTTCTGCATTGCTGGGAATTGGACTACATGACCCTCATGGTCCCTTCCAACTCTACAGTTCTATGATCTATGACCCTTGAGCAGTTTCTATATTGGGGTGAATGGGTCTTATTTTATTTGGATATGCAGATCCCATTTAATAGGCAAAAGTCTCTGAAAAGGAATGCTGAGCTTTAAACATGTGTTTTAATAATTAGTCACCATTTCAAGATGAAGAAAAAGGCTCTAAATCAAGACATTTTATCTTGGAATGCTCCCTAACTACCTATGTCCATTTCCTTTAAGTCCTGCCACTGTGTTTCAGAGATAAAATCCATTCTGAATTCCTACAAGCCAAATTAGAGAGTGATACATCATAGGCCGTTTCATCTTGCAGCTGTTTAAGAACTTTTTTCTTCTTCAATATGCTTTACAGCCCTAGACTGTCTGGGTTGGGAAACTTCCAGCTATATTTTTCCAGCTGTAGAGATCCCTTGCTCCTCATCTTTAGATTTATGTTGCTTGCGATAATGCTATCTACCCTTAAGTCAGCTGCCGTCTAACCTTCTCTTTTCAGTTTTTACTGAATCAAAAGCTCTGAGGGGAACCAAATCTCTGGTGCTAAGTATATGGATTTCCTCATTCCTACATTTGACAAGGTTTGTCACATTAAGGAACAACAGCACAGCAATGCTGAAATGAGTCGTGCTCTTTCGATTGTTTTACAAGACCCACTGAGGAGCTTCATATGTACCCTCATCAATGCACGGAACTCCTGTTTCAGGGGACTTTCCTATTCCCTTGAAAAGAGAGGTGTGTGTAGGCATGGGAACTCCCATGCTCACGAGGAACAACTGGTCTATACTGCTGAGCGCGCTTTTGATAGCCTGTATATACATTCCTCTATAATTGACGGCTTGATCTATCACATTGAAATCCTGCCGTTCCAACAGAGAGCTCAGAGGGTTCTAAAATTCATAGTGGGTTGTCAATGGCTACTAGCCATAGTGGCTATGCTTTGCCTCCCTAGCTGGAGGCAGCAATGTGTTTGAGTACCGTTTTCTGGAAACCAGGGGAGGGGAGAGTGCTGTTATGCTGAGATCCTGCTTGCAGAGTTCCCACCGGCATCTGGTTGGCCACTGTGAGAACAGGATGCTGGACTAGACGGGCCAATGGCCTGAACCAGCAAGGCCCATATTACATTCTTATCCTCACAACAAATACATTCGTATATTATTTTTATCACAGAAATGTTTTCCGCCCTGAACTCCCTTGGGGAGGAAGGGTGGGGTAGAAATGGAGTGAATAAATAGTGACTGGGCAAGACCTTCATGACCCATCTGCAGTGCACATTTTTATTCTATTTTTACTGATGTCACTGGTTCGTATTCGGAAAACTGAGCAGGAATATGAACTCGGAATACCAACTTCTTCAGTTCATAATGCTCAGCTGCATTATGAATCAAGCAGTATTCACCACCACCAACCAATTTTTCTCTGGCTTGAATTTACTAAGTGGTGGCAGGGGTGTTGAGGAAATGTGGCTGGAGGTGCTTCTGTTTCATTCCTCCCTCTCCCCCTCCCTCCCTCCCTCCCCTTGAATGTTGTTGGCAGCGTCCCAGGAGCCAGAGATCTGAAAGCAGCTTTAACCGGCACTACATGGTAACAAAAGATTTTAAACTGCTCAGAAGCTGTGGAGAAAAGCTTAACACTGGGAGCTGCTGTCTTGGCCAAGTGTCTACAAGAGGAGCAACATAGCAGAAAATAGCAGATATTTTCACAATCACAGGCACAGACACACCCAAGTAACAACCTATTTATTTTTCACCCAGTGTTGAGGAAAATAAAATCACAAAAAAATTGGGGAGTGTTTCTATTTCAATCAGATTTCCTATGTTTGGGGTGGGCAGGTGGCTTATAATGCAAGCCCCAGGTAATATTTATGTCTGTGGTGCCAGATAAAGTGTTCTATACAATACTCAAATGACACATACTCAGAGGAGGCAGAATATTTCTGTGCAATAATTTGTCCCTGCATAAACAAAGTTTTTGTTGTTTGTAATTTAAAATAAAAATCAATCTTTTAAAGGAAAGATATTGTAAAATATTGTATGCCGGCTAGGAAAAACAACAGGGAGTGTTCTGACCATGACAAGGGTACTGATGTCAATATTCCCCACTTTCGGTTCACCCTCTTCCTGCCCAGTTGAGGAGAAAATGTCCAGAGTGTGTCCTGCCACATGCAATGGGTCAGTGACATGTTGGGACAGCCCCATGGTTTCCATGGCAGCTATGAAGTCCTCAGCCACCCAAGAGCTGCTCGCCTTGGTGTGGATGTTGAAGTCCCTCAAAACAGTTACAACAATTTAAAAAGTATTCATAAGCTGGAACGTGTGCAGAGAAGGGAAACCAAGATGATCAAGAGTGTGGAAGTCAAGCCTTATGAGGAGGGAGTTGGGTATGCTTAGCCAACAGACCTATCAGACCTAGCAGGGCAGCAGTTGAAGAAGGAGCAAAAAAGGTTTTCTTGTGTGTTTCTTTGTGGCTGATTAGCTGTTCTCCCTGTGCAAAGGGCCGAGGGGGCAGGGTTTCTGTTGAGGCAGGGGATTAGCTGTGGGAGGAGCTTATCAGACCTAGCAGGGCAGCAGTTGAAGAAGGAGCAAAAAAGGTTTTCTTGTGTGTTTCTTTGTGGCTGATAGCGGCGCGCGCAGTTTGATCCATCTTTTAGATTTAGGGGAGCTAGTCTCAACCGTTTGTTGGGGGAGACCTAGGTTTTTTTCTTCTTGTGGGTGGAGTTATTTGTCCTGTCTTCACGCTTTTTATGATGGAGGACCGCTGTAGCCACCCCCAACGACACGTTCTCAGGATGGAGGGGGAGGGAACAGCTGCAGTCGCCTGTGGTTCCTGTGCAATGTTTGCCATCTTGCCAAAGGTTGCAGGCAGCTTTACCTGCAGCAATTGCATGTTGATTGCCCTCTTAAAAGACAAAGTCCAGCAACTGGAGGAACGTG
Organism: Podarcis vaucheri; assembly: GCF_965113315.1. Lineage (NCBI taxonomy): Eukaryota > Metazoa > Chordata > Lepidosauria > Squamata > Lacertidae > Podarcis > Podarcis vaucheri. The sequence continues at coordinate 51,178,541 of NC_138761.1, forward strand.
TAGCTACGCTCCAAAGAATTAGAGAGCTGGAGCTCTTCTTGGAAGCAACAGAGCACACCGTCTCCACCAAGGAGGAGACAGGGGACTCCCCTGAGACGGAGGCTAGTTCACCAACACAGGAGCCAGATATATGGAGAAACGTGACTCAAAGAAGTAGGAGGCCCAGGGTTCGCTCTGATTGTTTAGAAATACACAATCGCTTTGAGGTCCTCTCCCCTAGCATTGAAGACGAAGAGCAGACTCCATTTGAGGATCTCTCCCTCATTACAGTCGATCAGGTATATGAAGACGAGCAGCAAAGTCAGTCCTCAGGGAATGTGCAGGCGACCTTGGAATGGACAGCTCACGGAAGAAACCCGACCAAACCTAAGAGGAGGCGTGTAGTGGTGATAGGGGATTCCCTACTGAGGGGAACAGAAGCAGTGATCTGTGGGCCTGACAAGATGTCTCGGGAAGTCTGCTGTCTCCCCGGGGCTAAGATCCAAGATGTAACTGAACGACTGCAAGGAATCATAAAACCCACTGACAAATACCCCTTCCTCTTGGTTCATGTGGGAACCAATGACACTGCAAGCAATAGCCTCCAGAAGATCAAAAGAGACTACGAGGCTCTGGGCAGGAAATTGAAGCAGCTAAATGCACAAATTGTCATCTCATCTGTCCTCCCAGTTGAACGACGTGGCCCAGGGAGAGAGGGGAAAATAGTGGAAGTGAACAGCTGGCTTCGCAAATGGTGTAAACAGGAATGGTTTGGATTCTTAGATCACGGACTGCAGTTTCTTGAAGATGGACTTCTGGCAAGCGATGGGCTGCACCTCACAACGGTTGGGAGAAATGTTTTTGCCAAAAATCTCAGAAACCTCATCAGGAGGGCTTTAAACTGACTAATGTGGGGGAGGGAGACAGTGCTCCTGAAGGTAGGAGTCTATCAAATGATGAAGATGATCATCCAAATGTCCACGGGGGAATGATTAATGGACTTCAATGTCTGTACACTAATGCGCAAAGCATGGGAAATAAACAAGATGAGCTTGAGCTCTTGGTACAGCAAACTAAATATGACATAATAGGCATCACTGAAACCTGGTGGGATAAGTCCCACGATTGGAATGTAATAATGGGGGGATACAATCTATTTCAGAGAAACAGACCAGACAAGAAAGGAGGAGGAGTGGCGTTATATGTCAGGGATGTGTATACCTGTGAAGAGATCCAAGATTTAGAACCTCAAAGCCAAAATGAGAGCATCTGGGTCAAAATTAAGGGAGAGAAGAATAACAGAGATCTCATTGTGGGAGTTTGCTATAGATCCCCAAGCCAAACGGAGGACATAGATGATGCCTTCCTGGAACAGATGCCCAAGCATGCAAAAGGAAGGGAGATAGTAGTAATGGGGGACTTCAATTACCCGGATATTTGTTGGATGTCAAACTCAGCCAAGAGCTTAAGGTCAAACAGATTCCTCACTGGCCTTGCAGACAACTTCATTGTCCAGACAGTGGGAGAAGCAACAAGAGGAACATCCATTTTAGATCTGGTCCTAACCAATGTTGATGACCTGGTTAGTGGGGTAGAAGTGGAAGGATCATTAGGCGCGAGTGATCATGCTCTTCTGAAGTTTACTATACAGCGGAAAGGAGCAGCCAAGCATACTAGGACTTAATTTCTTGACTTTAAGAAAGCCGACTTCATAAAACTTAGGGAAGTGCTGGGTGAGATCCCATGGACAGTAATACTAAAAGGAAAGGGAGTTCATGATGGCTGGGAGTTTGTTAAGAGGGAGATAGTAAAAGCACAACGTCAGGCAATACCAATGAGACGGAAACATGGAAGGTGCTTAAAGAAGCCAGGGTGGCTATCTAAAGAACTTTTAACTGAGTTAAGATTAAAAAAGGATGTGTACAAAAAATGGAAAAGGGGGGAAACCACCAAAGAGGAATTCAAACAAATAGCCAGCACGTGTAGACACAAAGTCAGAAAAGCTAAAGCACAGAATGAACTCAGGCTTGCTAGAGAGGTTAAAAGCAACAAAAAAGGCTTTTATGGGTATGTTCATAGCAAAAGGAAGAACAAAGAAACAGTGGGGTCACTCAGAGGAGAAGATGGTGAAATGCAAACAGGGGACACAGAAAGGGCTGAACTCCTCAATGCCTTCTTTGCCTCAGTCTTTTCCGATAAAGAAAACAATGCCCGACCTGAAGAATTTGGAGCAAATGATTCAGCAAAGGAAACACAGCCCAGAATAACTAAGGAGATAGTACAAGAATACTTGGCTAGTTTAGATGTATTCAAGTCTCCAGGGCCAGATGAACTGCATCCAAGAGTATTAAAAGAACTGGCAGATGTGATCTCAGAACCACTGGCAGTCATCTTTGAAAATTCCTGGAGAACAGGCGAAGTCCCGGCAGACTGGAGGAGGGCAAATGTTGTCCCTATTTTCAAAAAGGGGAAAAGAGAGGACCCAAATAATTACCGCCCAGTCAGTCTGACATCAATAGCAGGGAAGATTCTGGAGCAGATCATTAAGCAAACAGTCTGTGAGCACCTAGAAAGGAATGCTGTGATCACCAATAGTCAGCATGGATTTCTGAAAAATAAGTCATGTCAGACTAACCTGATCTCGTTTTTTGACAGAATTACAAGCCTGGTAGATGAAGGGAACGCAGTGGATGTAGCCTACCTTGATTTCAGCAAGGCATTTGACAAGGTGCCCCATGATATTCTTGTAAAGAAACTGGTAAAATGCGGTCTTGACTCTGCTACCACTCAGTGGATTTGTAACTGGCTGACTGACTGAACCCAAAGGGTGCTCATCAATGGTTCCTGTTCATCCTGGAGAAGAGTGACTAGTGGGGTGCCACAGGGTTCTGTCTTGGGCCCGGTCTTATTCAACATCTTTATCAACGACTTGGATGATGGACTCAAGGGCATCCTGATCAAATTTGCAGATGACACCAAACTGGGAGGGGTGGCTAACACCCCAGAGGACAGGATCACACTTCAAAATGACCTTGACAAATTAGAGAACCGGGCAAAAACAAACAAGATGAATTTTAACAGGGAGAAATGTAAAGTATTGCACTTGGGCAAAAAAAATGAGAGGCACAAATACAAGATGGGGGACACCTGGCTTGAGAGCAGTACATGTGAAAAGGATCTAGGAGTCTTGGTTGACCACAAACTTGACATGAGCCAACAGTGTGACGCGGCAGCTAAAAAAGCCAATGCAATTCTGGGCTGCATCAATAGGAGTATAGCATCTAGATCAAGGGAAGTAATAGTGCCCCTGTATTCTGCTCTGGTCAGACCTCACCTGGAGTACTGTGTCCAGTTCTGGGCACCACAATTCAAGAAGGACACTGACAAACTGGAACGTGTCCAGAGGAGGGCAACCAAAATGGTCAAAGGCCTGGAAATGATGCCTTATGAGGAACGGTTAAGGGAGCTGGGCATGTTTAGCCTGGAGAACAGGAGGTTAAGGGGTGATATGATAGCCATGTTCAAATATATAAAAGGATGTCACATAGAGGAGGGAGAAAGGTTGTTTTCTGCTGCTCCAGAGAAGCGGACACGGAGCAATGGATCCAAACTACAAGAAAGAAGATTCCACCTAAACATTAGGAAGAACTTCCTGACAGTAAGAGCTGTTCGACAGTGGAATTTGCTGCCAAGGAGTGTGGTGGAGTCTCCTTTTTTGGAGGTCTTTAAGCAGAGGCTTGACAATCATATGTCAGGAGTGCTCTGATGGTGTTTACTGCTTGGCAGGGGGTTGGACTCGATGGCCCTTGTGGTCTCTTCCAACTCTATGATTCTATGATTCTATGAAAAGAGGAGACTGAGGGGAGATATGATAGCCATCTTCAAATAGCTAAAGGACCGTCACATGGAAGATGAGCAAGCTTGTTTTCTCCTGCTCTGGAGGGTAGGTTCTGAACCAATGGCTTCATGTTACAAGAAAAGAGATTCTGACTAAACATCAGGAAGGGCTTTGTGGTGGTGAGAACTGTTCAGTGGTGGAATTGTCTCTCTTGGAGGATGGTGGACTTTCCTTCATTGGAGGATTTTAAGCAGAGGTTGGATTGCCCTCTGTCATGGATGCTTTAGTTGAGATTCCTGCATTGCAGAGGGTTGGACTAGATGAATGGTCTCTTCCAACTCCACAATTCTCTGAACACATAATTGATGTATTTGAACTGTGGAGGGTAGATTAGATAATCTTCCCAAGTTACCATGTTTTTTCTCCAGTGGGAAAACAGCTTCCATTCCATGATACACTCTGCACTTAAATACATTTCACAAAAACCTCAAGTGACTCTTGAAAAATATATTATTCAAAAATACTTTGTTACAAGCATGTTCTTATCTTTGCCTAACTAGAGAAATCTGATGCTTCTTTCTAAAGAGATTGGTTGGCATTAGAATTCAGTACAACAGTCCAAAGTCATCATGAGATAGTGTCCAAAGAAAATCTATTGGACTGTTTCTTTTCAGCATTTTTGGCACATTTCGTTTTCTTACAGTCTTCACTGTGATCAAAGTTGCTTGTGAAAGCAAAAATGAAATGAGACTTGAAAACAATCTTGCGTTAAAAAATATAAGCTAGCATCAAATATCCCTACTGCAATGCTCACTCCTATTCTCTGAGCGGTGATAATACCAGGGGCATAGTGCATACCTAGGTTCTGTTTGTTTTCTTTTTTTTGTGGAAAATGGTTTTATTTACCCACATAGGCAGGTGAGCATAGGTGGAGACAAAACTTAACTTCAACAGGTTTCTTAAAGTTCACACCTTCCCATCAGATTCCACAAACAGCCCTCCAAATGCTGTTAGCTTTCAGTGACTAAAACTCAGCCCTCTTCTCTGACTCTGTGTGACTGCAAAATTGCCAGTCTATTATTCTCTTTGACATGAAAAGACACCTCAGTGGCATCACTTCCAACTGAGGCAGGGGGACAAAAAGAAAGAGATGCCCTCTTTTGCCATACTGGTGTTGCCTTCCTGAAGCATCTCCAGCTACTTAGTTCTATGGCAACATACTGCCCCTGGCTTACATAACAAAGGGGACCCTTAACATATCCAGCAAAGCTATTTACCTAAGAAAAGAAACTAGTCTGACCATTTTAGAAGTTGTCTTCTTATCCAGATCCCAGTCTTGCAGGCATAGAATCACAGGGTTGGTGGGGGATGCTGAAGAGGCATTTAGTCCAACACCAATCCCATAGTATTATTGGCACTAGAATGCATTGAGTGTGAAGGTGATGGTAGTGATCAGGTCTCTGGCAGTGATTGGCTGGATTTCCCTGAGGTCACAGCAGAGGCGCTGACTTGGGCCCCAGGTTATGGGTGCCCAATGGTGCCCGTGATGTAGTATGACATCAACTTGCGTCGGCAGAGCAGCAGCACTTCCAAGGCCTCGAGGGGTCTTGGAGGTTATGTCTGAGTTCTCACAAGACCTCCAATGCAACTTCCAGTTTCTATCAGGTTACATTCAGAGGCCTGGCAGGGCATTGGACATCGCTTCTGAGACCTCACAGGGTTTTGAAGCTCACATCTGAAGCCTTGCAAGACCTCCAACATAAGTTCTGGTTTCTACTGCAAGTTGTGTTTGGAGGCCTGGCAGGGTCTCTGGCTTTGTCTGGGAGGTCGCGTTAGGGCTCCGCCATGACTTCTGGTAGAAACCAGAATGCAGGGCTGGAGCCCTGCATTGTGGGTGCCCTGGCCCCCTAGAGTCAGCACCTATGGGTCACAGTTGTTCTGGCCACGTAGCAGGTTTCTGGCTGCCATTTCCTAAACTGGTTTGATCCTATGGAAAGGCAAGGCAGATAGATGGGCCTACAGAAGTAGTGGTGAAGTAGTCACATGACCATGAGTGTTGGGGGATTAGGAAGCTGAAGTTTGAACCAACCAAATCTTTGGTTGCAGAACTCTAGTCTTGAGAGAAGGGCCATATCTATTCCAGCTTCAACCACTTGCATCTCCAGGTAGGGCTAGAGATTCATTGGAGCCACAACCAATCAGTGTAGACCATACTGAGCTAGATGACCAGTAGTCTGACCACTTGTAAGGCAGCTGTGAATGTAACCAAGAATGAAACCCCTTCATACTTAATTTGCTACTCCCTGGATTATACACAACTGTGATTTATGGCAGAGAAAGGAAACTACAATACATCCTAACCTTGAGAACAGTAAATCGCTTTAATTGCATATAGAGAGGGTCACACGCCTCTGTGTTTGAGGGATCAGTGTGATCCACATCCAAACTCTGGTCAGTCAAATTTAAGGGCGTTGAGTGCTAACATTTTATCTGGGTCTCATCTGTCTCTTAACCCAAGTGCTAAAAGCATCAACCTGTCAACAGATAACAATAAAAACTTACATCTATTCCACTGAAAACCTAAGGAGGACTTAAGGGATTTTGGTTAATAGACATCTGTGAGAACATTGAGATCAGACTGCATGCCATCTGATGATTAGAACTAATAAAATAATATAAAATGATTGCTCTAGGAATAATTGAAGAGCATTAAATTATTCACAGCATTGAGGAGGATATCTATAAACTGGAACACAGTTTAAGAAGGTTACCAACAAACTGGGACATATCCAGAGGAGAATGGAAGGCTGATGAGGCACCTGCAGACCAAATTGTGGGAGGAAAGGTTGAGGGAGTTGGATATGTTTAGCCTGGAGTTAAGAAGAGAGATGACAGCCAACCAATTGTGGTGAATTTTTGTAGCTTACATAAGATATGCTTTCATTATGTTATTATTATTTATTAAATTTGTATACCTCTCTGCCTCCTGCAGGTACAAGGGGGGGGGACTTCCATCCCTGGGTGCCAGCTTTCAAATTCACTCCCCTTCTTCTCCTTTTTTACCTGAGGCTGCCAATCCCTGAGAGAACTAAATATCTCCCTGGGTTAAAGAGAACTGACTTGTCACACAGATCCAAGCTCTCACTATGACCTCTCACTCCCCAGCTCAATAGATCTACCCTGTAGCTCTGTAACCTCTCCTTTCCCTAAGATACAAAGCTTTCTTGGATCTGTTTCACTCCAGGGAACAGACTCCCAACTTCCATTTTTCACTGCCCACCCCCCACACTGCTTGACTCTCCCGTATTTTTTATACAGTGGCCACTGAGACTTGCACACTGTTCTTCTCAACAGCATCTATTTCCAGAATGTTGAGACCATATTCCTATGAAACAACATCAGGACCGACTCCTGCAGAGTCTATCTCCAGCATTGCACAATCACTAGCAGTAGTTCTTAGTCATGTGCTTTACTGCACATTTGCATATTGGTACCTGCTTCTTCCAATGTTCCTATATTGTTTGCAGGTATACAAAGTGTGGCATAGCATGAAACAGCTCCTTCAAAGGGCACTTGTAACACAACAGTTCCCCTTACAAAGAGAGCACAGCAGAATGGAGCTCTGCCACAACATGACATAATCTTACCATGCAGTTCCAGAGATGTAAGGCAAATGGATTATATGCTGTCTGATACTCTTGGGCTAAGCTATAGCCAGGAAAATTGACTCCAGGTTAGCAACGCATTGCAAAATGTATTAATCATTTGCAAAAGTCCAATCAAATATTTTCTCTCTGTGTCATCACTTAGGTTAACTGCAGACCTGTGTGGGATCATCTTCATTCTAGTTTCCATTGACAGACTGGTCTATTACATAAATTTTAGGGGTTTTTTTTGGCTGCCTTCTGGAAAAGATTGTATCAGCTTACGGCGCTGGACTCAGTTTTTGCTCCATGACATTGAGAAGGCGCTACATGGCTTTTAAATTAACACATGGAAGCATTTGATCTGGAGCATTGGAATATTAATTTGTGGAAGGTTCATATGTAAGAAACAGTTTTGGGTGTTTGTAATCAGTGTGTTTTGTCACTCAGTTCTCGGTAAATCAGTAGCATTCCAAAACTATGAAGCACCGGCAATTATGTCTGGCATCATTGATGTTTGGCAATCTTAAACCATCATTCAATATACTCCTTACATTGTAAGATCAGCCTTGAGTTAGGGGGTTTCAAAGGCAAGAAAAGCTTAATTGAAATGTGTGGTTTTTCCAGATATCACCCCAATTTTATTTTAGCACCTTTCTAATGTAGGCCATATCAGGTGCTGCTGGCATGATATTGCTCATCCTCATATAATGCAAATAATGAATCCATTGATTCTGGGGGTGGAGTGAAGAAAAAGGAGGAGACAATGAGTGACTATTCACAGCTCTCCTGTCTGACACATCTGAGACCATCCTAACTGGTACCAAAAGTGGATTGAAAATGTAAAATGTTCATTACAGTGGTACCTCGGGTTACAGACACTTCAGGTTACAGATGCTTCAGGTTACAGACTCCGCTAACCCAGAAATAGTACCTCGGGTTAAGAACTTTCCTTCAGGATGAGAACAGAAATCACACGGCAGCGGCGTGGCGGCAGTGGGAGGCCCCATTAGCTAAAGTGGTACCTCAGGTTAAGCACAGTTTCAGGTTAAGAACGGAACTCCAAAACAAATTAAGTTCTTAACCCGAGGTACCACTGTACTAAATTTCAAATAAAGGTACAGATTGTATTGTGGCATTTCAAACTCCCTCCCACTGTGCTTTTTTAGGGCCAGTGTGATCCCAATTAAAGTGCAGGAGGGATGAAACACTATAGATCCACAATGTATTTTGGATCTATGTGGCCCAGTCATGGTGAAAACTCATATTTAACAACACCATTATGTTGCTACAGTAGTTAAAGTAAGGAGGTGTTAACCATATAGTATTATTTTTATATTCGTACCCTCAGGAGGTTTTGAGATGAAGGCATGAGTTCATGATTATCAGGACTGTGCAAGAAATTAATACGAGGGTCCTTAGAGACCTCAGTGCATATGCGCTACTGTATTATATAGGACAATTTTGTTTCATATAGTTTTTCATTAATTTGGAGCGTTCACCAAAACCATCTTCGTTTCTTCAAAATTATTACTTTATTGGGGCATATGTGACGCAGTGAAGTGCTTTCTACCAACACAGATAGGAGAGGGTTGGGTGTGTTTATAACATGGGAGATGTGCATTTTGGTGTGGGAGGGGCACACGGAGCCTTGCAAAAGCTAAATTACAAGGGGGACATATAAAGCTGCATTATACTGAGTCAGGTCATTGATGTCTCTGCCTCATTACTGTCCATGTTTGGCAGCAGCTTTCCAGGGTTTCAGACAGGAGTCCCTCCCACCTTCACTGGAGATGTTGGGGGCTGAATCTGATGTCCCACCACTGAGATGTAGGAGGAGGAAAGAGATGACGGAATGAAAGGTGATTCCAAAGGCCCTGTGGCTGATTTTCCTGCAACACAATTAAACTTATTAAAACGGGAATAAAAAGCATCTGTCTAATCATCTTGTTGTGCCATCCTTGACAAAATGATGCAATGCAATGTTTCACAATTATGAACTGGACTTTGCCGGCAGTCAACATTTCCTTCTTTCTGGGCAAGACAATGTGTCTCTGATCAGAAAAATTGCATTACCTCAACCAATTTCTTTTTGTCTCTTTGCATTCCTGAGAAGATTTTCTAGGACCTTTCAAGCGGTGTTGCAGGCTGTGCTTTGTCTGATGGTCTTCCCCTGGAGTATGTCTGTCCAGTCTTGGTGACCCCTTTGTGCCACTTGATACCACTGGCCGCCAAATCCTTCTTGAGCCACTGCAAAGACTTTGGAGTCCTGGAGCTTGTGCTTCGGTGTTTTTTCTGGTCTTATGTAACTGGGCATTCTCAGAAAGTGGTGTTAGGTGAATCTGTTCTATCCCCTGAGAATTATCATATGGTAAACCTCTGCATTTTATTCGAGCACTGCATAGGAATATCGGGAAGCTGCTTTACAACATCAGGCTGTTTGTCCATCAAGACTGGTTCTGTCTTCTCTGATTGGCAGAAGCTTTCCAAGTCTCCAGCAGAAATCTCTCACCAGAGAGCCAGTGTGGTGTAGTGGTTAAGAGCGGTAGTCTCGTAATCTGGTGAACCGGGTTCGCGTCTCCACTCCTCCACATGCAGCTGCTGGGTGACCTTGGGCCAGTCACACTTCTTTGAAGTCTCTCAGCCCCACTCACCCCACAGAGTGTTTGTTGTGGAGGAGGAAGGGAAAGGAGAATGTGAGCCGCTTTGAGACTCCTTAAAGGGAGTGAAAGGCGGGATATCAAATCCAAACTACTACTACTACTACTACTACTACTCTTCTTCTTCTTCTTCTTCTTCTTCTTCTTCTTCTTCTTCTTCTTCTTCTTCATTACCTGACCCCTTTAACAGGAAATGCTACAAACTGAACCCAGGAACTTCAGTACTCCAAGCACATGCTCAGTCCCTGAGCTGTGGTCCTTCCTCTAACACAGGGTTTCCCAAACTTGGGTCTCCAGCTAGTTTTGGACTACAACTTCCATCATCCCTAACTAGCAGGATCAGTGGTCAAGAATGATGGGAACTGTAGTCCAAAAACAACCGGAAACCCAAGTTTGGGAAACCCCTCTCTAACATGAATTCTGCTCAACATGTATATGAAGCAGCTGAGAAATATTGTCCTTAGGTTTGCTGTGCATGCCTATGACACCCAGATCTATTTCTCCCAACCCACCCAACAAATACAGTCACAGTAATTCTAACCATGAGCTTATACACCAATAGTGGGCTAACAAATGGAAATGGAATCCAAAGGAACAGCAGTCTGATGGCCCATTTCATAGACTCATAGAATTGTAGACTTGGAAGAGTCCCCAAGGCATCTAGTCCAATCCCTGGCAATGCAGGAATCACAGCTAAAACACCCATGACAGATAATCATCCAACACGTGTTCTTGGGGAATGCAGTTTACCTGTCCTTGATATAGTCACACTTTCTTGGGAGAGTACATTCATAATCTGGGTTAATATTGAATCCAGTTTGTTTCTTGAAGTACAGGTAGCAATGGTAGCCAAGAATATATTTTTATCAGTTTACTGCCTGTACCCCTTCCTGGAGGATAGGAATAAGGACACCATCATCCATGCCCTGTTAACCCAGCAAACTGACTATGGCAGGAGGGGTGAACCTTTGGCCCTCCGGATATTGCTGAACTACAACTCCCATCAGTCTTAGCAAGCATAGTCAATGGTCAGGGGTGATAGGACTCAGCAGCACATGGGGGATAACAAAGGTTTCCCACACCTGGATTATAGTAATATTTTGAAGATGGTTTCAAAGCTGCAACAACCATACCAAATTGCATAAAAATTGTGAACTAAACGGTCAGTTCAGTAATCCCACGAGGATGATTTACAGCTTTTCTGCAATGAGCTATCAGTTAATGCAGTTAAGTGATAAGTCCAGATTACGATCTACCACCAGCCATTCCATCAGCACTTTAATTTATTGCTGGCTCTTTATGTCACTTCTGAGAACTGGTGGGATCCGCCAATGTTCGGAAGTACCTGGCATATGAAACAGAGCAGGTGTGTTTTGCTTGGATGTTTCTGGAAGCTTCCATAGCAATCAAACAGCCATACATTAAAAATAAAGAACATTATGTGATTTCTGTAAAGTGTTCCTGCCTCAAGAGACAATTGATAAAAGAGATCCCAATACCTTAGACCAGCTGTGGTTGGATGAACTCTCCTGGAATATTTGTACTGTTTTCAGTCAGCCTACTTCCTACCCCACAATGAAAGGTCAACCATGCCTTGGAAATGCCTGGCATTTTGTTGACAGCTATCCTGAAAGACTATGGACATTCCCCCTCCCCCCCCCTTGGTGCACAATCACTTAAACCAAATGCTTACATAATGACATAAAATATCTGTAAAAGTTAGATAATGTATTGACCAAGTGGCTATAAAGCACATTGGCTGTAGTTGAAAAGTTGAAATTGTATCTTCGGGGGAAAGATCAGATGTGGGCTTTTTCTGCTTCTAAGGCTCAAAAGAACTCAGAATTTAAGTTCAGCTATTCAGCCTATATCACAAGTCTTTGGGGTAAGATAATAATGTCAACTTATGAAACAGATCAAATTAGCAACACCCACAGGTTTTTTTTGTAGCTGGTTTGCAATGTGGCAGTAAAGAATGGGCGTAATGATGACTTCATTGTTACTTTCTCATGGAAATTCAGATCCTCTTACGAGGACTGTTTGTGTCCCGGATGGCATGTAAAAGTAAAATACCATGTTTAATAAATAAAACATTTCTTTATGAGGGATGATAAGGCGCTGACAAGAGTAGTGAGCAATACAGGCAGTGATTTACTGCTGAGCCTTGAAAATTCCATTTGTTTATCTTTAGCAATGTCAGCATTGGCTAAATATATTACTTCTCTAGTGTAGAATCCCCAACAGCCTTTTCTTCCTTTAAAATTATAGTTTTGACTACGTGACAGCTCATAAATAATTTTGAACTATTTCCCCCCTGTTTTGCACAAGTCGAAAACATTTCCCCTATAAAACTCAAATTGCAACTAAATACCGACTTTTCTCTCGCCTCGTTCACTCTTTTGGGACACACTGTGGATACAATTCATTTGAGACCCATTTTGATAAAAAAGGTAAAGGACCCCTGACAGTTAAGTCTAGTCGTGAGCGACTCTGGGGTTGCGGCACTCATCTCGCTTTATAGGCTGAGGGAGCCGGCGTTTGTCCACAGACAGTTTTTCCAGGTCATGTGGCCAGCATGACTAAGCCACTTCTGGTGAAACCAGAGCAGTGCATGGAAACACTGTTTACCATCCTGCCAGAGCAGTACCTATTTATCTACTTGCACTTTGAAGTGCTTTTGAACTGCTAGGTTGGCAGGAGCAGGGACCAAGCAATGGGAGCTCACCCCATCGCGGGGATTTGAACCGCCGACCTTCCAATTGGCAAGCCCTAGGCTCAGTGGTTTAGACTCATTTTGGAGTTGCCACCAAACCCTTGACACGCATCATGTTGAAAGCTCTTGTTATTTTTCAACAAAATGTTCTTGTGGAAGGATAAACCAGACAAAATGTTCCTTTCGGGGAAGTATCTAGGAAGCATGTGCTCATCTGATGTACAGAATGGTACCTTAACCTGAGCCAAATTGTTGGTTCATCTAGACCAGCGAGGGGCAATTTGTTGTCATAGAATCATAGAACTGGAAGATCTTGTTAGACTTCAGCTTCCATTGGCCTCAGCCAGCATGTCCTTTGGCCAGGGATGATGGGAGTTGTAGTCCAAGAACATCTGGAGTGCTGCAGGTCACCAGTCTCTGGCTGAAAGGATCCTGAAGGGAAGTCACCTTGGAAATGATGACAAAGCAGAAGTAGAAGTTATTTCTTCTCACCTGAAAGAGGAGTTTCTTTGGGCTGTATCAGATTCCACTTATTCTTGATTTGACTTGCCTTCCATATTAAATATCTTTTTGAAGACAGGTCAAATGATATTACACTGGCCGTGGCAAGGGTTCTTTCAGAGGTTATAATAAACAAAGATCATTATGCCCTAGATAAAACAAAATGACTGCCTTGGTTTCTTCCATCTCTCTGTCTGGTTGTTTTAACTGTATCTAGTTTTGAAGTTGTTTTGTGGGTCTTTGGACTGCAATAAAGTATGATTTGGCTCATATATGTGGAGAGGAAAGAATAATATATCTGCCCACCAGTGTGACTGCCCTGCTGCTGACACACCACAATATCCACACAAGGACATAACATTCAAACATGGCTGATGTGAGTAAAATCTAACCAGCACAAGCTAATTTCATTCAATAGATTTCCCAGATAAAATCATAATACATGTGATTGGGTATACATGTATTGGATTTTATGCACATAAGTCGCATTGAACATTATGATCCTGTATGGAATGCAGAAGGCAAGGATGGTTCTGAGTGGGTAGGGAGGACAAATGTTCTCTCATTCTTATTTGCGTGTGTGCGCCACATCAAAGACAGATATCATTTTACAATCCGACACTCTAACTCCCTTTTGTGCTAGATCTTTCTGAAAAATATGAACTCAATATTCTGAAGGCAATAAGTGATGATTGCCTCTAATGAGAAAAGGCATGCTATACCCAGAATGCACTATGCAAGCTCTTGGGATTCTTCTGAAAATAAATAAACCCTTAGCACTTTTTGATCTTGATTCATTTTTTTTATAAGTCTTTGTTCTGTTGATTGGTGCCCTTTTCTTCCTCCACTCTCAGAAAGAATGCTACTGCCAGATCTGGTCAGTTCCTTACACTGAGAAATTCCTGAAATTGCAAAGCATAACATATGATGCTACATGCATCAATGTTTTGTGGAGTAGTTATTTCTTAGAAGTCAATGTTTTGGAAGCCCGGTGCTGCAATCTTAAACTTTACAGTTGAGGCTTTTCACATAGGAGTAGGCTCTGACTTTTTGTATTCATCGTTTTGTCAAACCTGAAGAATTAAAACTCCCCTCTGTCAGATAAAAGTCTGATTCATGCAGTGATTCCGCCCCAATTTCCACTGCAGGTGTACATAAACTGGGACTTAAATGGCACTGTTGGGAGGCAACTGTCCATCCAAGACTGGAGTAATGAATGCAGGGAAATGTCAGATCCCTCCAAGGGCTGAAATAAGGGAACTAAAGAAGAAAAACCTTCTCATTAAAATGCCTCTCATTAAAGGTTTATTTCTTGCTAGTGGATAGATAGGAGATTACATACACAAACATGCACACACCCCAAATATAGTTCTCCCTTTGGAGAAGTGAAAAAATGTATGTTTAAAATTAATAAGGGCTGTAATGCAGTAATAGGAAGTAAATATGCCTTGCAGTCCCATCTCATAAGTTGCAGGGCAAATAAGCATGGATTGATGACTGTGCTGTCAGTGCACCCCTGATTTCTACAGTGGTACCTCAGATTACAGACGCTTCAGGTTACAGACTCCGCTAACCCAGAAATATACCTTGGGTATAGAACTTTGCTTCAGGATGAGAACAGAAATCACATGGCAGTGGGAGGCCCCATTAGCTAAAGTGGTGTCTCAGGTTAAGAACAGTTTCAGGTTAAGAACGGACCTCCAGAATGAATTAAGTTCTTAACCCGAGGTACCACTGTAATGGTGAGGATTTTTTAGCATTGTTTTATCAGGTATCGGCAATGCATGGAAAGCTTTTGCTGGGTGCAACAAATGATCTGCAGTGGAGCAACCATTAAAACATATACCATGGGGCTGTGGGAAGCCAAACCAGATGCCAGACCTGGAGAGTACATCAGTCCTAAATAATAATAATAATAATAATAATAATAATAATAATAATAATAATAATAATTTTATTAATTATACCCCACCCATCTGGCTGGGTTTCCTCAGCCACTCTGAGCAGCTCCCAAACAGAAGATTAGAAACACAGTAAAACATCAAACATTAAAAACTCCCCTTCAGATGTCTTCTAAAAGATGCCTTCTAAAAGGGTGGGCGCCACTACCGAGAAGGCCCTCTGCCTGGTTCCCTGTAACCTCACTTCTCACAGTGAGGGAACCGCCAGAAGACCCTCGCAGCTTCTCAGTCATAGGAGCTGACATTACCTATTCCTACCCAATTTAAAATGCAAGAGGACTCTGAAGATTGAGCACAAACTGTCTCCAGTAGCTTACTTGGCTAGGACCTAGCCTCAGACTTTGAGGTTTCCATTTCAAGCCTGGGAAGAGCTGGCCTGTTTCTCACCGAGTTTGTAATATATATATATAATCTCCTCCATAAAGGGGAGGGGGCATTCCATCAAGGATACCCCCCGTTTGCAGTCTGAAATGGTATTGCTGGGAGACAGGTTCCCCACTTCAGTGATACAACTTGGCCTTCGGCACCTGGTTTCCTTGGCTCTACTTACCACATAAGCTGCGATGGGTGGGGACTTCACAAATGGGCGGAGAGGAGGCTTAAATCTCCCTTGTGGATATTCAGAAGTCATCAGGAATGGAGGAAAGTCAAAGCAGCCAAACACATCCATGCCTCGCAGCTATTAAAGGTACAGAAGCTCAGACCAAATGAGAAGTTGGCAGCTCTCCTCACAGCTGCTGCGAGTGTTGGAAGGAGCTATGTTGTGTGCTGTTCTTCAGTGGAGCAACCATTCGTATTACTTTCTAGCAATTTGAGAGTGGGGTGGATTCCCCCATAACATTTCACATTTAAGATATCAATGGGTCTCTGCCCCCACACCCACCCCTTCTGCAATTCTTATAGACATATTTTTACCTCCTTGGGGAGTCTCAAGAGTTACTTTCCAACTGACGGCAAAACAGAACTTCTTTTTTTCACTTTGGGGAAAAATCTATAGCGGAGTCTGCACTGGCCAAAGCAAGATCAGGTGCTGTGAATTAGAAGAGCGGAGAAAAGGAATGGAAATGATGATTTACACTCAGAAAAGCTGCACACTTTTTTCCAGACTTAGGAATGCTAAGCAATAAACGCCTGAGTGGGAAAGTGTGGTTTTGAGAACATTTTCTCCAGAATCTGCCGAATAAAAAAAATAATGCCTATTTTGGCTCTTGAAAATTTTCATACTGAGCCAAAAATATTTGTTTCAGGATCACGCTTTTCCATATTTTCTTTTTATTGCTCACCTCAAATGCTACTTGTACTTGCTGGTTAAGCAGTTTTCATTGTACAATCTGACTTTCTGCCCACTGCAAGGGAACAGTTAAAATTGAACAGGCCGGGCAAATGTGACACATCACTCCATCCTAAGATAACATCTTCTGCTCCAGTTGCCTGCATTTTTTGCATTTCTTATCTGCCTGCTGCAGAGAGCTGCTTATGTATTTCCTGGAAGCCTATGAAGTCTGTCTGTATAATAATAATAAATAACTAAACTGTAAATCAGTAAAAAAAATAAAATCCTTAATGTTCACTTCCTTAATGTTCACTTTTCCCCAACTCAGGTTGTGGCTTTACTTCACGGACACGAAAGGAAATAAATGAAATAGATAACGCACTTCTCTTGTGGCTTTTACTTATTTATTCCACATACTTATATACCACTTTGTGCTAAAATAGTCCCTAGGTGGTTTACAAAAGAAACAAATACTATGGGAGGAATTCAGTGTCTCACTAAGGAGATCAGTCTGTAAGTACAAGCAGTTCTGCTTGCCTGATGGAATGATCTCCCATCTCCTCCCTGCTGCCATCGGAGGGTTCTCCCATCTTCACAGAGAAATGGGTGTGTGTGTGTGTCATGGGGAGCACATGGAGGGAGGAGGGAATGCCCTGTTGCACTAGTGAAAGTCCTTGCAAGTGGGACCTGATAGTTGCTGCCAGCTCTATATATGGAACAATAAAACAGAAAAAACAACAACAGAATGCAATACAAAACCGTAAAATTTCCCCCAAGGAAAAAAAAATTACAGTACATTTTGAAAACCATCAAGAGTAAGGGATCCCTTCTGTCTGACCTTCTTCTTCTTTCTTCTTTTTTCTTCTTTCTCCTTTGGTGATCACATGTAGCCGAGTAAGATTGTCTCCCATAAACAGAGTTTTAACAATGAGTCCGTAAGTGACTGTGGAGGTCAATTCTGGATCATCCTGACTCAGTTGCTCAGATTAGCACATTTAAGAGATATTGGGTAGCCATTGTGCTCTTCTAGTTGTTTGCACAAGCACTGCAGCTTGCCCGATGGAAAGATCTCCCTCCATACATTCTGTTCTAGGGGTTCTGCAGCTGCCCCCCCCAATGAGATTCCTGTGAATAGGGCATGATGGAAATGGACAGATAATCTAGAACGGTTCTTCCCAGTGGGCCTCCTAAAGTGAAGAAAAACCTTCTGAGAGGGAACCTAGTACTATTTCCTACTGCCATCTCCCCCCTGCCCTCTTCCTGGCTCTGTCGTCTTGTTCACACAGCCAGTCTAGGGAAGCTTTTTCCTTATAATGACCCATTGGGTCTGGCAGGCCAGAGCTGGACTCAGATGTCAAAAAGTGGACTTTGGAGGAATATTTTTTCTTGCTCCCTCAGCTCTACCTACCTGTGAACCATAATAACTAATGGCTATTGTGAAAGCATCTTCCAAGATCTAAAAGTTGAGGTCCTAAGTCTGACCCCCTAGAAGCTTGACTCAGACTTTCAGGAAAATTTCTACCAGCATCCCAGAAATATCTTTATTAAGCCAGTCTGTCAACTATGGACCTAAAACTTTCTTCATTACATTATGCACAAGCAGGGGAAGGACTTCTGGAATCTTTTCCTTTTTTTAGGCAGGGAGAATAGCAGTAAAAATCTCGCCTGGTGCCTTGGCAAGTCACTGTTAGCTAGAACAAGCAGCACTGGGATTGGCTGGGCTCAGGGTGAAGCATTACTGTTTTGCTGTATCTCTCAGTGGTTTCTCCCGCATCCTCACTGTAGTGTGTGATGTGCGCTTCAGCAGGCTTGTGGAATGAGATAACCAAGTCTTTTTAAACAAATTAGGCAGGGGAAGGTAGAGTGTCTGCTGAGGAAGTGGTCCGGACAACGAGAAAATCTCAGTGATGCAGTTTATATACACTAACACCGAAAAGATGCTTTTTGCCGCAGTCAGTATTGGTATGAATGTCAATGGAAAGAACAGAATAGAGGGTTTCCAAGTCTGCACAAGTGAAATAGACAGCCCTGATATATTGCACAATATTGCTCCAAAACTTTGAGAGGTATTTGTTGGGATTATACTACATACCGATTGGGCTGAGGTAGAATAGCAGATCCATCCAAAAATGATGTTGCTTTTTCCATGAGCCAGAGAATTATCTTCCATGAATAGTGCATCACAAAAGAAAACCTGGCCAACGGCATTTCTGTTCTTAGAACGAGCTATTTATCCTTTCTGCTTTCCATGCTTCTCTTTCTTGTAACAGATTCAATTTATAATCTGCCCAGTGCCTTGGTCTCCATTAAGAATTGCTGGTTTGGACTTAATTTTCAAGCTACTTAAAGGCTACAACTTCCAGAAGGTTTTGTAACGTGGATGGCGTGTCAGATGGAGAGTCTTATGAATCAGAAAAGAAAAGCAATGAACCATGAACATAAAGAATTAATTTAAATTAGTCTAAATATCAAGAAACAGAATTCTGTACTCTCTGAAATAGGGCTTTGCCCCCAAAGTGGTGTGGGTGTATGTATACATACATACAGTTATGTAGGAAAGTAGGGAAAATATTATCTCTATAATATATCTATACAACTTCTGTTCATTTTACATTATTCTCTGCCTTGGAAAGTTTGTTTAAAAACTAAGAACTAGACTGGTGGGCTAGTGCTGGCAGAGGAACCCAAAGCTTCTGCTCCGCTAGAGCATAAGCCAAACTAAAATGTTTTGTTTCTCCTTGAAGAAAGCACATAGCAGTCCAGTCCTAACCATACCTTATCAGAAGTAAGTCCTTTTGAATTCAGTGAAGCTTACTCCCAGGTAAATGGGAGGATGATTTCAGTCGAAACTAGGAAAATAAACAATGTGCAATGCAAGCCTTACAATGTAGATATTATTGCAATGTATATACTTTGCTGCATAAATGCCTGCTTAACATTATAAACAGGGCAGATCTAGCGAAATATAGTATGTATTGAACTTGTGTGTGTTGTAAACCGTGTTGTGATCCTTGGATGAAGAGCAGTATGGAAATTTAATAAACAAACAAGCTTGTAACCTTGCCACCGGTCGTGTCCCAATTCCTAATATTTTTAGTCAGGAAGTGGTCAGGTTGTAATATAAATGAATGAATGAATGAATGTTAGCTACATACTTATATCCCAAATAAAGGTTGCCTACTGTTATATACCAGAATGAAGTTCCTGAGATGTAAGTTCTTGCACCTTCAGTATGTGTCGTGCAGTCAGTGCTCAGAGAGTGCCTGCTCCTAGGTAACATTATCTGCAAGGAGCCAACTGTGGCTGTTACCAACATGGAGCCTCCTAAAGCCCAGGGCAGAGGTTGTTGCACTGATTCTCCCACCCCCGAGGGCTGCCTGCAGGGTGGAGCTGGGGCCAGGGCCAGTGAGGGGCCTTTCTGAGCTCTTGGGCCCTTGTCCAGCGCCCTGGCTAGCCCACTGCAGGAGCCGGCCCTGCAGACAGATGAAAATGCAACAGAAACCTCTGGCAGGCCTTTGTGTTGTGGAAATTCTGGAAAGTGTTTTTGGCTGTCACTGCACACTTACACAAACTTCCGTAATGCAGAAGCTGGATGAGACACCGAAATCAAATTCCTCAGCAAACTGGTCTTCCAAGCAGACCAGAGGGTTGACCTTCTCCCATTAATGCCACAAATCATCAGCTGAGATATATTCCTGGCCTTGTGACTCACACATCATTCCATTACAGGGATTTCTACACGCCAAACACTTTTTCATCAAAACAACGACTTCAGATGGCATTTTGGTTGCTATATTCATTGGCAGGATTTGTCTGCCACAGTTGATAGATTGTGGACAGGGGCGGGCGGGCGGGAGGTGCTAATCCATAACAGATTGGGTAGCACCATTACTGAGGAACGAATGTTCCTGGGTTCTGTGCATGTCTTTTGATTTGCTGTGCATCTGTTTATTTCACTCCCAGATTTGACTTTATTTGTGCCCAAATGGAAATATAAGCTTCGTTATATAAACAGCCAACCCAGCTCCAGTCCTAACAACTGGGGATGCCAGGATAAAGAACCCCACACATATAAGCAAGGAAAGGGAAACACACTTTCTGTAAAGGATAACTGTTGTCTTGCTCCCCTTTGTTATATGTGATTACTGGATCTAGCCAGAATTTATTGTGGCATGCCACTCTAATCTCATAGCAATGTGGTTCCAGGGATTCGATGTACTCATCAAGGGTTTGTGTTGCCTTTGGAATGAGGTACGGTAGAGACAGTGGTGCTGGCCTTTTGGCTAAGATCAAGTGTAGTATCTGTTCTTATCAGTTTATAAGATATGGTTTATTTACACATATATACAACCTGAGCCTACAATGGAGGGGTTTACAGCATTAACACCCCAAGAGGGTCTTGCTTCTGCCATAACAGCGGAATCCATGCTATGGATACCATATTTTTCCATCTATAAGATGCCCCCATGTATAAGAGGCTCCCTATTTTTGGGGACTCAGATTTAAGAAAATGGGGGAAGACACTACACGTGTATAAGACACCCCCTAATTTTTGACATTATTTTTTTAGGAAAAACCCCTAGTCTTATACATAAAAAATATGGTAATTGTTGATTTATGGTTCTAACTTGCTGGACTTCATATCTGTCTGTCTGTCTGTCTGTCTGTCTATCTATCTATCATCTCTCTCTCTCTCTCTCTCTCTCTCTCTCTCGTGTTCATGCACAACTTTATTACTGTAATTTCACAGCCTGTTTAAAACACATTTGCATGTTATCAGTCGCTTTCTTGGGACAGGGAATGAATCCAATATAGGAAAGTTTATTGGAGTTTCTGGTTCCCTAAGGGAGGGTCACAATGTGAATATTTGCAGAAATTGAACAGAGGTGAACTTCTTGCCTGCTGGAGTCTCCAGCCCTTATTCCATGGCATCATCAAACCTCTGTGTTACTTTCTTTTCATTTTTTTGTAACTTTATTATCATTTATTGGACTGAATTTACAGATTACAACCTGGCACATGTCACTACTGATCTGGTTGTTTCATATATTTTGCCCTGCCAGCTAGTAAAGTAAGTGTGCGTGCGCGCGCACATATTTTAGCATATCAGTGTTGGCTCTTGTCTTAAAAAGAAAGAGGCTGGGACAGAGGTGATGTCATCAAGGGAGTGTATCATTGGTTTCTCTCAAATGTATAGTCACAGTAGAATATTGAATAAATGGACAAGCATTGTAGTATCACCAAAATGGGTGGGTGGAATTATGTCACACATCATAAGCTTAATTTCCTTGGCATATAGTATGTGGGTAGTAACAGAAGCAATAAATTTGCTAAAAGATTTATTTTTATTTTTTGGAAGAAAGAAACCTTTGATAGTCTCTTGATTGATCTGAAGCCAGTAAGAGAGTGAGTGGGGATACCATGTGCAGTCAATTTTAAGAAACCAAGAATAGACAGCAATTTGCTAGAGCTGCCATGTATGTCCTGCTCAAAGCATAGTAAAGACCCTACAAAACAGAGATCTCATACCTGAAGGTACTAAAATTTAGCAAGAAAAGGCTGCTGTTTGATCATGGCAACCCTGAGTGGCAGCATGGAAGCTGGACCTGTGACGTGTGAGTGAAACTTTTTGCTTTTTTGTAAGGTCCTTGGTGAGTGAGGAAAAGCAGCAAGCAGGGGTTTTTTTTGGCAACCCAGTTCCTTTCATATGTTTTGGGTTACAATTCTCATTGGCTGAAGGCTTAAGTAGGCACCTATGGCAATTTTATCATGATAAGAATTCCAGCACCTCATGAAGGCTTTGTATGTCCTGCTCAAAGCACACAAGCTCAGAGCATTACATCAATAGATCAACAACAGTGAAGGAAAGCACTGGAGATTTGGATTTCCAAAATAAAGCCAGAGACAGAACATCCCAAAATCCACAGCTTGGGCCCTTATTTTTATATACATGATGGATAGGACAAAATTTGAACCCCCCTCAGGTTTGAAAATGATGGTGCTTTAAAAAATCTGAAGCAGCTTTCCACGAAATGGGAGCAGTTATCAATTATTCTAATTGAACACAGCCTGTTGTCTTCTTAGCAGGGGGAAGAATCATGCGGCAAAGGCACCATAAGTGTACGGCCTTGGATGATGAAAGGGCCTCCAGATGAAACTTAAAATACAGCTTGGAACCTACAGCAAGAAAACAATATAGGTTCCATCCAGGATTCTCCATGCACAAATGCAAAGTGAGCTCTCTTAGCAGGAGGCCGTTCTTCACGATTTTCTAAATGTTTTGGAATTGTTGACCTCTTCAGCAGAGCATATATGGGGATAAAATATGACAAATCCCCAAATACACTGAACAGGTGCTGAAGAAAATGTTCTAGGATTTATAATGCAAAGCGTCTTTCGTGTTTACTCCTGAGGCAAATCCAGTTCTCTCACCGAATTCTATTTAGGATTCAAAATGAGGCTTTCTACCGGAGGGGTGAGCTCGCACTTGCAGTAATGGTCACCAACTGGTATGCTTTTAAACAAGTTTTATCAGATGCACAGAGGATAAGACTAGCAATGGCTACTGTTCTCTGAATACCAGTTGCTGGAAAATGCAAGTGGAGACTGTGCTGGTGCACTCAGGAAGCTGCTGGTGCCGTGGTCTAAACCACTGAGCCTCTTGGACTTGCCAATCAGAAGGTTGGCAGTTCGAATCCCCGCAACGGGGTGAGCACCCATTGCTCTGTCTCAGTTCCTGCCAACCTAGCAGTTCAAAAGCATGCCAGTGCAAGTAGATAAATAGGTACCGCTCTGGCGGGAAGGTAAACGGTGATTCTGTGCGCTCTAGTTTCCGTCACGGTGTTCCATTGCGCCAGAAGCAGTTTAGTCATGCTGGCCACAACCCGGAAAGCTGTCTGTGGACAAACGCCATCTCCCTTGGTCTGAAAGCAAGATGAGCACTGCAACCCCATAGTTGCCCTTGACTGGGTCCTTTACCTTTTTAATATATATTTTCTTGGGGGCTTCCTATTCATGGAGCATTAGGCTAGCAAAAGCTACTAGTCACAGTGGCTATAGAGCAGGATTTCTTAAACTGTGGGTCACGATTCATCTGTGGTAGGTCATAGCTCTTATAAGTAAACCCCAAATAATTATTGCCTGCAATCTTTAAGTGGTATGATGAATGCCTCTTAACAACTTTTTGTTCTGTTGGCATGTTATAGTGCAGTGTTGTTGCTTGTAACCAAAACCCAAAAGCCCAGGGTCTTACATTTTAATACTTGGGAATTGCTCGCTGGTGGCAAAGAAGGCCTTCAGTCCAGAATTCATGTGACGATTAATTGATGGGTCACCAAACCAAGCAAACTGGACTTGTGGGTTGCCACACCAAAACGGCGCTGGGAACCCCTGCAATATAGTACCTCCAGCATCAGATCAGGGTCAGTGTGCCTCTGAATGCCAGTGGCTGGGAATCACATCACGGGCAGGAGAGCGCTATTATGTTCATGCTATGCATGTGTCTTGACCTCTGTGAGGAGAGACTGCTTTGTCTGATGCAGCAGGACTCTTCCTAGGCTGCAAGTTCAGGAATAATGTTACCACCATCTGCTATCCGTGAGAATTAGGGGCAGAAGACCTGAACTAGGAAACGGCAAAAAGGAACCTTGAATTCTCCAGCCGCTTTTTAAGCGTGACCCCACTTCATAAAACCAGTCTACACATCTAGAAGTGAGGCAGAGCAAGGTGGAGAATTTCCTGTCTGGAGCTCGGAGGCTGCCTGTGTAGCGTAGCGTTATGCGCTGAAGAGATTTCCCCTCTGGCTCTTGCCTTACAGCTGGATCCTGCCTGAGCGCTCTGTCAGTCTCCCTCCCTCTGGACTCCTGCTGCTCTGCAGCTTCTCCCCCTCCCCAGCATGCCAGCATCTCCAGAAGTGAAATATGCAGCTCTTCCATTCCCTCTCCATGCCTTTCCCCCAGCTCTATCCTGACACTGGAGCTGGGGAGGCAGGGGCGGCGACTGCTGCTGCTGCTGCTGCTATCTGGCCTCAAGCCTTGCACCAACCCAGCTAATGAGGGCCAGGTTTATTCCACACGCTAGTGCGCCTGCCAAGGAGACAGTGTTGCTAGAAAAGGGGAGAAGGAATCCACGTCAGGCACGGCTTCCCACAACTTTTGAAGTTCAGCAATTGGAACAGTCAGTAAGTGTGGTAGGCATGTTTCTGAATCACGCACAATTGCATTGCACCCATCTCTTTTTTGACAGGCTTCTCCTTCAGAGAAAATGAATCCTGTGCTTTCATCTTGGTTTGTAGCAAAACATACTTTTAGGCTGCAGTCCTGTACACCAGTGGCTCCCAATAGCTAAGCACTGATAACCCCCTGTTTTTCAAAAGCCGAGCCATGGGACCCCCCCCCCATTTTTGAAAATGTTGATGTCTCTGTGGAAGTTTTTGATATGTGAATAGTGCCACCACACCCTTCGCGGTGTCCCAGCACAAAACTGGGACATCTTCCAGGTCACATTCCTGCATGAGTCAGGTGACCTACACAAGAGAGTACGGCACCATTTTGGGGCGCCACGAACTGGCGCAAGATGTGCACTTGGCTCACATGTTTTTGGCCACTGTGCTCTCACACAAAAGCACAGGCCCCCCCCAAAAAAACACAGGATGTCCCTGAAGTTGACGGGTATGTGCCATGAAGACCCTGGGTGGGTTACATGGAACCCCTGGGGTCTGTGGACCACCAATTGGGAAACACTGCTATATGCAATTGCTTGGGAGGAAGTTCCATCGAAGCATATGAGGCTGACTTCTGAGTAGGCATGCATAAAAAGATTGCACTGTCAATAACCGAAATCCTGCTCTATAGGCACAATGCACCCAGTGTTTAATGTCTAAAAAGAGGGATACTACAAGTTTATCAGGACACTTGCCTAGAAGCCTTCCCATATTACTGATAATACGTGCAAGCTGGTTGGAAAAGAAACATCCTCTGAAGGTTCTCAAAAGAGAGTCTTCCTTTTTATCTTACATCGGACCATGCATACCACCACGAGCCATCCTGTTCTTCAGAGTTAGAGACAAGTAGCACTCTTAGGTCTTAACAAGAAGGTCCTTGTTCCAAGCGTATGGAATGTCCCGTCAATCACACCCACCTGCCAGCATGGAGGTCTCTGCACGTCTCTCTGCTGGAACAGCAGCTTTGCCGGACTAGTGTGTGTTGCTAAGAGCTTTCTGGAGGGAGAAGACTGATATTGATTGGGACTCATAGAATTGCAGAGTTGGAAGGGACCCCAAGGGCCATCTAGTCCAGCCCCTTCTCTCTCTCTCTCTCTCTCTCTCTCTCCCTCTCCCTGCAATGGATATATAATATCTACCTCTGCACTTGCTTCTGAATCTCTCCTCCTCATGTTCAGTTGTAAATAAAAAGGTGGCTGGCTGCATCATCCTGTCCAAAGGCTCCTTCGTACTTGTATGGGTGACCGGGGAAGGACTGTAGCTCAGTGATGGAACATTTGCATGGAGGTCACAGGTTCAATCTCTGGCATCTCCAGGCAATGCTGGGAATGTCTCTTGTGTCTGAAACATTGGAGAGCTGCTGCCAGTCAGTGTGGACAATTTTGTAAACGGTGTGTGGAAATGCCTGTCCATCCTGGGAACTTTATTATTATTTTAAAAAACATTTTTATTATTAACAAACACTACATAAAATGAGCATCAAAAGCAGAGAACAGAGAGGTAGAAGTCACTGGGCTGTATCCAGCAAAATGGTCCTGGACCTTAAACTTGGTTCAGGAGTAGATGGGCAGCCAGTACAAGTGGAAGGTCCTTGTGTGAACAGGATGAACTCACTGAATCCTACAGTAATGTCTAGCATCAATCTGATGTTCTTCCCCCATCCTGCACTCCCCCATCCTGCACCCACCAGCATCACCTGTGTACAGTTGATGAGTGCAGGGCTCAGGTAGACAGCTGTTCTTCAAGAACAAGTACTGACCTAACTTAGTCTTTCCTATATGCAACAAAAGGACTTAGAAAGATGACCACTCTGTCTTGCCAGAATGGTACATGCATTGGTTTTCTCCCGCTTGGACAACTGCAATGCGCTCCATGTGGGGCTACCTTTGAAGGTGACTTGGAAACTACAACTAATCCAGAATGTGGCAGCTAGACTGGAGACTGGGAGCAGACACCGGGACCATATAACACCGGTCCTCAAGGATCTTCACTGGTTCCCAGTACATTTCCGAGCACAATTCAAAGTGTTGGTGCTGACCTTTTAAACCAGGCATAGGCAAACTCGGTCCTCCAGATGTTTTGGGACTATAGCTCCCATCATCCCTGACTGCTGGTCCTGTTAGCTAGGGATGATGGGAGCTGTAGTCCCAAAACATCTGGAGGGCCGAGTTTGCCTATGCCTGTTTTAAGCCCTAAACGGCTTTGGCCCAGTATACCTCAAGGAGCATCTCCACCTCCATCGTTCAACCCAGACACTGAGGTCCTCCTCCCTCACTGTGAGAAGTGAGGTTACAGGGAATCAGGCAGAGGGCCTTCTTGGTAGTGGCACCTGCCCTGTGGAACACCCTCCTTTCAGATGTTAAGGAGATAAAGAATTACACAACTTTTAGAAGACATCTGAAGACAGCCCTGTATTGGGAGGTTATTGTCTGATATTTTTATTATGTTTTAAAAATATGCTATAAGCTGCCCAGAGTGACTGGGGAAACCCAGCCAGATGTGCAGGCTATAACAACAACAACAACAACAACAACAACAACAACAACAACAACAACAATAATAATAATATCCTGAGACTGACTCTCTCTCCTCCTGGGGTGGGAGTGGAGGTAAGGAAGCTCTGCTTGGTCATGTGCCCTTGGAGGATTTCTTCCCACTTCCTGTGTGCAGCTGTGTGGCAGAAGAATGTAAAGCTCTTCCTCGCTGGAGATCTTCCAGCAAAGGCTGGGCAGCCATCTGTAAGGATTTGGGAATGCTCAATCCATCTGTGCTAACCTGGTGCCCTCCAGAGTTTTTAGACTACAACTCCCACTAGCCCCATCTTGAGGGCACTACGTTGGCACAAGCTGCTGTAGCTTCTGTGTGGAGAGCCAGTAAATTGCAGTGGTTAGTGTGCTGGAATGAGACCTGGAAGACTAGGGTTCAAATCCCCACCCAGCCATGAAACTCGCTGCTTCTCAGCCTGACCTATCTCACAGGTTTAACTGAGGAGAACCACGTATGCCACCTGGAGCAACGTGAAGGGGGGAAAGGTGGGATTAAAAATGCAATAAATGCATACAATTTTCTACACCAAGAAGTAGGGATGGGGAGTTGGCCTGCAATGCACTTCTTCAGCTTTGGGTGAAGAGTAGCTGGGGAAACCCAGCCAAATGGGCGGAGTATAAATAATAAAATTATTATTATTATTACTTTGTAACGCTCTGTTCCTCAGCAGTCATCCTTTGCTTCTTCTCCAATCTGGACCCGTTTTGTCCCACCAGGAAATCCAACGGGATCATCAAATCGCTGGGTGAAAACAAAGGCAAAAAACCCCAAACACCCAAATTCCTCCCAAGTGTTTAGGAATGGGGAGGAGGTGTGACCATACCTCATTCCTTTCTCCCTCTCGCTCCTCCTCCTCCCCAGACGAAGAGCTGCCAAATTGGGGGGGGGGTGGAGGGGGGATTCTTGTGGTTCAGGATGTGGCTGGATGTGGGATCGCCTTCCAGGTAGGCGAGCGAGCAAATCGTCCGCTCGGAATGGGGAATTATGTCATTGCCGCGGAGGGACGCCTTCCAAGAGCGTTTCCTCCGCTGGCTGATTGACAGGCCTCGCATGCGAGAGGAGCCTATATAAAGCAGGCGAGCCGAGCGCCGCTTTGAAAGGCAGCCCCGCTAAGAGGCGAAGCGGGGTTTTTTGCGCGCCCCTCCCCGGCCGAGGACTTGCCCTTGCAGGGAGCTGAGTTGGCTTCGCGCTCTCGCCACGGGACTTTGGGAACTCGCCGCCTGCTTGGCGTTGCATTGGGAAGCGGCAGCTCTCAAGAGCATCGCGGGGGACTTGCATGCCAGGTAACGACCCACGGACCAGTGGGGACAGGTTGGAGCCGGATTGTGGGTGGATGGGTGGGGGTCAACACAGGGACGCCCCCGAAAGACCCCGGCAGCACCACCTCCAAGGAGTGAAAGGAGACTTGCTCCCTAGGGTCGTCTTAATAATGAAGAAAAGGGGCTGGAGCCAAATCAAGGGGGCGCGATCGCAGGATCTAAGTCCCGTTGATTTCAAAGGAGATTAAGTGCAAGCATCCTATGTATGCAGTTTTCCAAGTTTTCAGCGGGTGGTATGCAACTAAATTTTACTCAGCTTAGGCTCGTTGAAATGAATGGACCTAACTCAAACATGTGAATTTCAGTGCGTCTGTTCTGAGTAAATCGTATGGGAATGCCATTCAATAGAATGGGACGATTAAGATTGCACTGGACCCAATTCCTGTCTTTTCAACCCCTTTCCTTGGGCAGTTTCTCCGATTTTTTTCCATTCATCCCCTAATTCTTCCTTCTAAAGAAAGCTTTTTTTTTTTGACTGGGCTCAAAAAGGGACTAGATCTTTAGGATGAAGAAAGGGCACCATCCACCACTGGGAAGTTTTCCTGTGCAAGCCCCGTTGTCAGGAATGGCAGCTGGGAACACACACACAAAAGTAAATGCTCACAGCAGCTTGACAGGACAGGGTTCAATGCATAGTCTGATCAATATCTAGTGCATTGTATGGTGCAACCCTGGATAGCTTCCAGAAAAAATGTTCAAGGCTAAGATGCAGCAACTCCTTTGGGGCAGTTCTCATGTACAAACCCCTGTGAGAATGATGGGAACTCTTTCTTTTCACTGGAGTTCAAGCAGGACAGCAGAGCTTCCTAAGGGGAAACTGGCCTTTGTCACTCTATATAGCATCATTGTAGACTTTCTGTGTCTAGGGATGGCACTGATTTTCTTATGATAAGGGCATGGGTTGATAAAGTGACTTCAAAGTACGGTGCGATCCTTGTAGCCCGTACAATCCAACCATAATTAAGCAGAGGAATTAATTATGTGCACAACCCCACTTCTGGAAATATTCACCTTGCACAAAAATACCCAGTTTTGGTGTCTTCCTTGGGAAAGTGCAGCAAATAATGATGCAAGCTGTGGATGGGGGAGATTTACCCAGAAACAAATTCCACCTAGTTCAATGGGACACCTAGTGAATCTACTCTGGATTGCAGCTGCAAACCTATAATTTTGGCTAGGGCAGGTCGTGAGATTTAAATTTGCATCTCTTCAAGAAGTTTGGGTTATAGAAATCATCAAGAAATGTATCTGGCAGAAGGCTAGGTCTACTCTCCTGAGTCCATTCAGACACAGGACAGATGTGTAGCCCATTCCTGTGCTTGTTTACTCAGAAGTAAATCCCACTGACTTTTCTAAGATCTGGGCTGCAGTTCTAATAGTGTCTACTCAGAAGTAAATGCTGCCAAATACAATGAGGTTTACTCCCAGGTAACTGGAGTTTGGAGTGCAGATTGCATTGAAGATGCACCATCATTTCATCCTGATGTAACACAATTGGTATAGAGAAGCAGGCTGTCTCTGTCTTTCCAGCAGTAAGAGAGTATGTATGTGTGAATGAGTGTGACTGAGACAGGGAGAGACTGGAATTTGCTATTGAAGCTTAATATATAAGTTAAATTACATGTGAAATGCTGCTGGAAATACCATTATCTTTCAAGAATGTAGCTCTACGGCTTGCCAAAAGTGGATTTAAGAGATGCAATAACTAGTAGACTATCTGAGAGCCCAGACGTCTCATGGAAAACTTTTGAAGACAATTCTGGTTGTATCATATATATTTCCTTGAATTTATTAGGAAGGATATTAAACACTTGAGCCTCCCCCCCTTCCCCTCCCTGTGCATTTAAAGCGTGTGCTTTCACTAATGTTATCATAATCAAGTCAGGATCAAGCATTTGGGTTCTCACACATATAGAGACATTGTCAGAAGTAATAAATGTCCTGTTTGCAGGGTATACCAGGATTCATAAAAAATGCCCCAATGATGGGTTGATTTTTAATCTTTGTCTACCACACAACAGTGAAAGCTTTCTGAGTGGTTTGCAAGTAAAAAAATACAACAGCGAAACATAAATATAGAATGGCAATTAATTGATGAAGGACGATTTAGAAATAGGTGACATAAACAATAAAATAGCATCTGACAGAACCAACATTTGCTTTCAAAATAGTTGTTTTTGTTGTAAGCTTGTGGGAGACATGGGGAAATTTAAAAACGGACAAAAGTATCAACAATGTGCACATCTTGCTGTGTTCATAGGCATTATGCAGGACAGGAGCTGGCTGTTGTGGCTGACGATCTTGCTAGCTTTGTGGATTTCCTCAGAGGCTCAAGGTAGGTCTTTAAATATCTTTAGCATTGAGGCCAAGTATTTCCAGAGTGGACTAAAGCTCTGGCAACTGTAGCCTGATGCTTAAAAGGAGCTTGGCTTCTGCTCGCTCACTTGGCTCGGTCTTGAGAATAATTGCTCAATTATTTCTTTCCATGGCATGCCTGAAATATGAAACTAGCCTGCATAGATAATATACCTTACTATAAATGCATCAAGGAAATTGGAGGGATATGTATGTAGATCAAATTGAGGGTTGGCAGCAATTGGTCAAATTAATTTGTGGTGTAAAGACCTCCCCCTTTTAGAGCACCAACTACTCAGTTGGCTAAAATGTATTTATATTTTGGTTCTCCTTGTTGGAAATTAGGAGTCAGCTAGCAAGCTGAAAAACTACAAAAAAATATGCTTTGTTATTATTGTTTGTTGCATTGATACCCTACTATTCCCTAAGAAAATTCAGAGCAGCTTATATATGGCATCCACTTTGGATATCTGCAGACAGTTTGATTTGAAATTTTGTTGGACTGGATCCAGAGAAGAATTCTACACAGCCAGTGGGGTTTCCTGGCTCCCTTCCACCTACAGTAGGGTTTCCTGCACCCCTCTTGCCCACTCTATTGTATCACCTCTGCCCCCCATAATCAATCCTGAGAGTTGAGGCACATGATGGGGTCTGGGAGTCTGCAACAACACATCGAAATTAGGAGAATTTGTTGGGGCAGTCATGCACAAGTAGAAATGTATATTTCAACTTGAGCAAGGCATCTCTGGATCTAAGCCATTCAGTTTCATGAAGGATATTTTCCACACATTTTCCAAGAAGCAGTACCAAGTAGATGGAGTCACTGAATTTGGTGTTTTGTGCCAAGTGAACAGCCATTATTCACATCCTATTAGAAGAAGTAATAGGCAAAGACACATAAGAGCCACCATTTTCAGATTGCCAGCATCCCAATTGGATGGGGGCTTCAATGGTAGGACTCGTAAGATTGCCTATATGTGGTCCATGGTTCAATCTCCTAGGAGAGAATCTTCTACAAGTCCCTTAAGAGGACTGTCAGGCTAGGTGGACTGCCAAGTTTGACTGATCACTCAATTGCATGGACTGCTACTACTGTTTCTCTATAATGTTTGATGGTTCCCTGAGCATGTACCCACCTTAAGCATCAGATCATTTTCTTCATCATTTAAATCAGTGTGGCTCATTGGAAGTGTGTTGGATTTTGATCAGGGAGACTCGAGTGTCCATTTCCATTTAGCTGGCTGGCCTTGAACAAATTAACTTAAGTTTACTCCATCTGTGAAAACTGGAGTATCTGTGGCGTGCCTCATGAAGTGAGGGTGAATGAGATAACCCCATGCCTTACATTTCTTTGTTAATCATGTTCCTTCATGTTGTTGCCTTTGCAGATGACGGCCAAGAGGATGAGTCCACTTTTGACTTGCTGCAAATAAGCAACATAAACAGGAAGACAATTGGAGCAAAAGTATTTCGGGGCAACCATTCCAGTCTCCCAGCATACCGCTTCATCCGGTTTGATCACATACCTCCGGTTAACTCGGAGAAATTAAAGCAGATTATTAAACTGATCCAGCGAAATGAGGGCTTCCTTCTTGTAGCCACCTTCAGGCAGGATAGGCTGGCCAGGGGCACCCTCTTGGCACTGGAAGGCCCTGGCACCACTCAGCGCCAGTTTGAGATTGTTTCCAATGGCCGAGAAAATTCACTCGAACTTTCCTATTGGGTAGATGGCTTTCGGAAGAAGTATCTTTTGGAAGACGTGGACCTAGCCGATTCACTATGGAAGAACATCACCGTACAAGTAGCCGGGGAAAACTACAGTCTCTATGTTGGTTGCGACCTCATTGACAGTGTGAGCCTGGAGGAGCCTTTCTATGAAAACCTGAAAGCAGAGAAAAGTAGAATGTATGTGACAAAAGGATCTGCCAGAGAAACTCACTTTCGGGTAGGTAACCTACAACACCCGTGAGGTCAATGGCGTGCAGTTCAATCCCTATGCATATCTACCCAGGGCTTGTAATGAAGTTAGTGAGGCTTCCTCCGAGGTTGGTGTGAATAAGACTGCAGCCTTATAATGAGATCCTGACAGAAGGCAGCCCACATAGTAGCCCCACTGAGACTTTTGTCTTGGACTGTGCAATGGGAAAGGTGGCAAATTTGCGCAGCAGAGGGATAAATCTGTGGGCACGGGAAGAAGGTGGTGAAATGGTGGCTGCTCTGCCTCAGACAGCAGAATGTCTTGTGCTGGTCCTGGATCCTGTTTAGTTTGCCTTATGTATGCTTAACAATGTAAACTCTTAGGCCAGAATTAGAGGGGATTCAATTGGCACTTTTGGAGAACCAGCTTCTCCCTTGACTTTGGTGCAATGACAGTTCTGTTCTCTTTCTGACAACTCTTCACACATACTTAGTCTAATTGTAAATGGATTCAGGAATATTTGCCCCAAGTGAGGAAGGGGTATCTCTGTTTGATTCATCTTCGCTCTGTGCCAAGGTCACAGAAGTGAAAATGGAGATGTTTTCCATAAAGGTGGGTGAGCACTATGCAACAAGTCTCTTCAGCTGTTTGTCCAGAAGCCACTCCAAGATGGGAGAAGGAGCTGTCTAAAACCCTGACACTTTTTGGCCCACTTGCTATATCCAAACCTCTTAATGTCTACCAAGAGTTGTAGATTGGCAGCATGGAGGCCATATAGGCTTCAGTCCTCTACACACTTACCAGGGAGTAAGCTCCATTAAAGTCAGTGAGGCTTGCTCCTGAGGAGAAACGTATAGAATTGCACTGGCAGCTTCTGTTAAGATTTGCTGCTCTAACATCTACACCACACTGGCTGTCATGTCTGGGGTAGGATGGGGGAATGACTCAATAATATCAGCCACACATTTTGTTTGCTACACTTATGAGGAGAGGAGGGAGACATGGGGTTGCTGTTTTTGGTAGGAAACCATTGTTCTGCACTGCATCTTGTTCTGGCCTCAATGGCAAATGTCATGGTCAGGTAAAAATAAACCTGACCATGGGCACTCTATCTCTTGGCTATTAGAATGCTACCTTTGCTTTTCCTTCAACTGGATGATTCCTCAGAGCATGAGCCAGGAGCTCCACTTTCTGATGGCTAAAGAATTAACTTAACCACATGCAGTAGAGGCTAGTGTTCATTGGGATGGCAAGATGGAACCAATGACAGATGGAGCCAGCAAATTCTGGTTGTGTTCCTCTCCTTTGCTTTTTCCCTGAAGAAATTTTCCAAGGCCAACACTGAGGGGCAGTGGGAGGAGGCTGACAGGCAGTGCCATCCCATGGCCTGGATGTAAGGAAGGAAGCAAACAAACAAACAAACAAACAAGCAGGTGAGGGCTGGCTGAAGTTGACGGGGCAGTGGCTACTTTGTCCTAACATGCCAACCTCCACTGCTCACCTGAATTAACCAGAGTTCAGCTGGATGGTTTGGAGTGCTTTTACTGAAAGCTCTGTGGTGGCTCATTGGCTGCTGAACGCTGGGATTTGGTTTGCATGTGACACTAAGCCAATCCATATGGGTTCCCACAGCAAAAGTCATGACTGTTGCACTCCTCCAGTTCTACTGCTGCTGTGTTACTCAGGACTAAGTCAAAGTTTGGCATAGCATTGCATTCAAATCTGGGCTCATGGTTTGTCTCACTTCAGGCAAATCATGAGTTGTAAACAAGGTTTGTTCTTCATTTATTGCCTTTGGTTTGACTGGAGCAAAGGTGTCATCTTCTTAAGAGGATTGAGGAGGCCCATGTCTGCTGTTTTTCAATTTTTTATGTGTTGTAAGCTGCCCAGAGTGGCTGTGGAAACTGACAATTAGAACTTCTGGCAGTGCATTAGCAAGAGAGCTGGTGGAATATTTTCTCCCATGCTGAGAAATTACTGCCCTGAACCAACATATTAGCTACAAACAATATTTATTTTTGCAATTCGGATATGTGGTCACTGTGCCCCTATGGAGAGATGGAGGACCTATTTGGATTGTCTGTGCTTGAAGACTGGAGGAATCTGATGGAATCCGGAATGCTCTGGGGGATTGTGCCCTCGAGTACTGTCCAGCAGAGCTTTTCTGGGTGGTGGAGCTTTTGGAGCCCTTGTAAACCTACCTTGAAAAGTTGCAAAGCACTTTGAGGGCAGAGTCACACATATTTGGTCTGACCTTGACACCACTGTTAATGCAATCTGGTGGAGGCATCTAGAGCACTGTCTTGGCTGGTTTGGGATCAGGTTCAGTTATTGAGACATGGGAATATGGACAAGGAATTTGAGTGCTTGACCAATACATCCCCTTTCCAAAAGACCCCCCCCCTTGGACCCTAAAGACACAACTGTCACCTAGTAGCAACTATCCTGATTTTGGACAAGTTGCTGAAGAGGGTGGAGGCTTAGCAACTGCAGGTGTGCTTGGAGGAAGCCGATTATCTTGACCCAATTCCATGATGGAATGTCAGGACAAGGGGAGTACAGCCATATTGATGCTCCTCAAATCTCACAATGGCTTGTGACCATAGTATCCTCCTGAACTGACTCTGTGAGTTGGGAGTAGGAGGTAGGGTTTTTTAGTGGTTTCTCTGGTTTCAGATATTACTATTAGCATTAGGGATCTATACGAAACTTTTCAAAGCAGTCATTAGAAGATTTGAAGGAAAGTGTCATCACTATGCAGATGACAGGTTTCTCCTTGGCATTGGTCTCAGAAGAAGCTGTGAAGATGCTTGACCAGTGTCTGAAGACAGCACTAGGTTGGATGAGGGCCAACAAACTAAAACTGAATTCTGACAAGACAGAAAGCTCCCTGGTTCAGCAATTAGGAAGGTGGCCTGTTCTGTAGGGGGTTGCATTCACTCTGAAGGACCAGGTGCAAAGTCTGAGGGAACTATTGGATTCAACTCTGAAACTTGAGTTCCAGGTGATCACAGTGACAAGGAATGCTTTTTTCCAGCTACGACTACTTCACCAGCTATGGCTCTTCCTGGACAGGGATTTCCTGGCCATAGGGACCCATGCTCTAGTAATCTCCTGTTTGGATTCCTGTAATTCACTGTATGTGGGGCTGCCCTTGAAGATGTTCCAAATGCTGAAACTAGTTGAAAACGCTGCAGCCAGATTGTTGAGGTGTCTGTGTGAGTTCATGTTACAGTTGTTCTTAAACACTTGCACTGGTTGCTGATTAGACACTGGGACAAATTCATGGTTTTAGACTTGATGTAAAAATCCCTAACTGACTTTGGACACATCTACCTGAAAAAAAATGCAAGGCTTAAGGTTGTCTGTGGCAGCCCTGTTAGTAGAATTATATTTAAGGGAGGTTCATAGTCTTTTCAGCAAAGAGGGTCTTTTCAGCAAAGGCATCCTGACTTTTGAACGTGTGGCTGGCACCATGGTTTTCATTGCCAGCTAGAATCCTTTTTCTTCTGCCAGGCCTGTGGGTAATATGATATCTGACCTGTTTTGATGACAGCATTTGATTGGTTGTTGTGCAGGACTTTTTCTTCTTCTTCATTTCTCTGTTTAATTATGTGGTGATAAGCCCTGAGGTCTGTTGAAGAAAGGTGGAATATATGGTATTTAAATGAATAAAATAAACGAACAATTTATGCAGGATTCAATTCAGTCAAGGTTGAAGAAGTTCTGAAGGAGGCAGGAAGTAGACTAATGATCTGCTGTTACCTTAAATGATACAAACATTTTGTGTGTGTGTGTCTTCTTTGCAGGGTCTCCTCCAAAATATTCATCTAGTTTTTGGAACATCAATAGAGGATGTATTGCGCAGTAAAGGATGCCAGAGGAGCCAGTCAGGTAAGAAGGGGGAAAAAAGTCTCGTTCTTATTGCTCACAGTAATTTGAGGGAGTGGCCACACATACCATCAGTTTTTATTGGCTCCTTCCAATATTAGGCGGAATGAAGAAACCAATTAAAATCTGTATTGACAGAGAGTTCTGCAAAGGCTCAGTTTCATGCTGTTGTCAGATGAGCTTCACCAACTGGGGGGACAACCAGTCACGTCTACAGATGACCTCCATGATGGGTTTAGGCCAGGCACCCCCAAACTTGGCCCTCCAGATGTTTTGGGACTACAGTTCCCATCATCCCTGACCACTGGTCCTGTTAGCTAGGAATGATGGGAGTTGTAGTCCCCAAACATCTGGAGGGCCAGGTTTGAGGGTGTCTGGTTTAGGCTGTCCCTAAGGTACCCTGGACCTAAATTGTTCAGGGCTTTGTATCTCCTTGGTACTATAAAGAATGATATTGCCAAGTGACTCTTTTGTATGAATGGTGATCTTAAAAAAAGCATCATTCATCCTTGACACACATATACAAGAGAGGATTTTAGGTCCAAACATCTCCCCAGACATGTTATTTATTACTTATTTTAAAAGGCTAAAGCTTCCCCCCCTTTTTTGCCTCTCTCTTAAGACACAAAGGCTGAGACAAGTGAATGCCAACATTTGTGATCAAATGTGAAGTATTTGGTGAGCTGCATTGAAAGGCCGGGTTCAACTTTTCAAGATGAATAAATAAAATTGCCCATTAGTAGTAGCGTTTCCACTTGAAACCATTTTGACTTTCAGAGTAAATCGTGTTTACTACCAGGGGGGAAAAAACAGAAAGTGGAAAGATGCAAGACTCCCATCATAGGCTGGTCCCAGATGTTGCCTTTCACTTCCATAGGCTGTCTACCCTTATTGTTTCTGCCATAGCTTGTGCCAACAAAGCTACTGCACTGACTTTAGTAATCTTAAAAACACGCAGTTCAAAACCTGAAATTAATGATCTCAAAAGTGTCACATGTGGGACTTACATAAATTTTCATGGCAAGAATACATCTTTTCATTGAGTCAAGATGACACTCAAACAAGTGACATTTCATGATAAATTACTTTATTGTGCTGTGTTGCATTTTTAGGGTTTCCGGTCTACAGCCAAGATATTTAAAGTTCTTAGCTCTGGAAACAATTCATTATAAACTTTTGGAAAATGTTTACTTAACTGTTGTCACCATGTTTAGATTGATTAGCTCCATTAGCAGCAATTAATCATTTCCCTGCCCAAAGTTTTTTGTTGATCTTTAGCTGTATTTCTATGTCTTTGTTTATTTTCAGACCTAATATGCAGTTCTGCCCTTAGAATGCTTTATAATATTATTTGCTGTCCTGGAATCATTCCTGATTTACATTAATACATCTAAGTCAGATCATGACCTTCTTCGATTATTTTTGTTACCGTGCCATTGATAGTACAAGTAAAGGAATAGAGTGACAGATTTATGAGCAAGTTTTAAGGGCCATCCTCGAGTGGGTTCCTCCCTTTGTTGTCATACTGAAAAACAGAATGGTTTGCATGAATGGTTTGCATCTTATTGAGGCCACATGAATGTGTAGGCTCCTCAAGATGAGCTCTCGGCTGCTTTGCTCCTTCCTGGTCTTTTTTGTTCCTCATCCCACACTGTGATGAACTAAGCCGTGGTATGGCATCCTGTGTTGTCTGAACCAGGACTTGTGGTTAAGCTCTCTCCTCACTAAGCCTAAGGTACCGTCAAGGTTTATTCTTAGCTGCAGCTCATGGGTCGCAAGGAGAGAGCTAAACTATGAGCCTGGGTTTGCCCAACATGCTAAGCCAAACCTTGTTTTAGCTCAGCAAAGTACAGGAGTAAAAAAGACCAGGGATCAGCAAGGTAGCTATGAGCTTTTCTCTGGGAGACCACATGTTTGTGTGGTCCTAGTAATCCTTACTGCGAACGAGGCCTTTATAATTCAATGGCGTTTGGTAAATAAGTTTATATTCTGTTCACCACCACTAAACATGTGGCTGCTTTAGTGTTTCTTGAGGGTACCTAAGGAACATCAGTTTTAGTGAAAATATGTGAGGTATGATGTGCAGATCAAGCCTACATGCTTACTCAGAAGTAGGTCCCAGTGGGTGGAAGCCAATGTAGTGCTAAGTCTCTCTTTCTGTCAGTGCAAAGATTTCTCCTTGAAAAGTGGGATGTTTCCTGCTTTCCTCCCCTGTTTCCCCCTCAATCTGTTCTAGGGGTTCCCCTCTGGAGCAGATTTGGGGAAAGCATGGGAAGCACTGGGGAGAGAATGGGGAAAGTCCTGTTACACAAATGGAGATTCTTGCACTGCTGGGACACAGCAGTTATATACCACACACCAATTTCAGTAGGACGTCCTCCCTGGCATAGCATCTACCTGACATCATAGAATGGGGATGGCCATGCTTGCCTGTGGCCTATGAAGTGTTCCATGGCCTCAACCTGATGAGTGGTAGGAGCGCAGCTTGCTCCAATAGCATAGCAGGGGTGGCTTGCCAGATGTGGTTGGACTCCAGGTCCCATAATCGCTGATCATTGGTCATGTTGCCTGGAGCTGATGGAAGCTGGAGTTCAGCAACACCTGGAAGTCCAGCAACATATGGAGGTCCACAAGTTTCCGATCCCTGATGTACAGGAATACAGCATTTATTTCTGCTTGTGATTTAGTATATAGTATGCTGTACCTGAT
This sequence comes from Podarcis vaucheri, assembly GCF_965113315.1. NCBI lineage: Eukaryota > Metazoa > Chordata > Lepidosauria > Squamata > Lacertidae > Podarcis > Podarcis vaucheri. Next base: position 51,218,070 of record NC_138761.1, read on the forward strand.
GATGTGCACTCCATTTACAGCCAAATTGTGCCAGTTTTATTGTAGGGTCTCTCCACTCATGAGGGGGGTAGTTTGTGCAGCAAAATAAACTTTTAGCCCCCCAACTGCTCTCTGAATAATGCAGTGGCTCCCAAGAATGTGGGAAGTGACCACCTCAACAATAAAAGATGAGATCCTATAAGTCATACTGAAAGTTGTCCAAAATCATAATGATGTAAAGGTATCAGAGTATCCTCTTGCATGTCTACAATGAGATGCATGTCATCTGAATTTGCACTATTTTTAAATACATGGCTGAGACTCCAAGAGGATGACAGTAAGACAGCTCCGTGCGTGCAAAGGAAATGCTTGCTACTCTTTCCCCATTCAGTGATCTGGTTTTGGCCAAGAAACATAACAACTAGGGGAGGAAGCGTCCCTGAGTTTACAGTCTGGTTATGTTGTCAGTACATGCTCTTTTGGCATAAGCACTGTGCCAGCAGCAAGTATGCTGCCTGCAAAAGCATCTGCTGCAAATGCTTTGAAAAAGCTATGCTGCTTGTGCTTCTTCATTCCCTTCAGACACACATTTAAAATAAATTGTGTTGGGTAGGGCTACGCCGAACCTTTACTTCCTTAATTTTGGAGGCCATAAAGTAGTACCCGGAGAGAATAATATTCCCTGAAAAAAGAACCTTGCAAGGAAAAGCCTATGCACATTTACTCAGAATTAAGTTGCACTTTGTTTAATGGGCCTTACTCCCAACTAAAGGTGCATAGGGTTGCAGTCTTAATTCATCCTTTTTCGTGGCTTCTTGCCACTGCTTATATCTATAGCTATTGCTTTCAATTAATCAAGCCAAAATGGTCATCTTATCAGCACTGTGTTCTTATAATTCTTTGGGACTAAAATGTCAACAAGCATTCATCCCATTCTTGCTCCCCTGCCAGGGTGATCATGAAACCTTGGGAACATGTGATACTACATCATCATCATCATCATATTTGTATACCACCCTTTATCCGTAGATCTCAGAGTGGTTCACAACATAAAATTACAATATAAAAACAACAAAATACGTAATAAAAATCAGAACAAAAGCAAACCAATAATCTCCCTTCCCACAACACATTTAAAGGGCATCAGATGTCAATCAGCCATACTTAAGCTTTTAAGTGGATAGTATTTAACATTGCATATGTTCAATTGCCCTGTCCTGTGTTCCTAAAAGACTTTTCCATTGCCTCTAAACCTGCAGACCTCTTTGAGAGCTGGAATCTAAACTGTGAAAAGGAATGACTATAATTGGAAGGGGCCGACATCCAATCCTTCTGTTATACCCTTGAGTATAATTTGGCATCAAACTTGTTCCAAGAGAGATACAGTTACAATCCACCTTTAGTACCAATGTATAATTTGAGCCAAAAGTTGTAATCAGGGAAAAGCTGTTGCATTTACGTAATGGGTTTTATTTTACTTCCTCCCTTCCAGCTGAAGTGAACACAATCAACGAGAGCACTGAGATCCTTCACCTTCCTTCTGTCATGACAGAGTATGTTGGTGAAAACACAGAGAAAAAGGCAGAATTCTGTGATCGCTCTTGTGAAGAGCTAGGGTCTATGTTTACGGAACTCACTGGGCTGCGTATTGTTGTCAACAGCTTAACAGAAAAGTTAGAAAAAGTGGTAGGTATCACCAGTGTGTTCTGCTCTAGATGTCGGTCACTCATTTGCAGCGATTGCTCCTCAAGATTAGCAGCAACAAATTGAACAGTCAAGTTACTGGCACTACAATAAACCATTTGTTTGGGTACCTACCAGACATTGATAAAGAGAACACTTATACATGTTGGAAACATACCAAAGTATTGTATGAAAATTGTCTGAGAATAGTGGGATGGTGCATTAGTTCTGATGTCACCTCAGGAGCTTCCCATGTTATGGGAGGACACACTAGGTAGAACATTCTGAGTGCTGTGAAAGGGTGGGGTGGCTTCTGTTCTAGGTTCCAGCCATTCAGCCATGCCCTTCTCGAGGATGTTCTATTCCATTCTCTCTCCCTCAGCTTTCCATTCTCCCCCCACCCAACAATCAGTTAGCAATCTTCAGCCAGTTAGCCTGCTGGGGCTTTGAGTGTGTTTGTGTGCTGCCCAACACACAAGTTGAAAGACATTGCAAGGTGCTATATGTGTGCACATGAGTAGATCTCAGCCATGCAAGGAGGGGGACCTTCATTGGGCAGGGTCCCTGCTCACGAAAAAGAGCTATACCAGCTTACATCTGTAGGTGGGGAGAACTCCTGTCATCTGTTGAACAAGCAGACATCCGTAGAGCATGGCAATGATGGGCTAGACTGCTGGGCTCTGCACCCGGCTTCCATATGTTTTTTCAGCACATGGAATGATTCGTGTGAACCACATTAAGGACAGCCTTGATGCTGCTAAGACAATACTTTGTCGTGGGAGACAGCTGGATGATATTCTTTTTTCAGTTGCCAGAGAAAGGATGAACACACAGGCCCCAGGGTTTGGCGGGGGGGAGAAAGGGAGAAGAGAGAGGGTGACAATTGAGAGGACTAGATTTGCCTCCGTGCTCAAATGGTGTGGTTAGGTTAGTGCCAGGTGATTTGGCACCATCTAGATAACTGTGTGACACTGGCAAAACTGCCCTCTCTACCACATGTGGGGTACTGTTGCACTTGCTGGTGCAAATATTGCATTCCAGCAACTGCATTTAGGAGTCTGATTACTGGGACACAGGGACTTGCCGGTAGGTAGCTGTGCCTTCTGGGACAACGTCACAGAGGGAGATGAGGGAAGGATAAGTGACCCCCTACCCAGTTCCATGCTTACCCATCTCCTGGAAAACCGTAGTTCCTCAAAAGGCTCTTGGTGGCTAATCCTTAAAGTATTTCTGTGCTGCACATACTACCACTGCCAGGGGTGGCATGTCCCATTTTGCCGCTTGAGGTGACATGGAACGTGCCTGCTGCACTGCGCCACTGCCACTGGCAGAGAAGCAGCATTGACATCAGCATCAATATCCAGCGAGATCTCATGAGAGTTCACTGAAAATCACCAAATCTCTTGTACTCTGTGAGATCTCGCAAGATTTTGGCTCCCACCTTCTGAGGTGGCTGCTTCACCCCACCTCATAAAGTCATCAGGCCAGCCCTGATCATTGCACAGTGTTAATGCATATGCAGGCACCTTGATAAATCATATAGAAAATACATGAATGTGCCTTGTTTGTCATTGCCTGGCTTTTGTTCCATTGTCTGCTTCAGTCTGTGTTATGAATCAACTTCACATAGTTGAAATAGACCTGAAGTAGTCTAGCACATGTCTCAAGAGTGAAATCATCTTCCATTTTAAGGAAGATGAGTGATACTGGAAGACAATCTCTTCAGTAGAATTTATGGAGATCTGTGTAAGCGCTGCAAGCCCAGATTGTAACATTAGCTGGGACGTTTGCGCCCAGAGGAATAGTGCACTCACTGAATTGTTTGCTTCTTTTCTGGCTCAGTTTAGCTGGGTGAAAGAAGGAATCTGTTCTGAGCAGCCTAGCTTTCTATGCTGAGGGTTAGTGAGAGTTTCACTCTTCTCTGACTATGGTGCATTGCAAAATGGCCAATTCATCGCTACTGATGCTACCTGTTTCATTGTACAGTCTGAGGTGAATGAGAAAATTGTGTCGGAACTGCTTGGCCCCAACAAAACACTCAAGAACCAGTCGGCTTGTTGGCAAGATGGCCGTGAGTTTATGAATAATTCGCATTGGGTTGTGGACAGCTGCACGAAATGTCACTGCCAGGTAAGGCATCAATGAATCATTTACTCTTCCCCACCCAATCACACAGAGGGTTTTTTCAGCTCTGCATCCAATCAGGAGTACATTGGTACCTTGGTTCCCAAAATCAATCCATTCTGGAAGTCTGTTTGACTTCCAAAACTTTCGCAAACCAAGGCACGGCTTCTGATTGGCTGATTGGCCCCGGAAACAATGTCGACAACTGAAACGGACATTTGGCTTCCAAAAAACTTTTGCAAACTGGAACACTTACTTCTGGGTTTGCAACATTCGGGAGCCAATTTGTTCAGGAGCCAAGCCATTCGGGAACCAAGGTACCACTGTAATGGGCTATTTTAATAGGCATCAATCTCTTTCTGTTGGGCTTTGCAGTGCCCTGTAATTTCAATTTATTATTATTATGTATTTGGCGGGGTGCCTTTGATAAACTGTTATGATGGATGGCCACATATTCTTGGGGTTGAATCAATACATCAGTGGAGCAGACTGCCACTCACGCAATGGGATTTCCCCTTCCTCTTCCATAACCCTCCAGAGCAGATTTTGGAGGAATGTAAGGAGCTGCAGAGTGGCGAAGAAGAGCAATCTGCTCACCTCACCCCATGTTGAATTCCTTGGTCTTTAGTAGCCAGAACCCTCCTCCCTCCCTCACCACTAACTAAATCTGGCGTCATCAACCCTAATAGGGATGCAGCTGTACAGTTTGGCCCACCTGCTGTCACTGATGCAAAACTACAAGCTTTATTACTGATCGACTAGAGGGTGTTATAGCCCGTTCTTCTGTGTGGTATCTCATATTGTCAGTTGCATAAGTCTCTGATGGAAAATAGCATGGTGCCAGTTGCACTTTTTGATGTGCATCTTTTGTCAATAAGGCAAACTTAGGTACTCAAGCATAATCCCTGCAATGAACATTTTGCCTTGCAGAGGGTTGGCCTGGAGGACCCTTGGATCCTGCCCAACTCTGCAATTCTGTGATTATATTACTTTTTCCTTCATTTGAAGAATGTCCTGCCAAAAGATAGGGTATTTAGATTGACTGATATTGGAGTAATGGTTCCATGTGTTTTTTCCCCCCTTTGCACATACAGAACTCTAAAACAATATGCAATAAAATCACATGCCCAGCTGTTCACTGTGTCAGCCCCACTTTTATTGATGGCGAGTGCTGCCCTGTCTGCTCTCACTGTAAGTATGGCATGCAAGGATAGCTTATTGTTAAAAGCTTGCATAGTAGGGAAGTCTCAGCTTGAATACCTCTTGCTGGGTCTTCAAAGAGCAAGGCTGCAGATGATTCCAGCTAGACTTCCTATGTCAGTGTTGCACACTTAACTAGCTATACACTATGTGCTGTTACTGCTTGGCTGATCCCTGAATGTCTTGCCACCTGCATCATTTTCTTCATTTGATGAAAGTACAGCAGGGAATAACATATGACAGAAGGAGGAGCAGGAGAGGTGCAAGGTTTCTGACTTCTGGGATGATTGCCATTATGCTAAGGCAGGGACAGGGAACCTGTGACCCTCCAGTTATTGCTGAACTGTAACTCCCATCAGCCTCAGCCAGCATGGCCAGGAGTCAGGGCTGATGGGAGCTGTAGTCCACATTGAAGTGATCATCTTCATACAGGGATTTCCCACTTCAGTTTTTACAAGCGGAAGAGGTTGCCAGTTTACTCCTGTGTGATGTATATCAGTGAGAAGCCTTGAGAAACTACCTTTCTCTCAGAGAGGAGAGAGATTTGCATGTGGAGAGCAAATTTTCAAATGGGACACTTAAAAAGAAGATGTTATTGAAGTAAATCAAACAAAAATAACAGAGGAACAAAAAAGCAACACAGTATATCTGGGAGAGACTTAATATTAAGTTGGTACAGTACTTAAGACCATTAGGAAATCTACATATCACATTGCACTGTGCAGAGGGAGTCCTTTGTGTCTACCTTAGCTGTATATAAGATAAATTCCCACCAAACCGCATAGAATTTTTCCAGGGTCCATCAAGCTTCGGCAACATGTAATTTATGAGTTCTTTTTTCAGTTAAAATCCACATATTACAAGTCCTGTAAGGTTTTCCATTTGGGGGCAACTGAGGTTTGGCATCCACTAGTAGCCACGTCAAGAGGTCCTGAGAGCTGAAACCTTTCAAATTGTTTGCCTCATAGATTTTGTAAACAAAGTGGCAGTGAGATTGGAATGTGATGTTTGAGTATTTTGGTCATTTCTTGACAATTGTCCAGAATTTGAATACTTGTGAGCAGCCCCAGCACAGAACACTATTGGAGCACATAGCTTTACAGACCAAATGGACAATATGCTTTGAGAGTGATGTGTAAGACAAACAATGCCAACAATAATAATGTGTAGCTGGTTGGGCTGTGTCTATTCAGTGCTTCAGGCAGTATATGGGCTTAAGCTTTGAAGAGCTAACCCAACAGATGCGTTGGTTCACCTGTTTATTTTGGCTTATTTTTTGGCTCCCTAATGTATCTGCAAATTCCAGCAGGCTTTTACATGTGAACAAGACAGTTCAGGGCACCTCTATGATTCTTCTGATTTGCAGCTGACGACAGTGAAGAAGGCTGGTCACCCTGGTCTGAATGGACAGAATGCTCTGTCACTTGTGGATCTGGAACCCAGCAACGAGGAAGGTCATGCGATGTCACCAGCAATACTTGCCGAGGGCCCTCCATTCAAACAAGAACATGTTCCCTCGGGAAATGCGACAATCGCAGTGAGTGTTTGTAATGTCAAGCTTTTATCTTTGTAACTTCTCCTTTGCTTCTCAAACAAGCAAATGCTACTCACCTGGAATCAATCCCGTATGCAAAAGAAACACATCCACTCATGAAAGAGCTTGTGTGACTTTTTTTTAGATTCATCAGATGTTAAGATGTGACCTGAACTACTCCCCTTACCCACAAGGCAAAGAGGTAGATAATAGATAATTGACAGGTGAGGACACTGCTCTTTGTGGCCCACATATCCAGCTATGATTAGCATGTGGGGGCAGTAAACATATGGCCACTTTGACACTGATAGACATGGCTGAAAGTTGGTGTGGACTGTCAGATAATCACAGCTGCCATTGGTATTTGTACTGCAGTTACAGTTTTCCTTACATTGCTAGGCATTAAAGGGGAAATTTTTATTAGAACCTTTGAGGATTTAGGGACAGGGCCTTGAACTGTGATTCTTTTTCTCTCCTTGATCAGTACGGCAAGATGGCGGCTGGAGCCACTGGTCCCCTTGGTCTTCCTGTTCTGTCACCTGCGGGGTAGGCAACATAACTCGCATACGTCTCTGCAATTCCCCCATCCCACAGATGGGTGGGAAAGGTTGCAAAGGAAGCGGAAGGGAAACAAAAGAATGTGAAGGAGTCCCATGTCCAAGTAAGTGTTTTGGTTTGAATTCTCAGCCTCTAATAAGGCTGCAGTCTAGATGGCAACATTACTCAAGCTGAAAGAACCTATCCTTTACATTTGAGATCAGCAACTGGGGCTCTGTTAGACTGAATCCACATCTACTTGGCCCTTCAGATAAAGTGATAAAAAGTATGCATGCCATAAAGGAATCTATGGCACACTATTTTAGAGGGTCTGCCTTGAACAGGCAACTTTTTACTCACTTTTCAAAGTACCCCTTCTCGAAAGCTGGTTGCTGTGCAAGGCAATAAATAGATTATGTAACAGGTGGTATGGTGGCATCACTCATCTGACCTCTGGTCTATCAGGAGGTAGAGAGGGAAAGCATGAGTTGGCATGGTGGAAATGCACCAGTGAGAACACCAGATCAACTCACTCTACTGCCTCCCATTCCTGGTAAGAGGTAGTGATGCAGAAGTCAGGTGACTGATGGTGCCCCACCACATGGTCCACTACTGAATAGAATATCATAACATTCTACTAGACTTAGGTTGCATTTCTGTGCACATTTACGAGACAGTAAGACCCACTGAAATTAATGGAACTCACCTATGTAGGTGTCCACTATTTGCTCAGAGGTTTCCTAGGTTTATATTGGATAGTGTAGATGTTCTACAATTGATGTTCTATAGTGAAAGCCTAACATTATTCTCATTATTTGAGTTTAACAACATCTACATGAAAAGCATGTTCCAGCAGGAGAGTGAAATCTACAGTTCCATATTTAACCAGTAATGAAATTCAAATAGAAGAACCTCAGTCTCTGTCATGAAATTTGCATCTTTCTATTATCTTTACTTCAATGAAAATGGGCTGAAACTGCTATAGCCTGAGGATGTGCAATATTTTGAAAAACTGATATCTAACTTTCAACTACTAATTGCTTCTTCACAACCTATTTGTTGATCATTCTTCCTGGTTTGTTCGCCTACAGTTTGCAGGGAGGTTAGACAATGTCAGCTTTAAAGTGAGCATTCATTCTGATTTATAACTTTATAACAACATCTTCCAGATCTTTCCTCCATCAATTTCTGTACTGCAAAATGTATTGGTTTTTTGGGGGTGGGGGTGGTGGTGGTGGATGTGAGGGTAAAGCAGATTTGTTGTGCAAGAGCACCAAATCTACTTTGATTGTGCAATTTGAATTTGCCAGGGTACATCTGAATCCCACTTGCAAAATCACACCCAGGGTCTTTTCTATGAAAACGACATAATTCAGATTTGTTGCATGTATTTGTATATATGCATGGGCAAAGTCATGTGGAGAGAAAGCTGGGATAGATTACTATGTGAGCAAAAATATGCATTCCTTCCGGACTGCCAGTTGTCTTATTGGATTCAGGGGACTGAAGAGGCTGCCATCTATAACCCTTTTGTTTTAGTTGCCCCATTGAAGTGAATGGGGTACTTCTGAGTAGGAGGATTGTGGATTATGGCCAAAACAGAGTTTGCAATTTGAGCAGATTTGCAATTTGAGCAGATTCTTTTCAGGTTCTTTGACTAGACCAGAAAGACAATTTTTATTCATTGTACTAGTGAAGTGACCAGGTGAAATAACTTCTTGACATCACTGAATGACACCACTCTGTGTGGTCAGTGTTTTGTTTTCTTGACTGTACTGTGTTTGCCCATGCTAATTTTTCCTGTTGTCTGCCGTACTCCAGTCAATGGTCGATGGAGCCCTTGGTCTCCTTGGTCTGCATGCACTGTTACCTGTGGCGGAGGCATTCGGGAAAGATCTCGTCTCTGCAACAGCCCAGAGCCTCAGTATGGTGGAAAGGCATGTATGGGAGATGTCATACAGCATGATATGTGCAACAAACAGGATTGTCCAATAGGTGAGTGTGGAATGTGCTGGATAGTTAGCTGTGTTTTAAACAAAGATACCCAAGTATACTTCATGCCTCACATGGGATCTGGTGCTCCAAACCATTCTGCTAGATCAGCCTAAGGTTTTTGGAGCAGCAACTGCACAGTGGCAGAACATAGGATTTGTATGCAACAGACTTTGGGCTGGGTTCAACTAATGGGTCTTGCTTGTGGAAGCTCACACAAGGACTTTTGCCAGCACAATGGGGCTTTCTCCCCACTCCCTCCACTTGGGATGTGTGTGTCAGAAGAACACCAAGAACAGTGCACGGGGGAAGGAGAGGAGAGATTGCTCCTCTAGCACAAGCCTGGCAGAACAATTTCCTTAATGCTATATTGAATTCCTTCTCTGAGATTCAGTCACTGCCATCTCCAGTTAAAAGGATCTTGGCTGAGAGTGCTAAGAAAGGCACCTGCCTGAAACTGGAGAGTAGCTTCCGGTCTGGAGTAGACATTTTGAGCTAGGCAGTTTCAGACATAATCTATCCTTACCGCTGTGCCTTCGTATACAACTTGTCCTTTTGGCATCGTTTAACTGGGACTGGTATAAAATATATTCGTAGTAAATTTTAATACAGTTGCTTCAAAGTGGGTGGGGAGATTTAATATAGAAGTGATGTAAAGCTGTTTTTCTTCCTCTGTATTCAGATAAGGAGATTGGCTTAGTACTGACACAATTAATGCTCTTTCCCCTTGCCTTGGCAGATGGATGTTTGTCAAACCCTTGCTTTCCTGGAGCAGAATGCAACAGCTTCCCGGATGGTTCTTGGTCCTGTGGTGCATGCCCTGCTGGTTACCTTGGAAACGGAACAGTCTGTGAAGACCTTGATGAGGTAGACACAGTTTTGGTTCATACAGAAATGCCGCTTTGACCCCACCCAATGGAAACACTTAGCCAACTTTGTTGGAGGTTCCTCTGTGATAAAACTCAATACTTCTTTCTGGTTGTGTGTGTGTGTGTGTCTTTGTTTTTTGCAGTGTGCAGTAGTGCCAGACGTTTGCTTTAAGTTAAATCAGAACCACCGTTGTGTAAACACCAATCCTGGATTCCATTGCTTGCCATGCCCTCCTCGCTACAAAGGCAGTCAGCCTTATGGGGTGGGCCTAGAGGCTGCCAAGAAAGAAAAACAAGTAAGTGCTGTTGAAAGAAGGCCAGTAACGGGGTGGAAAATGTGATACATCTGCTATAAAAGTATGGCACAAAGAGGGTGATGAAGTATCAGTCCTAAAGACTTCATTGTCTTGGAGCATCTCGAAATAAGCAAGAGTGCAGCTTGCATGTTTATAATGTACCCTTTACAGTGGTACCTCGGGTTACATAGGCTTCAGGTTACATACACTTCAGGTTACAGACTCCGTTAATCCAGAAATATTGCTTCAGGTTAAGAACTTTGCTTCAGGATGAGAACAGAAATCGTGCTGTGGCGGCGCGGCAGCAGCAGGAGGCCCCATTAGCTAAAGTGGTGCTTCAGGTTAAGAACAGTTTCAGGTTAAGTACGGACCTCTGGAACAAATTAAGTACTTAACCCGAGGTACCACTGTAGATTGGAAACCTGACATTCAAAACCACTCCAAACTTTTTAATAAATTGATCTCAAAAGTCATTTCTTTATATTAAAAAAAAAAAAAGATTAGGGCCAATTGAAAAGGGCCAAGAAGGTGTAACAGTGCATAAGAGGAGAGGGATAAATTCTTCATATAGCACAGGATGTAATGATGGCCGCTAACTTGGATTACTTTAAAATGGGATTAGAGAAATCTATGGAAAGGCCACTAGTTGTGATAGCTATACATTATCCCCAGTAAGAAAGGCACTATGCCTCTCTGACTGAACACAAACAGGGAGAGTGCTCTCGCGCTCATGTTCTGTTTCTGGGCTTCCCATGCTCATCTTGTGAGAACAAAATGCTGGATGGGTCTGATCCAGAAAGCCTGTTCTTATGTAAGCCCTTCAGCCACAGGTTCTTCACTAACATATTCTTAATGCATTGCACTTGAGAACCAGCACAATTAATATAAGGGATTGTTTGACACACTCTGTATGAAATAGGTTACTTTGGGGAGATCTTTATTCAGTGAACACGAGAAAATGCAACTAAATTAGATTTGATAAAAAGACATTCCCCACCCTCATTTTAAAATAGTTTCATTGGGTTTTACTCAGTCCCTTCATAGTTCTCCGTGTTCTGGCTGACACGGTTTGTGAAGTCTAAATGTGAAACATCCGTTAATGTTAAACTACTCTAGCAAAGCTGTCCATCAAAACAATAGCAATACAGAAGTACCAGTCAGGACTTGTGGAAAAGAAATCACAGTCCATTAGGCTGTCTCTCTATGTAAAAACAAAAACAAAAACCCAAAGGCAGCTAAATAGCTGGTTTGGTGCTACATCCTGAAACTGCTGCAAAGGAAATGGGTGGGGTTGATTTAGGTTAGTTAATGACATCCAGAATCAGCAGATGTAAGAGAATTTTGTGAAGTAATGTAAAATTCTCCTTAAGGCGACCCTTTAGTTAAATAAAGCATTATTCATAATTACTGCATTGACAAACGTGTGCAGCTAATTAGCTCAGTCAGCAAGGAAATGTTCCTTGAGGCTCTGCCCAGGATTTTAATAAAAGGTTGTTAAATCTGGGCCCAGCTAAAGTATGTGTGGCTCAAAGCTCAACAATATTATGGGAAACTAAAACTGCTGTTTATCTACTCTTCTGAATAATCAGATATTTTGGATGCTTCATGTGTCATTTGAGGGTAGTGTGTTGCCTGCTTGACTATCGGTACTAAAAACTGTTTAAAATGAGGCATTTGAAAAACAGACATTTTTGGCCAACTTAGTTGAATTCAAATTTGGCTTTGAATGGCTTTTCCAGCACTATGTGGAACTGAGTAGGTCTTGCCATCCAAAGCATCTCTTCTCTTGTGTTGTTATCACAATTCTCACCCACAGATACTGTTGTGGTCCCGGCCATTCCAGGAAGCCACCATATATTGTCCTGTTCCTAAAGTCACCTGTACTGCAGAAAGCATCCTGCGAATTCTTTTCAAGTATTGTAACTTGCTATGATGAGGATGACATAAAAGCAAATATATAACAAACAAGCTCATGTCCCTGTAGCTCATAATACATTTATTTAGAGAAAATAAAATGGGATAGCTTGCATCAAAGCATCACTGTCTCCTCTTCCAATTTAGCTGGGGTCTGGTGCTGCAGTTGACTTAGCTTAATTTAGCCCCAGACCTGCAGTACCCTTATGCCCCTACAAAAGCATGGTCTGAATGATTATGATTTGCTTTTCCAGGTATGTGAACCTGCCAATCCTTGCAAAGACAAGACACACAACTGTCACAGGTCAGCCGAGTGCATCTACCTTGGGCATTTCAGTGACCCTATGTACAAGTGTGAATGTAGGACAGGCTATGCTGGTGATGGATTCATTTGTGGTGAAGATTCTGATCTGGATGGATGGCCCAATCATAACTTGGTCTGTGCTGCCAATGCAACTTATCACTGCATAAAAGTAAGTAAGAAGCAATGGAAACGCCATAAATGTCTCAATGAAGGGTGGTTGATGAAGGGCAAGTCTAGTGACAGCCTCCAGTGACCATCATTTTCTGAACCATTTGTTAGGCCACTGTTGAAATAAATATTTTTCCAAGGTTGGTAGGTCTCTCAGTTTAGAGAATCTGTCCATTTTGGGCTCCTAGTCTACCAAAATTATATTCCTCTTATGATCCACCATAAAGATATGACTGGATAGACATGTCAGAATCGGGATCATTCCACTGAAATAGTTGAATGCACAATGTATTGTTGTTGTTGTTACTATTATTATTATTATTATTATTATTATTATTATTATTATTATTATTATTAGAATTTATATACTGCCCAATACCTGGAGGTCTCGGGGCAGCTCATTGCTTCATGCAAGGGCAGTGCTTCTGTCACCTTGCTACACCATCCTTTCTCTGAAGACACCCTTTATCAAACCAATACAGTCAAAAACAATACAGCACCAAAGTATATCACCCCCCCCAACAGCAAGTGAATTGAAACAAACCAGAATTTTGTGCCTTAATTTAAACTTACTTTAAACTGCGAGAAATGCTTGTAACTTGAAGCTGAATGTGACTTTATAAGACTGGGGGATGGATCTAGGAATGGATTTCTCTTTTCCTGCTTTTCCATGATCAGGGAGGGAGTATTAAATGTTCCTTGGGCATACAATTGAGATGTCAAATTCTTTCAGCCCTGGCTAATGTCTGCTCATTTGTTAATGTGACCAGCTCAGCATATATGGTTCATTCTTTCTTTCTTTTTGGTTCCTGTCACCAGGACGTATTTCATTTGATTCAAGAAGAATCAAGAACTGCTTTCATTAAAAGACAAAAAAACAAAACTCAAACATGCGGAATTCATTTAGGGGAGGTTCTTCCCAAAAGCCAAACCCATTATTTTTGTAGTACATATGTTGATTTAATAAAGGTTAAATGCTTTCCTTTAAAGCAGTCTAGCAAAAATATAAGGTGGTAACCATCATCGGATATCATTGCACTTTAGCAATATAATCCAACACAAACCAAAGGCTGCCTAAAAGTGTGTGAAAATTAATTGAATACATATGCATGTTGACTTTAGAAAAGACTTCAGAATTCCCATTTTGAATTCGCCCAGTGCCGTATTTTGGTCTCTGGAGGGGCATACAAACATTTAGTCAGAGTTTGGCATTATTATCAATTTGTGGAATAGAAGCATGTGCCAAACTGGGGTTGTCTGTTTTTACAGGATAACTGTCCTCTTCTGCCTAATTCTGGACAAGAAGACTTCGATAAAGATGGAAAGGGAGATGCCTGTGATGAGGATGATGATAACGATGGTGTTGAGGATGATAAAGTAAGCTTGTTTTCATTAACCCATCTTCTCCTTTCAGAAGAAATAAATATGGACACCATTAAGAAGTTGTTGGTATATTTGCTGCATTCTCATTTCTCTACCTCTGTTGTCAGATATCAGAATTTAAACTGTACCATTTGGGATACCACTATTGCTTACAGATGTCGCTGATCATTATTTGTTCCACATTTCAGACCAACAGAAATTCTCAAAGAATGGCGCACTGTATGGGATTTTTACAGCTGTTTTGTTGGCTTGTCGTATTCATATGGGGAAAGGTTGAAAGACATTGACTCCAGCAGAGTGTGTGAGAGAGTGATAGTCTTACATATGCCTCATTTGATGCTAATTTACTATTATTAGCAGTATTTACATGAAACCCTTGGGAACCCCAGTAGGTATATGCTATTGGATTTACAGAAAGGGAAAAGGTTGATTGGAAATATAATGGTGCTTGCATTAATGTATGCTTACACATCTTTTCTTTAATCTTTTTCCTTTTTTAGGACAACTGCCCCCTTATTTTTAACCCTCGTCAATTTGATTATGACAAGGATGAAGTTGGTGACCGCTGCGATAATTGCCCCTACGTGCACAATCCTGCTCAGATTGACACCGATAATAATGGAGAGGGTGATGCATGTGCGGTGGATATTGATGGCGATGGTAAATTCTTAATCATTCTCATATATTTTGTTTCTGTTCAACGTGGGAGAAACTGGTTCAAAATAAGCTATTGCTCTCACCCTTGTGAACAACTCTATCAAATCAATCCATGCATTGAAGGCAAAGGATAGGGTTGCCTCATTTGCAAAAAAGAGGACGCTATGACGACTCTCATTTTAAACACCCCTTCTATATGTAGGCTATAAAAGCTGCGATATATTGCTGAGGGGGGCAGGAGAAGAGAAGAGGAAATCAAGCATTTTCAACCACCAGTTATGTCTATGAAGGATTTCTTAATCAAAAGAAATCTTAGTGGTCTACTTAAAACTTATGGTTTGGTGGGGTTTACTGGGCAAATAATTTCATGGTAAAGGTTTTGCCATTTCTTCAAACCAGTTCTGGAACAGAATGGACTATTTGCATAGTCTCTCTGACAAGTCTTTAATGATCTTATAATGGGAAAGGTACTCTTTAAGAACCCACGTCCCATTTTTAAGAATATAACATTCACTTGATATAATAATTTCAGAAGTAATGAAAATTATGGCCCAGCAATACCCATATTCTTTCTAATTATTTATGCTGTCAAATATGCTCGCATGAAGAGCCACACTTGAAGTGCCAGCCAAATCAAATGTCTTCACCCAATGTGTTTGCCAAAACGCCTTGGGAGAAAAAAGGAAATTTCTTTTGGATGCTAGAATAATAAGGATCCCAAGTTACATTTTTGGCTCAGGAAGGAGGAAAAAACCAACAGTGACATTTCAGGTTATTAAACTGGCAAACCTGACCTGAACAGTAGCCCAGTACTGAAAAAACCTACCAACCTAAATATCTTTGGTGTTTTTGGAATGCCTCTAGGCTTGTGGTTTTTGGCATGACTTGGAAGCAGAAGCTTCAGTGTCCTTAGAGAGATGTTGCTGCTGCATTTCCTGGCAGATGAATCCCAGTTTTCAGCACTGGAGAAAAAAACCCTGTTAAGCCTCAGATTTGATTCAATAAATGTGTAAAGTGTTGGATGTGTGTATCAGTAGATATCTAAAACCCTTGAAGGTTTTCCATAGTATGGAGTTTCCATTAACACTCGTGGTTATTTATTTAGACATATCTAAATATACAAGGCAGCTTACAATCAAAATATATATCATTGCAAAAAAAATTAAAAATATATAAACCAGTATTCCTGGAAAGGGTTTTCTTCTTGTTTCCTGCAAATATTGTAAGAATCAGCAAAAACTTTTATTACTAAAAAATAAATGAAATCTGAAATCTAAAACAAAACTGCATAAACCTCAGGTCAGCTCACGGGATACATTTCATAGTAAATTTTATAGTATTGATTTAGGACATTTGTTGACCACCTAATCAACAGATTCCTCTGGACTGTTTACACAGAGTTCAAACAATAAAAATATACTAGGGGACTGCACAAACCACAAGATTTGGATCAGACCTCATTTTGCTGCTTCAGGAAAGTGTTTGCCTTGGTCCAAGTTGTTTCATAAGCTGCCCATCAGAGTACTGCTCTCTCCCATTCACTATTGGATAAAATCTGAAAAGTTGGACTGCCCTATCTTGAAAGGTCTGCATGAATCGACTACCTTCAATTGAGAATGGAAGGTGATAGGTCATCAACTGATTTGTCACAAAACAGGGTGGTTTTGTTCTTACCTTCTCACCGTCACCAGAAAATGTGTCAGGCAAAGCTTTTATGTGACCAAGAGTTGGGCAGAGAGGGGTCACCACAGAGCTGAATTAGGGAGAGGGACCAGCTAGTACAACCCTACAGACTTTATAGTATTTGTAGCTTTGTAATTTAGGGAAGGCACAGCAAGACAAGCGCACCCCAGTTAACAAGCAGTAGTGCTATCAGTTCAAGATATAATGTGTGCCACCTAGCATGGAGAGACCAGGCTTAAATACAAAAGCTCACTGGGTTACCATGGTCCCATCATTGTCTCTTGGATGCACTTAGTTTCCAATGAGAATAAAATGGGGGAAATTTTCATTCATGGTTGTGCTAGTTTCTTGGAAACCAGTGCATGTTGCTTTATGCAAGTGGAATCTGAACATAATGCTTTTGAATTGCTTTCCCCCCCATCCTGGCAGATGTTTTCAATGAACGCGATAACTGCCCATATGTCTACAACACAGACCAGAGAGATACAGATGGAGACGGAGTTGGTGATCACTGCGATAACTGCCCACTGGTGCACAATCCTGATCAGGTAAGTAGCATATACATGGGGGGGGGACTGTATGGATGTGAAGAACCTCTGTCTTCACCCTTGTAGAGGTACCACTACACTGTACTGTGTACTATTAACACAGGCTGCCTTTTGCCTGCTTTGAAGGATATTTCAGCAAGGCTGGTTGTTCCTTTCTCCCCCTTTCAAGATCTACATTCATACCTGGTTGGATTTAGGGGTAAAGAAGGTTTTTGTTATTGCAGAGATACTCAGTGTTCCAATTATATGCTTTTGGGGGTAGATTGTTTCAAGATGCAGGAAAGCAAGAATAAAGGAGAGCTTTTGTTCATGAATAGTCTTTCATCCCTCTTCCTAGCAGGGAGTCTTCTAGTTTGAGTGCAGGTTCATACATGCACCCAGCAACAACCCTGTGTGGTGATGGCTTGTATGTGTGACACCATACATCCAACACCACATGTGGAGATTCCACTCCCAGACTGCAATATTGTCAATGGAGGCAGCTCACACATTCAGTTCGAAGTCATCCACCTCCATAATCCTGTGCATGTCAACTCAGAAAATCTGACTCCCAGTTTCACCCCAGGAACATCTCCTGCTATTTTCTCAATTAAAGGTAAAAAAAAAGGTAAAGGACCCCTGGACGGTTAAGTCCAGTCAAACTTGACTATGGGGTATGGTGCTCATCTCGCTTCAGGCTGAGGGAGCCAGCATTTGTCCACAGACAGCTTTCAGGGTCATGTGGCCAGCATGACTAAACCACTTCTGGTGCAATGGAACACTGCGACGGAAACCAGAGCACACAGAAACGCCATTTACTTTCCTGCCACAGTGGTACCGATTTATGTACTTGAAGTAGTGTGCTTTCGAAGTGCTAGGTTGGCAGGAGCTGAGACAGAGCAACGGGAGCTCACCCTGTCATGGTGATTTGAACTGTCAACCTTCTAATCAGCAAGCCCAAGAGTTTAGACCACAGTGTCACCCGTTTCCCTTTCTCAATTAAGCCCCAATATATACAAGAGATCGCCCCTTTCTGATTGTCACTAGTTTCTTGCCAGGTTGGTTCTGATGAAGGAGAAGGTGGGGAGCACATGAGATTTATGTGTGAAACAAACTGTGTGCCTCTGAGAGAGATTATGTATATATATGTGCTTTTTTATTTGGCCCACCAGGCACTTTAAAATGGGTAACACAACTCCCAGACCACAATGGGCTTTCCAGCTCTGCATTTCAGAAATGCTACATTCTAGACTTACTTGTAATTCTATTCGGGAAGTGGGAGGGGAAACCACCCAGTTTACGTAGAATTAATATGGTTCTGTTCAGTCACAGGGCACATGTTTATATTAAAGGCAAATGTTGGTGGCAAACGGCATGGTTTGAGGTAAATTGAATGCCCAGGTTATTTTAAAAAAGAAAGAGTGCAGCTTTTCAAGTTTTCAAAGCTCTGACACAACAGCTTTGCCTTTGATTTGGATGAATGGTCTGGAATTTCTAATTGCGCAAAGTTATTGCCGTTGGCTTCTCGGGGCATATATATATACATAAAAACCCTGAAAGCAGCTGAGGTCAATAGCAGTCACTCATAACATAAGAATGCTGCCTAGGCAAGAGAAGTTTCTCACGAGAGCAGCGCCACTTTTCTCATCTGCAAAATCTTACAAAGGGGCCTAAGGCTAGAACTGAGATCTGTTGAGGACGTCAAAGGTCTTCCAGTGTGTTGGCACCAATTTCATTCATTAAAATGCCTGCATTGCATTTTCATCTTGCACTCTTCTTAACAGATACTTTGGGGGCAGGTGCCAAATGCTTACAGTATGAAAACAGATGCAAAAAAGAGAAAAGACCACGATTCTGGAAGAATTAATGTTATGTTGGAAAAACTGTATGAGTTAAAGATCAGTTAGAAAACATCCCTTCAATCATACCACCACCTACCCTGATAATCCACTTCTTCAGCTTAGCCAGCCTCTGTTCTGTGCAAGAAATCACGTAGAAACAATGCTTCCCAAACTTCTGATAAATGACACATTTCCTCCTTCCATTAAAATTGGAGGGATGCTATGGGCTTGCATCTGTTTGCTTTTAGGGCTATAGGTGGGATATAAATTTGTTGTTTAGTAGTGTCTGACTCTTCGTGACCCCATGGACCAGACCACGCCAGGCTCTCCTGTCTTCCACTGCTTCCTGCAGTGGGATATAAATACAACAGATAAATAAAAGTAAGTAAGTAATTAAGGGTATCGGCTTAAGAGTCAGTAGATTTAAATGAGGAATGTGAAATAAGAATCTATTTTGCAAGGTTGGGATATCTCAGTATGTTTATAGAATATTACTTTTCAGACTGCCTTCATTATACATTAACATTTCTGAAGGGAACCATTAATAGTGTGATCATGCGGTTCCCCCACCTTTTTTGGTTCACTGTTGCAAAAATTCAAATCTTGTTTCCTGTCCCCACCTTTAGACTGATGTGGACAATGACCTGGTTGGTGATCAGTGTGACAACAATCAAGACATAGATGAAGATGGCCACCAGAATAACAAAGACAATTGTCCGTACATTTCCAATGCCAACCAGGCTGACCATGACAAAGATGGTAAAGGGGATGCTTGTGATTCTGATGATGACAACGATGGCATCCCAGACGACCGGGACAACTGCCGACTCACATACAACCCTGACCAGAAGGATTCCGATGGTAAGACAATGGGCACTTTAAAGACATATACGGTGGCATATCCTTTTGCGGACTACAGTCACCTTCAGGCATATAATGGTGTGTTCCAGGGATGGAGAACCTATTCCCCTCCAGGTGTTGCTAGACTACAACTCACATCATCTCTACCATGATGGCTGAGGTTGTTGGGAATTGGAAGCTGACAACATCTAGAGGGCCAGAA
Source organism: Podarcis vaucheri (assembly GCF_965113315.1). Classification (NCBI taxonomy): domain Eukaryota; kingdom Metazoa; phylum Chordata; class Lepidosauria; order Squamata; family Lacertidae; genus Podarcis; species Podarcis vaucheri. The sequence continues at coordinate 51,237,824 of NC_138761.1, forward strand.
GCCCACCTTCCCTGCTGCAGTCCACGAAAGCTTATGCCATAGTAGATTTGTTAGTACCATAGACTTAGGTGTTTCTTGGGTGAAGACTACAGATGGTCCTCTCAATCCAAGCTGAGCCCACCAGCAGTAGATGGTGTGGTGCCCTTGATCTCTCTCCAGCTGAATCGTTGCTGTGTACTGGGACTGAAAGCAGGACAGGGGAGGTGGCGGCGAGGTTGGCCTAGTGAAAACATGCCAGCAGAAATGCCAGGTTGGCTCAGCCAGTGTTCTCCATCCATCTTGGTTTGCAGCAGGGACTCATCCACAGGGAGTGGAAGTCAGCAGGGCAGCCCTACCATAGCATCTGCTACTGGCTCATATGTGTTGGAAAGCTGATCAAAGTTTGACTCGTTTCTATCACAGATGAGTCTGTTCAGGTGTGTTTGCACCCAGCTGCTGGCATGCCTGTAGTGTTGCATGCAGTTCTGAAAGTATTCCTAGGTCTGGAGAATTCACAGGTGGTCTCCTTTTAATGGTGTACTTCGTTTAAGTGCAATGGCATTAGCAAGCTGGTTTTGTAGGTGATCAAGCAGGAGGGCCACGACTGCTTTGTGATGCTCAGAGCATCCCTTTGTAGTAGAATCTGACAATACTGTGATGAAAAACGTCCATACAGGTTGTTTATGAGACATCTTCATAAAATATTCTTTGAGAAGCTAAGAAAGAAAAGTGGGATTAATAACTTCTGCAAAGAATTATAGCTTGAACAGAGTACTGAAGTGAGATGACTAATAAAAGTAGCATTATTATTATTATTATTATTATTATTATTATTATTATTATTATTACTGTTATTAGCCACCCATCCTGACTGGGTGGCTCCCAACAAAATATTAAAAACACAATAAAACAACAACCATTACAAACTTCCCTGAACATGCCAGCATGTTCAGATGTTCAGACAGCCTTCAGATGTCTTCTAAAAGTCAAATAGTTATGCAAGAATATGTTTAGCATCCCTTAGCTCATCAAAGGTACACCCAAACACATCCTTTTGCTGAAATCTTTATGAGGGTTTTCTGCCTCATAGTTTCTGCCAATAGTTTTAATATATTTGAAAGTAGTGCTTTGAAAACGAGTGAGCCAATCCATAAGCCAGCTGCCTCAAGGTCATCCAGTGACCTCATAGCTGAGTGGGGAATTTGAATCTGGCTCTTCCTGCTCCTTAGCAGACAGTACACAACACTGGCTCTCGGGTTAACACCACAGCAGATCCTTCCCACTTACGCATTCTGCCCAGTTACGTCTCTAATCACACAGAGCAGGAATAGCTTAGATTTCTCACCAGTTAGCTGTTCTGTGATGGATACTCCACAGTGTCATTTGAATCTAGGGTCAAGAAATAAGGCAGAATTTTACTGTGTCCTGAACAACCATCTTCCAGAAAGCAGACCTCCAAGGAGCCTGTGGTCATGGCTGGTGGGGCAGATGCTTTCTAAACTTTTTGATGAAAAAACAGCCTTGTCAGCAATCAGCACCACAGGGAACGTAAGAAACATATGTGGTGAAAAATTAAAACCTCATTTGGACAAAGAAATTGCTTCTTTGATGTTGGCAAGAGGATAAAACTGGGAACACACACTTTCCCCCTTAAGTGTAAAGATAAACACGTTCAGGAGCATACAGCTGGTCAGAATTTGGAGTTCAACTTGGCAACCAGCCAGCCAGTCAGTCCGTGGAATGTGGAGCCATTTTCTCACAGAGATGAACTACAAAAAGCATCTGAGATGCTTGACTCCGTATTTTTTTTTAAAGAACTTTTTTGGCAGTTCCATAACAAAGTCTGTCCTTGAGGATTAGAATAGAAGATTGGAGTAGAGAGACAGTGTTCTAATGAAACATGCCTGCGAAACATGTGGTAGGAGTCTCTACTGATAAGAGAAATGAATGCAGAAAACAATAAGTGAATCTGCAAAAACATAATTGGCTGAGATTCTCATCATTCTCCCCCCACCCCCCCAACCAAGTTTAGTGTCCTCATGATTCGAGAGAAACACAAGAATTGTATTTCCTTATCAAAGAAAAAAGTTTGGGGAAAATGTTGTAGAATGTGTGTGCGCGCCTTTAAAAAGGACTTGTGGAACAGGATTTGCATGTTGTTTGTGAACACAGAAAACATATTTGTGACATTTCAGTTTTGTTGTTTTGACATTTATTTGAATGTCTACTGTTCTTCAACCCAAATAACTCTTTAACCCAAAACAGTATAAATATTACATTCTAAGACACACAGCTTGCAAAGTATTTACCACATTGCCAACAGCAGGGCTTCCTTATAACAGATCTGGTGGTTGCAGTCTCTGTTCACTTGAATGGCTCTGCCTTAAATACTACATTAATCACTCAAGATTTCATTATAGCCACATTCCAAGTTTTAGGGGAAAAAATGATTATTTATCCCATAGCTTATCACTGCTCTCCCTCCCTCCCTCTCTCACACAGTCTCTCATAAATAAAGAGTAGCCAAGAGCTGTTTTAATATGATTTACTGTAATGCCTTTTTCACTCATTTGCTACAGATGTGACAAAAGTACATGGTCACAGTCTTAAGTATTCATGACAGAACAATGCTGAAGGCATCTGATGACATGGAGATAATATGGAGTTTTAAAATTCCAAAGCTCCTTTTTAATATTGTGGTTCTCCTGGCTTTTTAGGTTATAAGGGAGTTTTTGTCAGCAACTGATTTCCCAGATGGCCTGGGCCCATCCCCAGATTTGCACAGTCCTGTCTGCACTGCAGATCCCATCTTGCACAGAAGGTTGGAGTAGTTGCCCACCAAGATCCATTGCAACTCACCCATTGTGCTATCCATTCAATTCCCCTGGAGTGCAAGATGGTAGCCCCTCTTCTCTTAAATTTAATTCTGTTGTCTAGAGAAGGTGGCTTGGCTGCTTCCTTCCTTCCTGTCGAACATGGCTTCTTCCTACAGAAAGAGAGATGTGTGAATATAACGTGAAAACCGTTCAATGTTTTGTGTGCATTTTAGGTGATGGCCGAGGTGACATCTGCAAAGATGACTTTGACAATGACAAAGTCCCAGATATTTTTGATGTTTGTCCTGAAAATGATGCCATTAGTGAAACTGATTTCAGAAAGTTCCAGATGGTCCCATTGGATCCTAAAGGAACAGCTCAGATTGACCCAAATTGGGTTATTCGACATCAGGGCAAAGAACTCGTACAGACGGCTAACTCAGATCCTGGCATAGCTGTAGGTGAGTATGATTCAAATTAATCAATTGATTAATTGATGATATGAACAGACTTACACCAAGAGGACAGAGTTTAGTGTTTCACAAGGGCTTCCATGAACCCAGTAGCTTTTTGGACTTTGTTTTCTTGAAACAGACCCCCCATGACATATTATAAACTGCTTTTGAAACACATCTGCCTTGTGTGATGTTGGGGCCGTAGGCTAAACAGTGCAAATTCAGAACCTGACAGAATGCATGGAATTAGCCACATGGTTCTCCGAATTGTGCACAACTATTAGCTAGAAATTAGATTGTCCGGGCTACTGATCAGAAGAAGCTGAAATATTTGAGGCAGTTTATATGTTCAGTTTAAGAACCTCTTTCTAAACTTAACATTCTGAAATGGATTTGGAAAAGTTGGAAGCACAGATAATATAATAATAATAATTTATTATTTGTACCCCGCCCATCTGGCTGGGTTTCCCCAGCCACTCTGGGCGGCTTCCACAGAAACCAAGATAACTTCTGAGGAATGTTTGGCAATAATAAAAAGCTGCCTAATAACAAGTCAGCATTCATAGATGATTTACATATATATATATATATATATATATATATATATATATATATATATATATATTGCTTTCGTAGATTTTCACGGGTACAGGAATGCAGGTTTTGGTGTCTTCGGGTGTCTTCCCGTGTAAGAGTTGGGGTGTCTGGGCGACGTTTCGACGAGGTCTCACTCGTCATCTTCAGGCTGGTGCTTTCGGCTTCTTGTTACTGGAACAGAGCAGGGTCTTAGTGTTTGAGTTCCTATAAATACTGTTGAGGGGGTGTGGTGTATAGCCTCCAACGTTCTGGGCAGAGAGGAAGTTCCTAGATTAGTGTGCCTTTTCTTCTTTTGTTCCTTAATTACTTGAGGGATATCTTGAGTGATTTCATGAGTGATATTCTGAATACCACTTAGGTGGGTCATTAAGTGTGGATTAGTTGCTAAAGCTTTCGTGTCTTGACCTCTTGAGCTTGTGAAGAGTTTTTCGAAGATGGCTGTGCTGCATTTAGTTGTGCTCTGGCTTGGCTTCGTGTATAGGGGCGAGCTGTGGTTTTGTACGAAAGCATATATATATATGCTTTCGTAGATTTTCACGGGTACAGGAATGCAGGTTTTGGTGTCTTCGGGTGTCTTCCCGTGTAAGAGTCGGGGTGTCTGTGCGACGTTTCGACGAGGTCTCACTCGTCATCTTCAGGCTGGTGCTTTCGGCTTCTTGTTACTGGAACAGAGCAGAATCTGGTGTTTGAGTTCCTATAAATACTGTTGAGGGGTGTGGTGTATAGCCTCCAACGTTCTGGGCAGAGAGGAAGTTCCTAGATTAGTGTGCCTTTTCTTCTTTTGTTCCTTAATTACTTGAGGGATATCTTGAGTGATTTATATATATGACTGGATGGAATGTATTAATCTTTCTGCATCAGGCTGTGGGACACAAACCATAATATTGCTCTTGCATGTGGTATACAAGCATTTCAAAAGCATTCTGTAATCGTCACTTTTTTCTTTTTAAATATTTTGAAGTTTTGTTTTTCATGGCTGTAGAACTGAAAAATGTAAATGTCCTTCCTATATCAAGGTCCATGTGTGCATCAATAAATATGCCTATTTAAAAATGATTTCATTATAAAGCAAGTATGAAGTAACAGAAAAGGTAGTGATTGATGAAGCCTAGAAACAAAAGAACTGATAATATGATTGGAGAAAGAAGGGGTGAACCAAATCAAATAGCATCATAATAGAAAGTAATGGCAAGTGTCTGAGACTAAATGGATAATCTAGCTTCTTTCTGCCCAAATTCTCAGCAAGCTGCAATCCCTTTGGGAACTAAACACCTACATTTTCTGCCCTCCTCCAGGTTATGATGAGTTCAGTTCTGTTGACTTCAGTGGTACGTTCTATGTCAACACAGACCGGGATGATGACTATGCTGGGTTTGTCTTTGGCTACCAGTCCAGCAGTCGCTTCTATGTCCTGATGTGGAAACAAATTTCTCAGACATATTGGGAGGACAAGCCCACCAGAGCTTATGGTTACTCAGGGGTATCACTTAAAGTAGTGAACTCTACAACTGGCACTGGCGAACATTTGAGAAATGCCCTTTGGCATACAGGAAACACACCTGGACAGGTAAGAGATGTATGAGTCACATTCAGCTAAGTGTTCTTCGAATTGTCCCCTTCTCATATACCATCATGACATAGCATTGGCAACCATTGTTTTGGTCCTATCTTTCATTATAATGATCAACCAATGGCCAAGTTTTTATTTCATTCTATTTCTTTTTAATTGGATATTGTCTTGGAAACATTTGGCCAGGATTAAACCTGCCCCAGCCAAGAAGCCTCCACCTCCAGGTTTGACTTCAATAGTGACCCTGTGTCCAATTATTTTCTCCTGTATTAGTGAATTGTTGTTCCTTGCTCCTTGCAGGAGAGAGTACAGTCATACCTTGGATCCCAAATGCCTTGCAAGCCTAACGTTTTGGGTCCCAAACATCGCAAACCTGGAAATGAGTGTTCTGGTTTATGAACTTTTTTGGAACCCAAACGTCCCGGGGTGGCTTCCTGCAGCCAATCGGAAGCTGTGCTTTGGTTTCTGAACGTTTTGGAAGCCGAACGGACTACCAGAATGGATTCCATTCGACTTCTGTGCTTGGGAATACTTTTGCCAAATGGGTTTTTCACATCCAACCCTGAGCAGCCCAGGGATCCCTTTGTGTAGAAAGACAGTGCACCCTTTACAGATACTCAAAATATGCAACACTCCCTCTGCTCCCTGTCTAATCACAACAGCATTTAGCTGGGAAAGCTGCAGAATGAGCATCTCATATTAACTGACCAAACTGGAGGGGGGCATAGAAACTATGGCAGCGCATTTAAAATGTGGGTTGTGGTTTCTATCTAAAAGACTAGAGTTTATAGGAATTGGATTTTCCCCACTTGTTAATGCAAATCACTCACTGAAGTGTTGTTGTTTTTTAACGTCTTCCACAGGTGCGCACCTTGTGGCACGACCCCAAGAATATTGGCTGGAAAGATTACACTGCTTACAGGTGGCATTTGGTCCACAGGCCTAAGACGGGATTAATAAAGTATGACATTTCTTGTAATACACTGTATTGCTTTTCCATCTGATCATAAATGAGGTTTTATTTAGTGGTTTGTAACCAAATTCCAGCACTGTCACTTCATTTATGGCAGACTTTCGGCACTGGAAGATTTGGGAGTGTTCCCCAGCTTTCCACGCCATCAGATGTGTTCAATTTCCTTCAAATGGCTCATATAAACACAGCCATTATTAGATAAAAAAATGATACCTCCAAATTTTTGGACTGTTTTTCTGTACTAATCTGAATTTTTTTGGGGAAAAGAAAAATGTCAAAACAAAGCTAAAATGAAGATTGGAAGAACTGATTTCCCCCTTCTTAGAACTAAAGGGAATTGAGATTAAGGCGACTCTAAATATTTTTGTAGACTTGTGATGTTAGCTCTGATTTGTCAATCTGAAGCCAGTCTTAACTTAAATGCAGACATGTAGTCATTTATTCACACAAATTATTTCAGTGAAATACCCCCATTCTCACATGTTTTTTTCATGATAAAATGCCTGCAGTGTCAGGACTCCCATGCAAATATGACATTGTGTGAGAATGGTGCAGGCAATATGCCTATTCAGTAAATAAAACAGACGTTCTTGTCATTGGTAAACTCAGTCGCATGGGTCCTTTAGGAAAATTCCAGTTTTTAAGAAATAGTATATAGTTTGAGCCTTTATGGTTTACAATATAAAAGCACAAAAATATATAACATAGTAACAAACGACCACTATAGCACCCCCCCCCCCCCGTTTAAAAGGCCATGTATTGTTTAATTAGCCAAAGGACTGGGAGAAGAGGAATGTTTTGCCTGGCATCTGTACATGTCGGGAGCTTTCTACATGGGAGGCATTTAAACAGGTAATTTTCTCATTTCCCACTAGAGAGCCCTTGAGAGCCAGTGTGGTGTAGTGGTTAAGAGCGGTGGACTCGTAATCTGGTGAACCAGGTTCGCTTCCCCGCTCCTCCACTTGCAGCTGCTGGGTGACCTTGGGCCAGTCACACTTCTTTGAAGTCTCTCAGCCCCACTCACCTCACAGAGTGTTTGTTGTGGGGGAGGATGGGAAAGGAGAATGTTAGCTGCTTTGAAACTCCTTAGGGTAGTGATAAAGTGGGATATCAAATCTAAACTCTTCTTCTTATGCTATATACCCCGTTCTGTGCCCAATAAGCACATTTGCCCGGCAGCGCTGTAGCCCATAGATTGCAGCAAAAGATTGCAGCAAAATAATGGGCAAATCTTCTCTCTGCAATGGTCTCATCATAGGAAAAAGCTGCCCCATGAGCTCTTGCTGCAGAGAGGAGGGGAAGCCTATATAAGGCTGCTTCCCCTGGAGCACAGAGCCACTTTGCTTTGAGAGCTTCCTGCCCGCACACCCTCGTGTTAGAGCCTTCACTGAGCAATTTTGGGTCGCTGGTTGACAGAGCTGGAAATGAATTCCTCCCACCCTTCTCAACCTGATTGGCACTTGGTTGGGTTTTCCCCCTCCTTTCCCTCAGTGAAATTATGGCTTCCTTGTTAGGTGGAAGAACTTTGTTTGAGTGCAGAAATGGCACTGGTCAGGATCAACATAGTATATGGGGGGGGCCATAAGGGGCCTGTGGGGAGGATTGACCGCAGCAAACCTAATCGTGAGTTTGGTATCTGCCTGGTTGGAATCTGCATCCTGGTCCCCCAGTGAGAACTTGCTTGCTTGACTTGCACCATGGCAAGGTTTAACCCTGGCCAACTCCCATGGTACAGGTTTGGAGAGATCCAAACCCAGTGGATCCATTCCATCAACATGGGGCATGTGGAATGATGAAGGGATCGTGGGACCCAATGCCAAGCCAACCCTTTGCCCTGCCTGCTGTTGTCAATTAAAGATTTGGCCTGATTTTATCCCATTGCCATTGTATAGTCCTCTTGTTTTGCCGCTGTCATGGGTCACATAATGTGCCCGCCTGGGCAACCACATAAAATATAATTATGGCTCTGGTTAAATATCTTGGCACCTTAAAAGAACCTGTAGGGCACATATGAGTGGCTGTTAGCTATTGCGGTCTGCAGTTGAAGATGGGAACCTAGTTAGATTGGTCTAGCCCAATATAGCTGTTGTCATTTTGGATGAATATGTAGCCATACAGCACACCAGCCTACTTCCTGGATTTAGCTATATTGTTTGAGGATATAAGAGAAGATTTCTCAACTGGTTGTAAGATATAACTTATTGGGCATATTACCGCATAAGGATGCAGCAGAAACTCAACTTCTCCAGGTTATAGCTGGATCATCATTCACACATAGCCAGATGTAAGGCTTCCATCTGTTCTTGGCACCGCTGAACAGTTGCTTATCCAGAACCTTTAAACTTGTAACATTTGTTAATTCATGTAGGTTTTTGCACTCTAATTTGACTCTTAAGAATAATTGAGCATTTTTCAGAAGTCAGATGCACACCAGATGCGTTCTGATGTGCATCCAATCTCCATGAGTCACACAGCACCCAGAATAGACAAGTATGGACAACCAGTTCCCAAGAAAATTTGTCATCCCTATGACCTTTTGGAGTTAGTGAAACTTAAGCTAATCATGGCTGACTTTTAATGTGGCTTAAGCATGGTAACATTCTCTGGGTTGGTGTTAAAGTCTGTCGTGGTGTAACCATTTTCTGGTGGGAATATATATATATGAGTTTCTCTCACATTAAATTAGCCCTTCTTTGACAGCTATATTTTCCCATGTTCCCACATCTAGAAAGCAGTGCCACAAACAAATCCTAATAATTATGTTATCAGCAAAACCTAGGGCTTTGAAATAGAACACATATACCACTTATTTCATTGCATAAGCCAACCATTAACTGTCTGAGGTTAGCGGGAATGTTTCTTTATGAAAACAGGCTAATGTATTATGGAATATTTAGCAATTTCAGCTGAAATGCACACAGCTGTCAGAGATCACACAGTACACAACGTGACCTCAAGACTATGGAGTTGTTTCTTCAACTTATGTGCATGACACCAACAACAACAACAATGTTGGAAGACACTCTGAATAGATTCCAACAGAATATGCATCTTACCCCTCCTCAGTATAGATTCACTTCATTGGACTTGGCTGGCCTAAATCAGAACTGGGAAATCTTTTTCAGATGTGTCCATAAAACTACTTCTGTGAGGAGTGTTTGAGCAGACTGTGTGGTAGATAGGTAGAAGTTGTATACTCTAGAAACCTGGGTGTGAATCTGATGTCACTTTGCTTTTCTTATAAGAGCTTTTACTGCCACTAGAAAGAAAGTGTATCATTTCAAGAATGGTGCCTAATCTAGACTTTGTTCCCCTTTCAAAGGGTTTTAGTGTACGAAGGAAAGCAGGTCATGGCAGACTCTGGACCAATCTATGACAAAACCTATGCTGGTGGGCGATTAGGTCTTTTTGTCTTTTCACAAGAGATGGTATACTTCTCTGACCTCAAGTATGAATGCAAAGGTAAGTTAATGCATTCACCATCATAATGGTAATAACTACTTTAGTGTTTGCAGGGGGGCTGCAGACTTTTTCAATGGGAGGGACCATGGACCTGATCCAGCAGGGACTTATGTTTTTATGGCTCATTCAAACTTGCAGGTCATCCGATTTTGCAGTATCAAGTGTTGGCCATGTATTTGTGAAGCAACCCTCTGAGTGCCTTTGATTCCTTTTATTAAACAATCTTACATATATGTATGTACATTATGAATGAAAATGGAATGTGTATAGCAATTAATAGCAATTGTGTGTATCCAGCTTGAGGCTAGAGCAAGCATAATCAGCCCCCCCAATATGTTTAGGGGTACTATCATTTTCCTACTCATATTGAAATACTGCCCCTCAATGAGGCCAAACTCAGATTTACAAAATGTTTAGGGGTATGCGTACCCCTGCGTCCCCCTCCCCCGAAGAAAGCATTGAGCATAATTACTGTATTTTTCGCTCTATAACACACACCCGACCATAACACGCACGTAGTTTTTAGAGGAGGAAAATCCGTAGGCATGCCACCCGTAGGCATTCCCTCCATAACACGCACAGACATTTCCCCTTACTTTCTAGGAGGAAAAAAGTGAGTGTTATGGTGCAAAAAATATGGTAATTGTCATAATCAGAGCCAGATTCCATGCAATAGGCAACCTGACTTGCAAGTGCCACTCCTCATATGTGAGGTCCTCCCTCCAGCAAATATGACCTATGACATAAGGCTAAGCATTTCTCTGACCATCATTAACTTAGGCATCCTCAACCTTTTCAGACCCAGGACCCATCTTTAACCCAAATATGCATTTGGGGACGAATTTCTGAATCGTTTATCATATACTTGAATGGTGGTAGTGCTCTTGTTGTGATCACCTTGGGTCCGTCTGTGACCCGAGACCAGAGAATCAACCATATAATCTGTAGCTAGCAATATGGTCCAAAGGACTGGAGTAACACAAGCAGCAAGAGACAATGTAGTGGTGCAGAGTAGAGTCTCAGACTTGGGAGACCCGGGTTCAAATTTGAGTACGGTCATTAATTTGGGTGACCCTGGGGCAAGTCACTATCTCTTAGCTCAACTTACATCACAGTATTGTTGTAAGAATAACGAGACAATGCTGTGCAGGCCGCTCTGCATTCCTTGGCAGAAGGGCAAGATGCAAATGGGAGAAGTAACAGCCCATTGGAACCCATTGGTTTTTACCTGATTTTTACTGTGCATATTTGTTGCATTATAATAGTTTGCTTTTCGAAAGATGGGATAAAAGCTTTAAATGTCCAAACACAAGTAACTCCCCCCCCCATGTTTACTGCAATGCAATCCAAGTGTGGGAATTGTACTTAGCAATTGCTTCTTTCTGTTGCAGATGTCTGAGGTAAAGCTGCTGCAAAACCAGTAAAGTACTGTAGATGCCGTTCAACTAGACACCTCTGTTCATCCTGGTACTCCAAATCCCTCACTTATTTTTCAACTCTGGCATGTTCCCCAGACCTTGTGCCTCCCTGCAGCCAGGAGAGATCCCTCCGATTCTACACCCCAGTGCCTTCTAAGAGCTTGGACTGACAGGGCCTGAATGTGACCATCAAACCCACCACGGAAGCAAAAACTGATTGACGTATAGAGTGAAAACTTGGCAGACACATTTATTCAGTCATTTGTTTAGGGTTGTTGTTGTTGTTTTTGAAATGACGTTTACATATAAAGTGTAAAAGTGTAATTACTTAATGTATTTATATGGATATAGATATGGAAGAATGTGAGGGGGGTATTATTACATCAAGAGGGAAGAAGTGGTTGTAAGTAAGACCACTTCTTCAGGCCACATTACTTGCTCAGATCAGGGCTGGGCCTTGGTGACACAAAATCTGGGAGATATAGTTCATCAAAACTGAGAAGGACCAAACCCTAAATATCCTACTCATTTAAGAAGCCATGGAAAACTAAGGCAAGGGCCACCCAAGAAGATGGCTCCACAAACTTCAAATGTTACTAATCCTCTAACAGCTTTTTAGGTAAGCCACATGCTTGAAGTTTAAAATAACGCTTCTCTTCTAATGACAAATACTAGCACGTGAGCAGGCTGCAGAGAGAACGACGACAGCTTAACATCCAGCTCTTTAGATCTTGTATCCAATTCTGTTTTAAAGAAGTGAATTTGGAATTATTCTCCTGGGGGCATACAAATTAAAATGCCAGTTATTTCAGGGTTGCTCATTCAAAGTATGTGGATATCAGGGACTCTTGATACCTCATGAGCAGGAGCTGGCAGGCATCTAGTATCCTACTCACATATAATTTTGTGGGGAGTGGAGCAGGGAAGCTGCATCAACAACCCAACATTATTAAATGTTTATTTTGCATGTCTCCAAAGTAATACTTCTAGTGGAAGTGCTGCAGCTCAGAGGTAAAGCATGTGTGTTACATGCAAAAGATCCTAGGTTCATGCCCCAGAATCTTTGGGTAGGACATCTGAGTCACTGGTGAGCAACCCGCCAGTGTAGACAATACGGATGTAGATGGACCAATGGTCTGATTTAGTACGAGGCATCTTCATATGCTACACTCTGGAGGAAACTGGCATTATATGAAGCTCAGCATCCTATACTCTGGAGCTGTTCTTGTGACTTTAGAACTGCGCTGTAATAAATTGGGGAGGGGGGTTGTGAATGTCAGCCAAAGCTTGTAGATGCTCCTTTTTATAAAATGGGTTCAACTACTTGATGACCCCTTTCCCATATGAATTCACCCTTTGCCTCAAAGACACACTCAGCATATCATTGTATACCATGCAGTGTACGATGAAAGGTTGTATGGGGGGATTCCTGGTGCTTGGCCATTGCGTTTAGAGACATTTTATCCATGAGTGTGCATTGGGAGGCATGGAGATGCATGCTAGTAGTCACAGTCAGAGCAGACATTCTGAAATTAATAGACGAGCACGACTAATTCATTGTAGTGGGTCTACTCTGAGTAAAACTTGGTTGCTTATAACCCAGAGGGTGGGAAAGTAAAAAATGTGGCTGTCATGTAAAGCGTATAATCAGCCCTTTGAATTTTGTCTAGGAAGATAAGCAGTGGTGAGAACTTAAATGTGCACTAATTGACCTGATGAACAGCAGCGTGCTTAAGGTGTCCCATGAAAATGGTTCCTGGCCAGGTGAAACCATTTTCCTGACGCTGTCACAGCAAGCACTTTGAAACCCCAAACTTTGATCCGGGTTTCTGATAAGGTGGCAATGCTACCATTAACAAAATCTGGTAACATATTACGGTTCCAGTTATAAGGACGTTGGTGCTATTTATTTATTGCGATGCGCAGCTATGTTCTCCAGTAATTTATTTGAAAGCATGCCATAGAGCACCTTAGCCATGGAAGAACTCACAGAAGAGATGACTACATAATGCCTTTAATGGTCCAACCGGTGAATATATGTTATATATGTAATTATACGTCACAATAATCTTAAATTGCTCTGAAAATTGCCAAATAATTAAGTAGCCCTCGAGACCTTCTAAGTGGAACCTTGATATTTACTATTGCCCACCATTTTTGCATTATTATTTTTTACGTATGTCTGCTGTATATAGGACTTTTAAAGAAAAGAATGCTGAAGGTATGTCAGCCTTTATCCTAACCAGATACAACAGTTATTCCATTATACAATAGTATGCACATATTTAACACTCTTTTTTTGTTATTTTAAACTGAATGAACTTTGCCCATGAGGTAAACTTGCTGGTGTGGTTTTGTTCGGGATGAGCATTACTAAGAGAAGAGAACAATGGCCTTGTTGCTGAGTCCTCTGTGCACTCTGCTGCATGCGACTCTCTGGATTGCAAAAGAGGGTTGTGCATGCGCAGCTGTGTAAAAGAATCTAGAAACCTGCCAATCCACTGTTGGGCTGGAGTCAGGAGGGGGCAGAATCCATTCTCTGTCACAAACAGCTGCCACGTGGGAATCCACATTAAGATATGTATTAAAGCCCTGGCTGCTTGGTGAGGCTGGGGAATTGCGTGGAAGCTTTTGCAGCCAGCCAGGGATATGCATGTGGATGTCTCAAGAAGGACTGTGGCAAAAGAATTCAGCCACAGGTGAGTACTTCCAGGCACACAATTGTCAAAGCATCTTCATGGATGCAAAAGGATGCAACTCAAGCTCAGGCCTGTCCCTACCACTGCATCAGAATGAATGCGACAGCTTCTGTAGCTGAGGCTTCTACATTAGCATCTCAGCTGCTGCATTCACAGCCAGGTTTGGGCTTGGGATAACAATCTCCTGCCTTGTTTGAGAATACAGTGAGCAAATGTCATCTGTTTTCAAACCAATTTCTGAATAGATTTTGATGTTATATACCTTTATCAAGAATCCAGTGCTTCTGGCTTTATTGCACATTCTTAGTTTTGCCATATTAACAACCTTTTTAAAAGGCCTCTTAGTGAGAGGTTTTTTTAAAAAAACAAAAGCTTGTTCAGAGTGTTTTGTTTTTTTGCAATTCATATTTTTAGTATTTCTAAAAGTGTAGCCCCAAGTCCCAGAGAGAAGTGAGGGAAATTTCATTCATGTAATAATGCTTATTGTATCCTTCAAATAAAAAGAAGACATCAGCGATGGGACTAAGATGTTAATATTTCGATTGTACCATATTTGCCTATACTATGTAAATTATTTATGACTGTTTCCTTTTTCCTTTGTATGTGTGAATGTGTGTGTGTGTGTGTGTGTGTGTGAGAGAGAGAGAGAGAGAGAGAGAGAGAGAGAGAGTTAGAGAGAGATGGTGGGGAGGGGAGAAAGAATATATGTGGATAAGCACAAGATGCCAACAAGACTTAACATTCTGTTTTGCCAAAGACTGTAAATAACTATTTATTTGTTTGCACGGATAGAATTTCACCATTTAATGTCCCTCAGTTATTCAAATCTTCATTTTTATACATTTTAATAATAGATAATAAACTGTAAAAAGGTTTTATTCAAAGTGTTCTCTTTACTTTTACATAGCTTAATATATATATACCACAACCAACCAAACCCAAGAAACCCCTCTTTTGGAATTCATTGTTGAAACCAAACACATGATCTTAAGCAGCCAGAATTGGTAGCAATGGAATTCAGTTTGTTCCTATTATATATCCAGTGAGGATGGACCAATGTCACAATTATCCTCCTGTGGAACCCCAGTCATTTGGAAGCAACTTGTGCTGGAGACATTTTTGGTGGACGGAATTTCCTTTATTTATTTTTCAGTGCTCAGAAGATTAAGAGCTTTAGTTGTTTTTATCAGCATCTGCACAATGGATGCATTTCTTCCCTAGGCTCATCTTTTCTGAGCAGATGCACAGAAGCTGGCATGGTGCCATAGAGCTGCCCTTCTGACACAGGCCTTGCTGCCGCTAGTTGGGTTTGTAGTAAGGTTCAGGCTGCATGGGTGTACTGGCAGAACCAGGATAGCACTTCTGCTCGTATATTCACATAGTCTGACCCTGGTAAGCAGCACTGATACTGGCATCAGAATGGCAGCTCCACCCCACCACCCTCTCCTCTCTATGACTAAGGTTTGTTGTTCACAGTATGAAAACTACTCTCATTTCTGCACGTTTATCAGAATCCATTTAGCCAGACCTAGAATCAAAGAATTGTAGAGTTGGAAGGGACCCTGAGTATCATCTGATCCAACCCCCTGCCAGGCAGGAATAGGGAGCTGTCCATAAATGGGGATCGAACCTGCGACCTTGTGATTTTCAGCACCATGCTCCAACCAACTGTGCTAACCTCACAATCACTGCAGCAGGCATCCCCAAACTCGGCCCTCCAGCTGTTTTGGGACTACAACTCCCATCATCCCTAGCTAACAGGACCAGTGGTCAGGGATGATGGGAACTGTAGTCCCAAAACAGCTGGAGGGCCGAGTTTGGGGATGCCTGCACTACACTATAGTCGATGCACTATCAGAAACTAATTCAGCCCGACACAGAAAAATCTTACGCTTTCAAAACATATACAGTGGTACCTCGGGTTAAGTACTTAATTTGTTCCGGAGGTCCATTCTTAACCTGAAACTGTTCTTAACCTGAAGCACCACTTTAGCTAATGGGGCCTCCCGCTGCTGCCGTGCCGCCGGAGCACATTTTCTGTTCTCATCCTGAAGCAATGTTCTTAACCTGAAGCACTATTTCTGGGTTAGCGGAGTCTGTAACCTGAAGCGTATGTAACCTGAAGCGTATGTAACCCAAGGTACCACTGTATTGGTTAGCCAGGAGTTGGCTGCCACCCTGCAAAAACCCACAAATCCACATCACGCAAAACAATTTCTCCATTAGCATAGGATAAAGGTAAAGGTACCCCTGCCCGTACGGGCCAGTCTTGACAGACTCTAGGGTTGTGCGCTCATCTCACTCTAGAGGCCGGGAGCCAGCGCTGTCCGCAGACACTTCTGGGTCACGTGGCCAGTGTGACAGAAGCTGCTCTGGCGAGCCGGCACTAGAGCAGCACACGGAAACGCCATTTACCTTCCCGTTATAAAGCGGTACCTATTTATCTACTTGCACTTAAGGGTGCTTTCGAACTGCTAGATGGGCAGGAGTTGGGACCGAACGACGGGAGCTCACCCCGCCGCGGGAATTCGAACCGCTGACCATGTGAAAGTCCTAGGCACTGAGGTTTACCCACAGCGCCACCCGCGTAGGGTAGGGAAATGCATGATTCTTGCCCCACTAAGCTCAGTTGAGTTATACCAGGGGTCTGCAACCCGCGGCACCGGAGCCGCATGTGGCTCTTTTACATCTTTGCTGCGGCTCCGGGGCGGATACTAGCGAGGGGAGGAGGCGCATTGTGCGCCCCGACACTCCTCACTGTGGCGGGCGCTGTACTGGCTGTGACGTCGCATGGGGGCGGTGCGTGCGTTAGTCACACACCGTCCCGACGTCACCTTCCCGCCCGCTGTCAGATTGTGGCTCCAGAGATATATTTGTTTTAAATGTCGCAATGGTTTTGCGGCTCTCAGTTGTTGTTTTTTCTTTGGAAACGGGTCCAAGTGGCTCTTTTTGTCTTAACGGTTGCAGACCCCTGAGTTATACCAAAGACTGAAGCAGTTGCCTGGGCCTCACTGGGCTTGGCCTCCCAGCAATCTCTGCACATGGGTGTGGAAAGAGCTGGAAGGTAGACTTGTCCACAGGATTCCTTGTACCACATAGCAAGTTGTTTTCTTTCAGAAACTTCGTTTCTGGCTCTACCGTAGAACCACTACTGCCATAGACCTGGTCCTGAAAAGACTCAGCAGCCAGTCTCACAGCTACTTCTGCCTGCACAGTCACACTTATAACTTCAATTCTAGGAGAGCACAAATGGCTAACAGGTAGTCTCCCATCCATCCTGTTCTAGAGCCAGTCTTGTTCAGCTTCAACAATAAAAATGAAAACCCTGTTACTCTAGACTGATCACCTGAAAAGAGCTAGAAGTGGTCACATATCCAGCTATCTGCTTTTTTAAAATGAATGAGTATTCTACTATGAGCAATCTTCTTCTAACCATTGGAACTCACTCTGCAGATGTTCCAGATGTGACCAAGAATAACTTACATGTTCAACAGCTGAAGCAGCACTGTTACCTAAAACCTAAACAAACAATAATTAAGTATGTTGTGTTTGAGAATATATTTGTTAAAATATATTATAATGTTAAAAATCTTGGCACACAGAGAGGCAGCCTGAAAAAAATCAGGACAATGTGTAGACCTATCATCATTGGAAATCATTAATGTGCTTTTCTTTGCTGTGCTCTTAATTGTACCTCATGACATTAGAGAAATCCAAATGCATAGTTTATGACAATACGGATAGGAACTGATAATGCAAGCATACTATTCTTAAAGTACAACATACTGAATACAGTAATGCTGTTTCTTGGCACTGTAAAAATTATTACTATTGGAAATGCTTGCCAAATTGGTTAGTGTACAAATGTTTGGCCCGCATAATTTTGGATATATGATAAGTATTAGTCATTATCACATACTGTCAGATTGTAGAGCACTAACCTCCATCATTCTTAATGGTCATTGGGGACAACAAATTCAGTGTAGTGTAATCCTTGTTAAAAAATATGAAACTTTGGAGAGCGCTAACACAGAATTATAGAAGAAACAACTTTCTCAGAGCACCTTTGTCCCCCCCTTTTGCCAATACACAATCATTACATATATATTTTTGAAGGTCACTGTTCAGAAACTTGAGTGATGGAATTCTCTCCCCCCCCCACATCTGTTTTCATTTCACTGTATGAAAGTTTACATTATGAAACAAATGCAGAGGAGCTAGCCAAATTGGCGTACTGTATATATAGAGGCTTGTCAACTCATAGTTTGTCTCTGAGACATTGTCAATATATCACACAAAAAGAGAAAGGTTGCGTTAACCATTATTATCAGTTTCAAGTATCACAAGAAACCTTTGATGTAGGTTGCTAATACCATTTTCATTTTATATTCATGGGAAGCTGAGGTTGCATCAATTAGAGTCACATATGTTGCTCCACTACCTGAATCTGGACTGGGCAATAAACATGCAAACATTACAGTTTTGCCTCATGGATTCTTGATGTATGAGTTACTGTTAGCTACATTCAGGATGGGATGAACTTCAACCCCTCCCATGCACCTTTTCTATTTGGTTTGTACATAGGCAGGCTACATGTCAGGAAGAAAAGATTTACAGTGGTACCTCAAGTTACAAATGCCTCAGGTTACAAACTCTGCTAACCTGGAAGAGTTACCTCAAGATGAGAACTTTGCCCCAGGATGGGGAGACGTCCGGGGAGGTGCCTCCGGTAATGGCTGAATTCCTCTGATCGGGAGGAATTTGCCCCGTGGGAATTTGGGTCTGGCCGCCACGGCGAAGGCGGAGACCCACAAAAAATCACAGGGGGGAGAAGCCTGTGAACGTGGGATTCGGCGGGCACCTTTTGCGCCTCCCCTACTCGTGGGGAAACCCGGTTTTGGGGATCCGGAGCGACGTGGGGTGAGCGGCGCAGTGCTTCAAATCGTCTGCTTCTTCCACGGAGCGAAGCCACATAGCTGTTGCCAGAGAGCACTGACTTTTTCCTGTGGACAATTTGACCCTAAAGTAATTACCCGTGAGTAGAGCTGAAGTGGGAGAATTGGATTTTTAAACATTTAATTTGGCATCGAAACGGGGAGGTTCAATACAGGAAGTCCGCCTCCCCTTTTGTAAATAAACTAAAGCAATGAGCCTGCAAGCTGAAGTCTTGGAAAGCCTTTTGTAAAAGACTAAATCTCCATCGGCAAAGAACTAAACCCCTCCCTTTGGAGACAGGAGAAGAGGGGGGGAAGTGGTGGACTGAATATGCCTGTAGGAGAGAGTCAAGAGAGTTAAAATACTGCCACTCTGACCCTGGAAACGGGCTGCTAGCAGGATCGATGTCTTTTGGAATGTTCATTGACAGTGATTAGAACGTTCATTGACAGGTAGCTAAACAAGAGAATACATTGTTTCTACTGTCTTTGGCTGTTCTTAATGAGAAAAAAAAGGAGTAAAAGTAACTGAAAACTGAAACTAACTTTGGATTATTGGAACTGTGTTTAAAAGAGGATTTTACTGATACAAATAGAAACTGTTTTCCCCTAGTGGAAGCTTTTGAAATTGGTTGCTTTACAGGAGCTGGGCTAGGGGAATTTCCAGCTGCAAGATAAAAAAAACTGTGAGACTCTGGGATTGACCTTGAATCTCTTAAGTGTTATGGCAAATGGAAAGGAAAAAAACAGACGGAATGTCAACAGAAGAGGCCTTAGCGGTCGTATTAGTGAAAATAAACGATTCGCTGGAACAGCTTCACAAGAAAACAGATGTGATAAATGTGAAAGTGGATGCTGCAAATATTAAAATAGACTTAATTGTAGAAAGTTTAAATAATCTGGGACAAAAGGTGAATACCAATACAGAAACCATCCAGAAATCTACTCTGATATGGCAAACTGTGGATGAAGTCAAGGAGAAAACCCTTGCTGCTGAATGTAAAGCAATACAACTGGAGAGAGAGAGAGTCCCATCCATACAAGGACAACTTGATGAACATAAGCTGACATTTGTTATGATTGAACTTAAAGAGAAACAGATGAATTTGAGGATCAGAGCCCTACCTGAGGAAAAGGAAAGCTTGACAGAGTTTCAGGAGGAGACAGGACTAACATCGGTTGAGAAAGAGAAGTATTTGGGGGTTAGTATGACCGCCAGAAATGTGAATTTATTCAAGGATAACTGTGAAGGACGTTGGATTGAAGAGAAGGGGGATTTGGAAATATGGACAAATCTGAAGTCGTTATTGTTGGGCCGAGTTGCTGTGGTGGGGATGAGGGTTGCTGTGTCGTCGGGGATGTTGCTTTTGTTTCAAACATTGCAAGCTTTGGATGGGATGGATTGTTTCAGGAGGTGGCAGAGGGACGTCTCTAGATTTGTTTGGCAGGGCAGGAAGCCTCGAGTAAAATTTAAGATATTGACGGATGCCAAAGAAGGAGGTGGACTTGCCCTGCTAGACCCCTAAACTTTGTTGTGAACCATCTGCTTTTTGCTGGCTGAGAAAATGGCTGCTTCTTGAAAGCACTGAAGTGTTGGATAATGGCAGATGAAGTTGATGGGCTATATGGAATTGGCGGAAATGACTGGCAAGATCCGAGACCAGGGAGAAGAGCTGGGGGAAGAAGACTGGAAAAAGTTTAAAGACTATTTATAGAAATATTGTAAAATTAATGAATGTTAGAAGAATGTTGGAATAAAGTTATATGGCTTTAGTAGAAATGTTATAAGGAATTAAGTATAACTAGATTAATAGAAAATTAAAGGAAAAAATAAGGCAATAATGTGTTAAGATAATTATAGGATAGAAAACAGAGGAAGATGGAAAGGAATTGCTGAAACAATTAATAGAAGTGGAATACAAAAAGGGAGGTGTGAGGAGGTCGTTGGAAATAAGCGAATGAAAGATAAGATATTGAAAATGTTTGAGGTGTTTTTAAATTGTTTTTGTTTGTTTTTGTTTTGTTTTGTATGTAGTGTTTTTGTATTGTATTTGTATTGTTCTTTTTTTTCTTTTCTTGTTTGTAGTGTTGCGTTGAAACTGTTCGAAAAGTAATAAATATCATATTTTTTTTAAAAAAAAGAACTTTGCCCCAGGATGAGAACAGAAATCGTGTGCTGGCGGCGCAGCAGCAGCAAGAGGCCCCATTAGTGAAAGCACCCCTCTAGTTAAGAACAGTTCCAGGTTAAGAACAGACCTCCAAATGAATTAAGTTGGTAACTAGAGGTACCACTGTACTTTCAGTGTATATCTCCACAGAGTCTATCAAAAAGCAAGCACGCTTTGGGTCTCCCATATAATGGGGTACTTTCCTTCTGCTGCTCAGCAGAAAATATGGGAAATTCTGGACATCTCTTAAAATTCAAAATTTTCCCCAGGATGCCATTTTAGGCATCCAATTTCCTGGCATGTCCGGAATTTTCCAGACATGTGGCAAGCCTATCTATGATAGATTACTGCAACATGTTATACATGGGAGCTGACTCTGAAAATGGTTCACAAACATCTGTTGATGCAAAATTCAGTAGCCAGGATGCCCACAGGGGCAAGATGGTTTGAGCATATTAAACCACTCCTGGCCCAACTAACCAGCTGCACTGGCTGCCAATGAGTTTCTGGACCAAATTCAAAGTGCTGGTTTTGACCTATAAAGTCTTTAACAGCTCAGGAATGTAATACTTCAAGACCGTCTCTCTTCATACGAACCAACCCGGACCCTGCACTCATGAGAGGTCTTGAGGGTGGCAACATGAGAATGGCCTTTTCTGCTGTGGCTCCTTGTTTGTAGAATACTCTCTCCTGGCACCTAAAGATATGTAAGGATATGCCAGGTGAAAATGTAACTTGCAAATGTGTTTCTTTTTTGGGGGTATTGTTTGTGGTTTCATTATTATATTATGCAGTGCTTTTCCCCCTAAAAAAATGTTTAGAGGTACTCTCATTTCCCTACTCATATTGAAATACTGCCCTTCAATGGGGCTAAACTTAGATTCACAAAATGTTTAGGGTTATGCATACCCCTGTGTCCCTCCAGAAAACCCCCCACTGATATTATGTATCTTGTGTTTTCATTTTGTATTTTTATGCTATAAATCACCCTGTGATTTTTGGGTGAAGGGCAGTATATAAATTTAAATAAAAACTATTGTTTCACATCTAGCCTGCCACCACTTTCAAGCACTAGGCTAGCACCTGAACCACTTTGCCCAATTCAGATGAAACAGAGTGATTGAACTGGGAATTTTCCAGATTCTACCCTCACCTCCTAAAACACAGAAGTTAATACAGTGGTACCTCGGTTTTTGAGTGTCTCGGAAGCTGAACGTTTTGGTTTTCAAATGCCGAAAACTCAAAAGTAATTGCTTCTGTTTTCAAACGTGCCTTGGAAGTCGAACAGCTTCCTCTGCGTTTCCCCCCAATTTTCTCCACTGACTTTGCAGCCAACCCTTTGTGCCTCGGTTGTTGAACGTTTCAGAAGTTGAACTATCTTCCAGAATGGATTACGTTCGACAACTGAGGTACCACTGTACTGATGAAGCAGGGAGGATATTAGCGGGCATATACGGTACTTTGCAAACTAGTTTGGTAGTAGAGTAGCTTCAGTCCATAGCAACTGGTAGCACCAAATGGTGGGAAAGATCTGGCAACAGTACATTAGCATTCAATGCAAGCATATAAATGTCCTTGTTTCCTATTTCTGAGTGACCACTTTGCAGGTGTCCCTTGTCTTCAGTGGAAAAGGACAGAAATGCTGAAGTTCTTCATGGACTCACCCACAGGAAGCAACAAAGGCTCTGTTGCCAGGAGAAGTACAATAGCCCATCAAATTCCTGCTCGCCTTGGTTTCCACTCCATCTGTCAAGACAGGAGTCCTGCAAGCTGCCATATGGGCCCCTCACACATGGTGGCCTTATTTCAGAAGTAGCTGCAAACCAGAGCTCCCTTTAATACTTTAAAAGCACACTGTAATTCAAAAGCAAACCCACAGGAAAAGAACCCGATTGCAGCATATAACCAAATGTAGCACATATTCCATCTCAACAATAAACGCAACCACTGAGGAACATTCCTGAGAAATTCTAGGAAAACAGGCAGGTCTTCAATAGAAAAACTGATGGTTTTATAAGAGCAGAGATGTGAAGCCACCAGGAGGAATGAGCACATGCATACCTTCCACAGATGAATTGTATATGCACATACACACCGGAGCCTGTATCCCAATAAATACTATTTCCAATTTCCAAAGGGGAACTTTTAAAACAGCCAACAGAAGGCTGCAAACAATGTGTGTCCTGTTACTAATTGCATTATTTCACACAGAGATGGACTAGAGGTTCTTCTTAGGCATGCGAAAGGACTGTCCACCATTATTATGATATAAGCCCATAAGCTGAAAATAGTGAACCAATATTTCAGTCAGTATTCAGTATTCAGTCAGTGCTTGAAATAACATGCTATACCTGGGCTGAAGATTAGCTCCAGCTATTAAATTTAAAGCATTGGCTGCTTTAATGGTTTATACATATTTTTCCCCTTAATGGAATAGAAATACAACAAATTAATGTAAAAATTATTGTTACTGTTGGCGGCATTCGCCCATTCCAGGGCCTGGCACACAAATGCCTTCCATGGACTCTGTTACTGTTCATTCTTGTATCTTAAACTCTGCTCTGGCACTGGCTTTTTGCATCCATTTCAGGTGCCCCAAAGTTGATAAAATAACAAGTCAAATGTAGGTTAACTTTTCAGTTCCATTCTATCAAGGACTGAACTTGCTTTGGGTTTTGTTTTGGATTTTTCATCTGCATCCTCGCCCCAAAAGCATGTTGTGCTTGAATTGAGATGATGGAAACACACGCTTGGCACAGATAATAATAATAATAATAATAATAATAATAATAATAATAATAATAATAATAATAATAGAAAATGTTGTTTGTTTGCCTTTGGAAATTCTGCTAAAATGTAAATTATAGAACACTTCAAAATTGCCAATCAAAAAATTTTTTTATTGAACAGCTGTGCTTTTTCCCTTTGTGAGAGCTTTTTAAAATAATTGTTGAGCACTTTTTCAATTATTCTCAAAGCCAAGCCATGGGGGGAAAAGTCTGCTATGGGCTTATAAAACAAAATTTCCAATATCAGATATCATTGACTTGATCTTGCAAGTCTTCCACATGTCAAACACTTTATTAGAGTCAGTTGGACTCCTGTGTGGAACTCCGTACAATTTATTTAAGATGTGCTGAGTGTGTATATCTGACATTTGATCTATATAGAATGGATTTCTATGCCAAATGGACACTTGTGTGGTCCAGTAGCAAGTGTGCTCCCTTTTGAAGTAAAAGGCATTTAGTTCAAGCCCAGCTTCTCCAAGGGCTCACCGTGGTCATGACAAGATCTGGGAACACAAACTATGCACACAAAATGGCGACACTTTGGGGGACGAATTCTGTGCTCATTTTGTTGAAAGCCAAAAGGTGTTTTTTAAATGAAAGCATGTCTACTGAAATGTCCATATAGGTTGGAATGGGGGGAAACATTTATTTTGCTTAAGGGGAGGGGGGACTTGCGGAAGCACTAGGATTAATTTGAAGTGAGAATTTACTGAGGCCGATGAAGAAAGAAGGGACTAGTAAGCAGAACACAAAACCCGCAATCATTTAATTCTGCAAATTTAGACAAACTTGCTCAGAGAACATCTGAGGTATTTACATATAACAGCTCCTGTTCTTTTTCATCCTTTCCCTCATCCCTTCTCTCTGTAGTGATTCTGGGAAGGTATGAAGAATGTTTATTCCCAAAGTGTGCTTCTCTGAAAATGAAAAATGTCTTCTTGCAGTGCCTTTTTTTCCAGATCATTTTTCAGGTTTTAGGTTCCAGCTTTTTCTGCCTGAGTCTGTTTCTTTTTGTGGTCTAAGCTTGCTTTGAGTAGTCATGTAGCTTCTTCGGCCTGCTGAAAATATTACTGTTTTGATGCTGCTGTTTTGTACGAAGCACCTTTGTCTTTTTTGTATGTTATAAACTATTAAACCCAACTAAAATATGCAATCGGGCCACTCTTACATCTAGTAAGCATCACAGGATCCCAACTCACCATCCCTTGTCAGAAGAAAAGTATGTCCTGATTAGGGACAGATATATATAGGCACAAAATGTCCCTATTTTCCAGGGACAGTCCTGGATTTTCAGAAGCTGTCCCGGTTTCTGATTTGAACCTGAAATGCCCCACTCCCTCCATTAATATTAATCATCATCATTATCATCATCATCATCATCATCATCATCATCATCATCATCATCATAAAATTTTATTTATATTCCTCCCTCCCTAGCCAAAGCCGGGCTCAGAGCGGCTAACAACAGTAAAATAAATACAACATTCTAAAATCATTTCATTATAAAATTAATTCAAATCAGATTAATTCCTTAGGTTGTCCCTATTTTCATTGGAGAAATGTTGGAGGTTATGGGTGAACCCAGCAGCTGCTGCTTCTTACTGCCAGTCATGGTTTTTAACAGCGGCTGCCACTCCCTAGTGCCCTACATTCCAAGATGCATTCATAGGAAAATATTCCAACCAGTGCCTTGGTCTGGTCTGGTGCAAAGAGGCAAATGTGGGTTGCTTCCTTTTAATCATAGAATCATAGACTTGAAGAGTTGGAAGGGACCTTGAGGGTCATCTAGTCCAACCACCTGCAAGGCAGGAATCTTTTGTCCAATATGGGGCTTGCACTCATACTCTTAAGATTAAGAGGATCATGCTCTACAAACTTAGCTATTTGAGCAGGTAAGAAGTTGCTTTGTACTAGGTCAGACTCTATCTACTCCAGTGTTGTCTACTCCGACTGGAGGCAGGTTTCTGGAGTCTCTATCAGAGGTATTTCAAATCACCTCCTTCCTTCCTTCCTTCCTTCCTTCCTTCCTTCCTTCCTTCCTTCCTTCTTAAAAATTCAAGATACAGTGGTACCTCCGGTTACAAACGTAATTCATTCCGGAGGTCCATTCTTAAGCCGAAACCATTCTTAACATGAGACACGCTTTCGCTAATGTAGCCTCCTGCTGCCACGGCGCCACCGACGTGCAACTTCCACTCGCATCCCGGGGCAAAGTTTGCTACCAGGAGCATCTACTTCTGGGTTAGAGGAGCTCATTACCTGAAGCATTCGTAAGGAGGATGGTACGTAACCCGAGGTTCCACTGTACTGGGGATTGAACAAAGACATTCTGCCTCTCCCCAGTCTGTGCATATGCAATCTTACTAAAGTTCTAAAGAGCCTCACTGCTAGCCCATTCTATAAGCTTTCAAATAAATATACAAATGGAAAGAATGTGCCATCTCAAGTAAGGGCAATAAATGACTATGAGATCTAGGATGGCTCCTTAGAGGATTTAGATAATTCTTGTTGCCTTGGCTCCCCATCTCACTGGCAGACCTTCTTCACTAGAATCTCATCTATTATCTGCTTCTTCTCTCCACTGCTGCTTCTCTGATCTCAGCGGTCCCTCCCCATATGACGTTTCCAGTTTTAAAAGGGCCTTCGAGCTAGCTTACATGTATAATTCAGCCACATGAAAACCCTTGACCGCCTGAAAAAGGGGGAAAGGGAGGAAAAGGTTGCTAACGATAAATTTAGCTGTTACTGGAAAATTCTTCTGTGAAGGAAAACGTAATTATAAAATGGATCGTTTCACAGCTTGCTTAAAAAATTGTGAACAGATTTATTTTTTACTCATTTTGTCACTTTCAAGCTATGAAACTCCGGCCACAAACATCCTTGTCAAAATTGTTGAGATAACCACAGAGGGTCCTAAATGTGCAGAGAGCCTCAGAGAAAGGGAGGGATGTGCCAAAAAAGGGAACCTCATTGCTTCCGCTTCTAGAGCCCTGCAGGCATGTGGTCAAGGATGAGGAGAAGGGCATTCTTAATTAGTGTGGATCGGAATACATGCTGCAGAACATAAATTAATAGGTTTTCAGTTACACTGCGGGACTGGGAAGAGAAGATGTGGAACAACTTGCACAGACATAAAACAGATTCTCTCCCTCTGTCTCTGTCTCTCTCCCTGGGTCCCTTAGGATGTGGTTGGGCAGATGGATAGATACATATGCACAGAAAGCCTCCGCAATACAAGGAAAAGAGCAAAAAGGAAAGTATGTTATGTAAGAGAAAGGTAAAGCTATTCTAATGAGAAGGCCAGCATATGCATGCAAATTAACTAGACTATATAGCATACTTGATTTAATTGTATTTGGAAGCAAAGAAGCAAAATAGAAGTTTTTGGTTTGGCACTCAGTGTTTACATAGAAACACTTTCCTTTTAAAAAAAGGAAAGAAATGGAGACTGTTTCAGATGGAGAACAGCACTAATTAAAAGTACCACAACTATGTTTCCAATTAAAGCATTTGGCACAAATGCTATTCACCATCATTTTTGTGTCTGTGTGCTTGAAGGAAACTCGGCAGAATAGCGGAGCGATGCAACTTTAGCGATGTTTACATTCCGAGACAGATCAGAATCTTCCTTGCTTGGAATGCAGATTCAGTTTTTCTTCTGCATTATCTCCCACACTGACAATATTAATATGCGAAAGAAGAATCTTGGGGGAAGGAGGGAGTGGGAGAGATTTCACATGTGCCTTAATTTTAAAATGGAACATATATGAGAGATTCTCAGGCTGAAAATCAAAAAGGTGCTCTTGTTGCTTGCAAATGTCAGCACGTATGCATTCACTCTTTTTGGCAGTTTCTAAAGCACAGGCCACTTATAATTGTTATTTAAAATGTAGTAAACTGAAGAAGTTGCTGAACTTGCGTGTGAAGACCCCCAAACCCCCTCCAAAATAAATCACACAGGAAACAGAAGATTTGTTTAGGATTTTTGGCATTAATTTGGCCACAACTTTATTGTTTACAGCATGTGAGTGGTTGCTTAGGCATTGGTTCAGACTACCTGAACCTGCGCTGGCAGGAACAGGACTGACAACTGGAACCTCCAGAGGTCAGTAAGGGAAAACATACTGGGGGAGCACAGAGGCGGATTTCTGCCTCTTAGTTCACCCCAGATGTTCCCAGGAACTCTGGCATGGCCCTACCCCTGAGAGGGGATCGGACAGAGCAAATTGAGCCCCTGGATTCCTTTAATGGAATTCCCTAGCAGCAGCAACAAAATTGAGGGGCAGGCACAGCCAATCCATAATCCCCTCCACCAAAGAATGAACCAATGCCTAACCGCCAACCTTACAAAGTTGTGACGATTTGCTACACTGTAGGCAGAAACCAAATGGTACCAGCCAATCAGCCAAGTGGCAAAATTCCTACTGGGCCCCTGCTCCAAAAACAGATGATACCTAGACAGGAATAGCAAGGTCAAAAACACAACCTAAAATTAAAGGGAGGGAGGGCGGGAGATCCCCTCCTGGGGGATATCATCAATTTGTCCCTTGGCACCGGGATATTCCCAGGGGAGCTGAAGGAGGCGGTGGTGCGTCCGCTCTTAAAGAAAACATCATTAGATCCCTCAGATCTATCCAATTACCGCCCGGTCTCGAATCTTCCATTCCTGGGTAAGGTGATTGAGAGAGCGGTTGCTGAACAGCTTGGTAGGTTTCTGAATGAAACATCTGCTTTGGATCCATTCCAGTCCAGCTTCCGCACTGGTCATGGGACTGAGACGGCTCTGGTCGCCCTAACAGATGATCTCCGCAGGCAGCTGGATCGAGGCGGGTCGGGGCTGCTGATTCTTCTAGATCTGTCAGCAGCCTTTGACATGGTCGATCACGAACTCCTGGACCACCACCTTGCCGACGTGGGGATCCAGGACACAGTCCTTCAATGGCTGCGCTCGTTTCTCTCTGGTCGGGGACAGAGGGTGGCGCTTGGGGGGGAATTGTCATCGCGCCACTCCTTGGTGTGTGGAGTGCCTCAGGGTGCGATTCTCTCCCCGATGCTTTTTAACATCTTTATGCGCCCCCTCGCCCAGCTTGTCCGGAGTTTTGGGCTGGGTTGCCATCAGTATGCCGATGACACCCAACTCTATCTGTTGATGGATTGCCATCCTGACTCGGCCCCAGACACACTGACCAGATGTCTGGAAGCTGTGGCTGGATGGTTACGTGGGAGCCGGTTGAAGTTAAATCCTTCGAAGACAGAGGTCCTCTGGCTAGGGCGGGACGATATGGGATCGAGGGGGCAACTCCCATCTCTTGCGGGGGTGCAATTAGTGCCAGCACTGTCCGTTAAGAGTTTGGGTGTAATCTTCGATACCTCCCTCTCTATGGAGGCGCAGATTACAGCTATAACAAAGGCGGCATTTTTTCATCTCCGCCAAGCTAAGCAGTTGGCCCCTTATCTCTCTCGCCCTGACCTAGCCACTGTGATCCATGCGACGGTCACCTCCAGACTGGATTATTGTAACTCGCTGTACGTGGGGCTGCCCTTGAGACT
This sequence comes from Podarcis vaucheri, assembly GCF_965113315.1. Classification (NCBI taxonomy): domain Eukaryota; kingdom Metazoa; phylum Chordata; class Lepidosauria; order Squamata; family Lacertidae; genus Podarcis; species Podarcis vaucheri. The sequence continues at coordinate 51,267,234 of NC_138761.1, forward strand.
GACCCAGAAACTCCAGCGGGTGCAGAATGCCGCGGCGAGACTCCTTATGGGGTCTTTGCTGCGAGATCACATTCATCCAGTACTATACCAGCTGCACTGGCTCCCGGTGGAGTACAGGATCAGGTTTAAGGTGCTGGTTTTAACCTTTAAAGCCCTATACGGCCTAGGACCCTCGTACCTACGGGACCGCCTCTCCTGGTATGCCCCACAGAGAAACCTACGGTCTGCAAATAATAACATCCTCAAGGTCCCAGGCCTCAGAGAGGTTAGGCTGGCCTCAACTAGAGCCAGGGCCTTCTCGGCTGTGGCTCCAATCTGGTGGATTGCTCTGTCACAAGAGACTAGGGCCCTGCGGGACCTGACATCTTTCCGCAGGGCCTGCAAGACAGAGTTGTTCCGCCAGGCCTTTGGTCAGGGAGCAGCCTGACTCCCTCCTCTGGCAACCTGCACAGAATTTTGCTTAATTGGTTGCCATCAATTTGATTTAATTAATTTTTATAATGAAATATTTTTAGATTGTGTGACTATTTGACTGTTTGATTATTTGATTGTTGTTAGCCGCCCTGAGCCCGGCTTCAGCTGGGGAGGGCGGGATATAAATAAAATTTATTATTATTATTATTATTATTATTATTATTATTATTATTATTATTATCTGCTGCCCGATGCGAAAGAGGAAGTACTTCGCCACGTACAGCCCCTTAAATAGCCCCTTATGTGTCAATCAAACCCCAACCGAAAGAAATCTGCCCCAGTAACACAGGGGTGAACAATGAGGCAAGGAGGTCATCCAAATGACCCCACCCCAGCAACAAGAAGGCAGTTTTGTGATCTCATCGCAACACGTGGCTCTCCATGATTTGGAGGACACGATTTATGGAACTGTCACATACTAAGGCAGGCTATCTAAAGGACGTAACTCACCAGCCTCTTATAGCCCTGTTACCTGGAGATGCAGCTGTCAGCTATGCCTGAGACTTCATAACATGTACACTACTGCTTGATCTATGGCTTCTTCCCTAAGAGTCCTTCCCCCTCAAAGGGGCATTGTTCTCCCCATAGGACCTGAGCCCTTCTCTTGAAGTTGGACACAGCTGAATATCAATAGCCAAATACCTAATGTGAATTCTGCTGAAAGACAATAGATTTTCCCTGAAGCTTATTGTAAAATGTTAGCCTTTTAGCTGAGGTTTAAAAAGAGATCGGGTGCTTCAGAATCTTCGGGGCCGTTATGGAAACGTGTGCGATTGAAAACAGCTCCAAGAAGACGACAAAAGACCGTTTCGTTCTCACCCAAGGCAAAATAGAAGGCAAATAATGAGAACCAGAAAAAAGAATAAACAATCCACTTTGTCAGTATTTGGAGTGGATAAGGTTCTAATCCAATATGTTTAAAGGAGATTGTTAAAGAATTGGCCATGGGCACATTTCTAAATACGGAGAATGGAAAAATAGACATTATTAAAAGCTCTTCATTGTGCAGAGTTCCAGCCGGCAAGATTGTGCTCACCAGGCAGAAACCTCACCCCAAAACTGTTGGAGTCAACAATTTCTGCAGTGAATTAGCTGTGAATTAATTAACAGATGATCCAGATTCACATTCTGAGCCCTCGAGGCAGCCAAACACTTTGCATAACCACAGAATGAACGATATGGAAAGTCTTCAACCACAGTTACACCAAAATGGCTCTTCAGGGTTATGGCCTGTGCTGAGGCAGGTCTGTCATATCAAGGGGCTTTTGGGTTTTTTTAATCCTTAGAATATATGTAAAGCAACAACGTGAGTCCACAATGGTGAGTTATCTGTGTTTCACCTCTTCTATCCAATGAGAAAAATCAATTCCACCTTGTAGATTCAGAAGAAGGGATGAGACCAGAGCGGACTGCCCACTGTCCACATGCAGTGAATGTGGGATCATGCCAATGGGCTCTGCTGGCCCCACCACAAATGACAATATCTGAAAATTAGAAGTCATGCTCATTTTGTAGTCCAGTCACAGGCTCCCCTTTACAGATGCTGCGCTGAACAGCTGGATTGTAGGGGTAGGACCAGAAAAGTGTGCATCATCAGTCTCCCTGCGCATGTATAAAGAGATTATGGCAAACACACACACACACACATACACCCTATTGGCCCAGGTAGGACAAACTATCATTTGGCGTCTTTCCTCTCAAAACAGTTGCCAGAAGGCACCAGCTTGACTCCATTTTGTTCTGACTAGCCTTTGGAGTTCTCAGCTTTGGGTGCCTCTCACTACCCTCTAACCCATTTCTCCAGCAATCCTTGCCTGGCAAAGCTTTGCCATGGCTGGGAAAAGGCCCGTTCTGCCTCTTCTTGCATTTACCATTGTAGACATGTTATTTCTATGTGCCTAGTATAGTAAAACATTGGTTCTTTTCCTCCTGCATTCTGGGAATTATTTCTATCTTCTCTTTGCTTCTAAAACAGACTATAAGGCCTGTTTATAATCAATCACGCTTCTCTCTCTCTTTCACGCACAAGGCTAAAGGTCTGTGCCTGGCACAGATCTTTCTGTATATCATTCCTTACATACCACACTTGTCTCTTTTAGTTCACCTTTAGTTCACAATGATGTGTAAATCACAATGATGTGTTAATCCTCAATGTATAATTAATTGTGTGAGTTTATATAACAATCAAAACATTAGTAAACACCTTAGTCATAACATTATCAATCTTAGTCATAGGTGGATTAAGAGCTTATATGCCTGTCTAAATACAGCTCTAACATTCTGTCTTTCATGTGCCAAAGATCTATGAAGCTATGTAAGCCCGCCTTACATACAAATGAGCCAATAGGATTTCAGTTTCTTTGTCTTGTATTGAGCCAATCAGCCACTGGCACATTCGTGGCCATGCTTTTTGTAACTTTGAATAAAAGGAGATGCTGTGAGGCTAGAGGAGGAAGAATCTCTCTCTCTCTCACTTTCATCTGGCACACACGCAAGCTCTCAGAAAGAAAACATCTCGTTGTCTGTCTTTATTCATCTCTACAAACCTACAAATCCACATCTGGTGACCCCGACGTGATCCTGAAGAAGGGTAAGTAATCAGATCCCAATAGAGATCCCTTTAGAGCCAAAAGCATTCCTCATACTAACCCGACTGGGAAAAAGTCTAAAGCGCTTAATTCGTTAGTATGGGAGGGGATTTAAGTAAGGTGCAAAAGGCTCACGCGAAAGAGCTTCTTTCGTTAGTAAGACAGACAATAGACAAAGTTCAAATTTCTCTAAAAGAGATTGAACAGCTACTGCAGGAAATAACTCATCAATGTCCTTTTTATCAAGCAGAAGGCTCATTGCAAATTAGCACATGGGAGAAAATCGGCAAAATTTTATTTTCTGAGCCACGTGCTCCAATCAGCTGCCTACTCACATGGCAAAAGTGTGCTAACGCCATAGCAAAATTAGAACAATCTTCTCTTTCAATTTCTTCACTGCTGGTAACTGAAGAAATCCCTTCCCCCCCGCCATACCCTCTGATTTTGCCTCCTTTGTCTCCTTCGTCACCTAGCCAAAATCCCCCTCCCTTTTCTCCTTCCCTTGCTCCTGCGTCGTCTCAGTTTACAAATTCCCCCCCCATCCCCCTCGGCCCCCCTTCTCTGCCTAAACAAGCAAATCAGCATGCCTTTGTCCCTTCCTCTTTGTCTCTAGACCATGCTGCTTTGCCAAAACAATATGGAGCCGTCCGTGCTGGGCTTTTACAGGCTAAGCAAGATGGGCTTTTTTCATTGGAAGAAACAGCTGCATGGGCTGGTGAAATGCCATTAATTTTTCCTCTCACATATCAAAATGCTCCTGGAGGTCAGCAATTACAAGTTTATCATGAAAAATTGCCTTATGCTGTCATGAAAGATCTCAGGAAAGCCATTAGTGATTCAGGTCTTAAATCTTCTTATGTAATGGGTATTATAGAGGGCATTTCTACCTCTTATACAATGATTCCGATTGACTGGAAAGATTTGATGAGGATGATGTTATCTCCTGCGCAATTTTTAGTTTTTGAAAATGAATTTAAACATGCAGCCATAGCTCTGGCTGATCCAACGCATACAGCAAGCCAGCTTTTCGGCGCTCCTCCATTTGAGACCCTGGCTGCCCAAGCCGTGTTGTCACCTTCACACTTTCAGCGCACTGCAACTTGCGTGCAGCGTGCATTTCGTAAAATTCCTGTCTCAGGACAGCCACTGAGTTCCTTTGTAAATGTTAAACAGCAGAATACAGAGCCATACCATCAATTTGTGGATAGACTGAAGGAATCTATCTGTAGACAGATAGATAATGAAACGGCTCAGAATGAGTTGCTAAAAAAATTGGCTTATGAGAACTCTAACACGGACTGTAAAAAAATGCTGCAATCAATCATAAGCCGTTCAACATATTCCCTTGCAGATTTGATAAAAGCGTGTTCGGAAGTAGGGAGTCAATCTCATACAATGTCTTTGTTTGCCAATGCACTTCAGGCTTCCGTGAGACCAACAGGAAACTGTTATAATTGTCACCGTCCTGGTCATTTTGCAAAGCAGTGCAAGGCCCAAGGTGGGACTGCACAGAAGAATAATAATGCAAATACCACGACCAGACCTTCCAAAAAATGTCCAAAGTGTGGGAAAGGCTATCATTGGGCAAATCAATGTAGGTCGCAGGGAAACTTCACTGGGCCCAGACTCTCGGGCCCGAAAGAATAGAGAGTTGTCAGCCTTTGGTTTCTGCTGCTGCAAAAGTTACTAAAAATATGCCTTCTGAATTTGCCATTGATTTGATTAATCAAGAGACCAAAAACACTGCATTGCCTGGTGAAATCATAATCATGGCCAGCCAAATGGCAGGTCCACTTCCTTCTAATATCACAGGTTTAATTTTACCTAAATTTTCTGCTGCAAAACAAGGCATTCATGTCATCCCAGGTGCCTTGCCTCCTGACTATGTGGGCACAATCATGGTTCAATTTTGGAGCCATATGCCCATGCAGTTAACAAAGGGTGAATCCTTTGCTCATTTGGTGATGCTGCCTTCACCACCTGATGTTGTTTGTGCTATTGACACTAATCTGCACAAGCTCTCTTTATCTTTTTCCCCACAGCTTCTAGCTGTGACCCAACGTATTGGAAGAGAGAAACTCCTTCGTAAGTATAAAATCAATGGAAAAGTATTAGAGGGTCTGATAGACACTGGTGCGGATGTTTCGGTTATTTCGAGTAATTTTTGGGAACAAACTTGGCCGCTTGAAACTTCTCCTGAAGTGTGGGGCGTGGGAGGTAATCAGGCTTCTTGCAAAAGCGCACAGTGGCTGACTGTCTCTTTGCCTGATAGCTCTGAAGTTATTGCATATATTCAGCCCTGTGTGCTCAAAATCCATCTTAATTTGTGGGGAAGAGATTTGTTGCAACAATTACAAGCAACCATTCAAATAAATGAGTAAGTTTGTGCTTCCACTTACTTGGAAGTCCACTGATCCTATATGGATTCCGCAATGGCCTCTTACTACAGAGAAATTGATTGCTTTGAGACAATTGGTCGATCAGCAATTATTAGCTGACCATATAGAACCTTCTGTCAGCCCTTTCAATAGCCCAGTCTTCGTAATTAAGAAGAAAAATGGGAAATATAGATTTTTGCACGATCTGAGGTCCATAAATAGCATCATTGAACCCATGGGGCCTTTGCAATGTGGTATGCCTAATCCAAATATGATTCCACATTCATATCAATTGGCTATAATAGATCTGCAGGATTGTTTTTTCTCTATTCCCCTGCATGAAAAGGATCGCAAATTTTTTGCTTTTACAATTCCAGAATTAAATAATTGTAGACCATCTGAGAGATATCACTGGAAGGTTCTGCCTCAAGGCATGATAAATTCCCCCACCATGTGCCAATATTTTGTGGATAAGGCACTTCAATCCTTTCGTCTTAAGTACCCACATCTTAAGATTCAGCATTATACGGACGATATCCTTTTCTATTCTCCAGTCCTTCCCCCTAATTGGAAACATGATTTAATAACCAGTTTGTCTTTGTATGGTTTAAAAATAGCTCCAGAGAAGGTTCAGGAATCTCCCCCCTTTCAGTATCTAGGACATAAAATGATAGCTAGTTACTCCATTCCAATAATCCCAGAACTTCATGTTTCAAAAACAATGAAATATGTACAACTGCAACAATTGCTGGGAAATATTAACTGGATAAGGCCTTATTTTAAAATCCCTCTTGAAGTGCTAAGGCCACTGTTTTCAGCCTTAAAAGGCCATCAATCTCCAGGTGAGCAAATCACCTTGAACTCTGATCAACTCAAAACTGTTGTACAGTTGAAAGCACTCATGCGTATTCATTGGGTGGATCGAGCGATTCCTAATGTTATGCCTGATTTGGTCATAATGACGGATTCTGTACAACCTTTTGCTGCAATTATTCAGAAAGGTCCATCAAAAGTTCATATACTAGAATGGCTTTATTTACATCATGCACCAAGAAACACAGTAAACCCTTTAGTGGATCTCCTTGCTCAGCTCATTAGCAAGGGACGACGACGTTGTAAGCATCTTTTTGGTGTTGATTGTAATCAAATTATTGTCCCTATGCCTTTAGAACAATGGGAAACAGCTCTTTCCACTAGCATGGATTTACAGTGTGCGTTCGCTGATTTTGTGGGTCAGGTGGATTGTCATATTCCACCCGATACTCGCCTGCAAATGAGCAAGCAATTCCCTATGTCTTTCTCTTCTATCATTTCCCCTGTTCCTTTGAATGCCCTGACTGTTTTCACTGATGGGGCTCCTTCTAGAGGAGTTGTTGCTTGGCAACAGAATGAGGAGTGGCATAGCCTGTACACTCTCCCACAAAAGTCTGCTCAGCGTTCTGAACTTGCAGCTGCTGTAAAAGCTCTGCATCATTTTTCCTCACAACCAATTAACTTGATTGTTGACAGTTTGTATGTTTCAAACGTCATAAGCAGAATGCAAGGCAGTTATGTAAGTCCTTTATTAGATGATAACTTGTTGAGTCTCTTCCTGTCTTTGCAACTGCTTCTTTCTAATCGTTCTCACCCACTTTTTGTAGTGCACATTCGCTCTCACCAACCTTTTCCAGGTTTCATTTCAGATGGAAATGCAAAAGCAGATTCTTTGCTAAAGATTTTGCCTGTCTCTCCTATAGAAAGTCATGCTTTTCATCATCAAAATGCAAAAGCCCTTAGCCGCCAATTTCAAATTTCATTGGAAGAGGCGCGTGCAATTATTCAGCAGTGTCCTCAATGCTCCAATCAGATTGGCCATCCCAGCCCTGGTGTTAACCCTCGTGGACTGGAAGCCAATCAATTGTGGCAAATGGATGTAACCCATTTTGCCCCTTTCTCACCCTGGAAGTTTTTGCATGTCTGTATTGACACATTCTCAGGCTTCCTTTGGGTTACGCCTCAAAGAGGAGAGCAAGTAAAACATGTTTGCAATCATCTTGTTCGTGCAATGTCAGTTATGGGCAAGCCTCATTCTATAAAAACTGACAATGCCCCAGCGTATTGTGCAAAAGGCTTTGCTAAATTTTGTGAAACTTGGGATATTCATCATCTGTTTGGCATCCCTTATAATTCTCAAGGCCAAGCTATAGTTGAACGCTCTCATCGTACCCTGAAAACTGCACTGAACAGGCAGGAAAAGAAAGCAGGCATTCCAAACTCACTTTCAGAAAAGGAAAGTTGGTTGTCAAGTGTACTCTTTACTCTTAATCATTTGAATATCTCCATACAGGATCACCAATCTTACACACGTCTTCAAAAGCATTTCCAGCAAAAGGAAATTCTTCCAGCTCCACTGGTGCGCTATAAAATTCTACCCTCCAATGAGTGGAGTGAACCAGTGAAATTGATTACATGGGGTAAGGGTTACGCTGCAGTTTCTACTCCACAGGGTGCTCGGTGGGTTCCTGCACGTTGTATTCGGCTGCACCATGGCGTGGCGACAGGTTCTTCCGGATCCATTGCCTCAATTCAACCACCAACTCCAGATCACCCGCGATGTGACGTCCAGCCCCCCCAGGACTCGTAAGCGGGGACATCGCAATCCCCCAGTGACGTGGGGCCAAATAAAATCGCTCTCTCTTCAAGCTGAACAGTATAGGAGAGAACAGCAACTGGAAGCAAGCCCTACTAACCAGCTTCTATCCCTCATTGCTTGTCTTAATATGAATTCCATGATAATTCTCATTTTCAGTATTTTAATTTTGCCTCTCTCTACTTCAGCTCTTCCTACTGGTGATTCCACATCGTTAAATGTATGGGAATCGTTTGCAAGGACACTCAATGTCTCAGCATTTTGCCTTACTCAGCAAGTAGCCATTGGTGATATCCTTGGCTCTTGTCTCATTCCAGTTTGCCATGATCCTCATGACATACAGAATGATACTTGGTTTTTCTCATTCCTACCTCAAAATGATTCACTTCGTACCCTTGGATATAAAGGTTATCACAATTGGGGCACTCAAATGCGTGAACGCCCACCTTTAGCTATTGATTTGACAACACCATATGTGGCCTCTTATAATGCTATTTGTGCATGTATGGTCAACTGTACGAAACAGAACTGCGTAAAAATGGGCAAAAATAACTTCAATTGCTCTGATTATGTGAACATTTCTTATATATATAAGTACACAGAACTGCCAGCAGGCTGGTTTTGGTCCTGCCCAGGTTACACTTTCAATTACATTCCGGCAAACATTAGTCACGGCACACCTTGTTGTTTAAGCCGTCTGTCTATCATATTGCCTGAAAAACATCATTTCTCTTACTCTAGACATCAGCGTAGTGTTGAATTGTCTGATGACTGCGATGATCTTGTCTCTCTCCCTAGCAGGTCTGAATACATCTCTTTAGCTGTCTCTCTCTTAGGTGTTCCAGGTTTGGCTGTGCGTAATAGCGCAAATATTAATTCCTTAGCTTGCTCTGCAGCAAAATCCCTGAATATTACGTCTCAGGCGCTTCATCTTCTCAACACAGAGCAAGCCGAACTTCGCAACGGTTTATTAAGGTCGAAATCTACCTTGGACTACCTACTCATGGTACATCATTATGGTTGCGAACAATTCAAGGAAATGTGCTGTTTTAACATCACTGACAATTCTAAGGCCGTTCAAAGGCAAATTTCTCATTTGCAAAATCTCACTCATCACATTAAAAAGGATATCGGATTTTCCGGACTCTGGGATTCCTTTTCCTTGTGGTCTACGGCGTGGCTCCCTAATCTCGATTGGCTACGCAATGCCTTTTATTATATCATTATTATTGTATGTATATTAATTTTGTTTTGTTGCTTTCTCCAATGCATTCCTAGCCTTACAAATCTTTTTTCTCGCCTTCTCTCTCCTCCACCACCACCTAGCGCGCTCCTTGCAGCCTATTATGCGAAATGGCAACGCCACCAGTAAGTAAAAAACAAAAATAAAAGGGGAGATGTGGGTAGGATTATTTTGAGATTCGTTGGCACACCACTAATCTTGAAGTACTTTTGCCCCATCCACCCTAGCAGTATTATTTCCGGCATTTGATGGCAAACCACTAATCCGGAAGTATTGTTGCTTTATTCACCTAGTTGCCTTACCTCGCAAAGAAGAAAAAAAAGGAGGAGATGTAGACATGTTATTTCTATGTGCCTAGTATAGTAAAACATTGGTTCTTTTCCTCCTGCATTCTGGGAATTATTTCTATCTTCTCTTTGCTTCTAAAACAGACTATAAGGCCTGTTTATAATCAATCACGCTTCTCTCTCTCTTTCACGCACAAGGCTAAAGGTCTGTGCCTGGCACAGATCTTTCTGTATATCATTCCTTACATACCACACTTGTCTCTTTTAGTTCACCTTTAGTTCACAATGATGTGTAAATCACAATGATGTGTTAATCCTCAATGTATAATTAATTGTGTGAGTTTATATAACAATCTAAACATTAGTAAACACCTTAGTCATAACATTATCAATCTTAGTCATAGGTGGATTAAGAGCTTATATGCCTGTCTAAATACAGCTCTAACATTCTGTCTTTCATGTGCCAAAGATCTATGAAGCTATGTAAGCCCGCCTTACATACAAATGAGCCAATAGGATTTCAGTTTCTTTGTCTTGTATTGAGCCAATCAGCCACTGGCACATTCGTGGCCATGCTTTTTGTAACTTTGAATAAAAGGAGATGCTGTGAGGCTAGAGGAAGAATCTCTCTCTCTCTCACTTTCATCTGGCACACACGCAAGCTCTCAGAAAGAAAACATCTCGTTGTCTGTCTTTATTCATCTCTACAAACCTACAAATCCACATCCCATGACAACAATGAATACACCTTCTATCCCCTTGTTTCTCTGGCTGCATATTCACCATACATGTAAAGCACATTCAAAGTGCATTGCTTCCCTCAAAGAACCATGCTTTACGCCTCACAGAACTATGATTCCTTGGGGAACTGGTTATCAAACAGCAGGATATAATTTGGCATATGGACACACACACACACACAGAGCGTCATCTGAGCTTTCTGTAAACACCTCCAAACCTTGCTATGCCTGATGCAAAAAGTCAGGATGAATACCGCCTGTTCTGGACTGGAGCAGGGGCTCATTTTTCTTCATGGCACACAAAGGTGAAGACTGTGGAAGAAGGCAAATGGCACCCTCTCCGGAACATTCTGTGGCACTGTCAGAAATCCTTCTTTCTCACTGAAAGATGATTTTCCTCCCAGCTGTATCTTTCGATTAAATCCATTAGTTTGGCTGGGCTGAGAAGCCAGGAAAACATATCAGGCTTTGAAAATTTAAATCCAGGACTCAGTGTGAAATATTTTATAGTAATGGTGAGACGAGGTGTGTTGCCAATTTCAGACTGGGCCATGGATGTGTGGTACTCTGAACGTGCAGTTGACTGTTATTTATTGTGTATTAGAGGGTGCAGCGTGTGGGGTATTTTGGCTTTGCCGATCATCTTATTTACTTGGATATGCTGAAACGGGATTTTTTTTTTCTGCACTTGTTTTAGGTTCTTGTTACAGTGCTGCCTCCAGGCCCTTGATGGTGACGAAGCACCATAAAAAGTCAAAGTAATGGAATTATATCATTCCACTATCCCCTGAGGATCTCCTCATTGTTGTTGTGTGCTTTCTGCCACTCTCTAATGCTCTTCCAGGATCTGTAATTCATGTCAGCTTGGAAATGGATTTCATTCTCATTTCCTCTGCCTTCTAATGCCAGAGAGAACAAGCCAGACCCCTTCTTGGGTGTTATACCCATCCAACACAAAAAAGGAGGAAAAGAAAATAACACAATATACATTTCACTGATCACCCCCCACACACACACACACATCCCAACATTGAACTGAAAGTAATTATAGTGTCTTTTGGAGCTGCTGCTTGGTGTTACTAGCAGAACCTTCTTACAATGTTAGGGCCCCCTTATTCAGGTTGTATACGGATAATCCTTAATTGTAGTCATGTCACCAGATCTACCTCCATCCCAGATTGAGGGTACAGTGGTACCTCAGGTTAAGAACTTAATTTGTTCCAGAGGTTTGTTCTTAACCCGAAACAGTTCTTAACCTGAGGCGTGCTTTCACTAATGGGACCTCCCACTGACACCGCCGGTGCACGATTTCCGTTCGCATCCTGAGGCACTATTTCTGGGTTAGCGGAGTTTGTAACACAAAGCGTTTGTAACCCGAGGTACCACTGTACTCTGCTTGGGTGCAAAAGACATTGGCTGCTATTATTACCTCAGCTTAAGCTCACATGTAGTGCAGCATCACTATTCTCAATCATGCCTATGCTGTAGTCAGCATAACTGCTGTGCGGTGCCAGTTATGGAGCCAGATCACTCCTGAGCTGCCTGGCAAAATTCATGTTGGGACCTGATGACGTAGAATGCCTTAATCTGTACCTTAATCTGCTTAAGTCCCTTGTAGCTACCAGAGAAAAACAGAGCCAAAATAAAACATCATCTGTTCATTATTGTTTTTCGCCTACCCTTCCTTCAAGGAGCTCAGGGTGGCATACTTTGTGTCCTCTCCCTCCATTTCTCATGACAAACTTGTGAGGTTGGTTAGACTGAGAGATGGAGAACGGCAGTGGGCTGTAGGTGACCAAAAGAAGCCCACTGGTGCCAAGAGTTGCTTTTACTTTATCTGTAAGATGCCCATCTGGGGAAAAGGCAGGGAATAATAAATAAATAAATAAATAAATAAATAAATAAATAAATAAATTTGCATATTGTGGAATATATTTAATTTGCGGTTCTCTCATCTTTCCGTTTGTCATGTACACACAGCAACTCCTAACCATTCTTACTTGGAAATAACTTCCATTGTTTCCATGAGGTTTACTTCCATGTCTGCTTACTAAGGCTTATGGCCTTTCATAGAATTCCAACTTGCTGCAATGCAAGCATATTTTGGCCAATGTGGGGCTCAAACCTGAGATTAAGAGTCTCATGCTCTACCAACTGAGCTACTCTCACTTCTGTCGTTGTTGCCTTGTTGGCTTTGAAGTCCCATGTCACCTGCTGCGTTAACTTCATAGCCCTCTAATGTGTCCTGGGTATCCCCAAACCTTTCCTTTTCAAACATGTCTGGCAATTCTAGTCAAGGGATAAGGAGAGCAAGCAGGTGAGCCTGCAGGGTTATAACCAACCTCTCATTTCCTAATAATCCTAGAGATGCAGAAGGCAATATGGCAATAAACTGCTCTCCTCCACGTTTCAGCTGAAATTGGCACTGTGGAACATTTAAGGATGGCAGAAGCTTTCTGAAAGAAAATGTTCTTAAATTATTATTAGACATTAAATAAACACTTCTCTTTCCACACATGGAGGAACTAGTGAAGGAGAAGATTTTTTTTGCCAAAGAATGCAGCTATGTAACTGATTTAATTTTCCCCACTTAGTTTTTCATTTTTTAAAAAAGTGAAGTGAGGTTCCCAGAATCATTTAAGAGTCACAAATTATTTTTTTGTGTTCTTTTTCTAAAAGATGTTTCCTGTATCTGTGGGACCTAGACCAAGGGACAGGAGGATTGAGGTTGCACTGTGAGATGTGGCAGAAGAAAGACCCCTGATATAGAACTTGTCCGCATTTGAGCATCATTTATTTGCTAATCCACTTTTTCCTGTTCAAATTAGACTAGAGTAGTCCACACTTGCATGTATTTGAATTTGTATATGAGCAGAAACTACAGTGGTAGCTTGGGTTACAAACACCTCGGGTTACAAACACTTTGGGTTACAGACTCTGCTAACTCGGAAGTACCGTAGTACCTCGAGTTAAGAACTTTGCCCCAGGATGAGAAATCACGCGGCGGCGGCGCGGCGGCGGTGGAGGCCCCATTAGCTAAAGTGGTACCTCAGGTTAAGAACGGTTTCAGGTTAAGAATGGACCTCCGGAACGAATTAAGTTCGTAACCAGAGGTACCACTGTATGGCCTTTGTCATTCATACCAGAAGGTGTACCTTTTTGTATTTGTCCCTGCCTTCCAATTTGATGATTTTATTGTGCTAATTAAGTACAGGCAGGGCATTCATGTAGATAGTTTTTTTTTTTTTTTTTTTTTAAAAGGAAAAACGTTTCCCCACACAAGAAATGTGCAACAGCACACAATTTGCAAACTGTGAATTTGCTTGTGCAGTTTTCTGGTTTTGTCCAGCACAGCTGGAAAAGAAAGGGCCCCAAATGATGATTGCAGGATCCCGATCAGTTCATAGGGTGAGAGAGGAATTCCACCATGGATGCACAATTGAGTTCCAGACTGCTGATTCTGTGGTAACAAAATCTAGCTAGGACAGGAGTAGGGAACTGCAGGCTGGGGGACACATGTGGCCTTAAAGCCCTCTCTATCTGGTCTTTGGGACTCCCCCAAGGCTGGAGCCTCTCTTTAGCCATCCCTGTCTTCCCAGGCCACAGCCCTTACCTGTCTGTCTCTAGTGTTTTTATTAGGCTAGAATGTGCCCTTTAATTCTGCTAATGCCTCATTCTTGCCTGGGTGAAGCATAAGACGGCTGCATGCGTGTGTAGAAAACAGCTTAATGTAAAACAATAAAATTTACAGTTGTTAAGATAAGCAACATAACCTCCAACATTTCTCTGATGACGATCTCGCCATTCCATAGCGATAATTTTACTATTTATACCTCACACCTCTTACTGGGTTGCCCCAGCCACTCTGGGCAGCTTCCAACATATATGAAAACATAATAAAACATTAAACATTTTTTAAAAATCAGGATTGCCTTCAGATGGTTCGGGGTCAGATAACTCCATGCCCTCCAACACTTCTCCAATGAAATTAGGGACATCCTAAGGAAAAGTGGGACATTCTGGGATCAGATCAGAAACTGGGATGGCTTCTCTAAATCAGGGGAAATATGGACATTTGGAGGGTCTGAAAGAACAGGAGAAGGGCCATCACATTTGGGAGCCTGCTGCTGAGCTTCTGGAAGGATGGGCTTGGCTGCTAGTGACAAAAGAATGCCAGATTACTTGGGCATTGATCTAACCCAGCAGTGCTGTTCTTACAGTCTTACACTGGAAATCCCTTGAACTTCACAAAGGCAAATCTTGCTGTAATTAAAATAACCTGTTTCCAATAGGAATGGTGGCTTGCTGTTTTTTGTAATCTACAATATTTGACAACGCTTGAAATTAATTTTTCCATCCCAGATTTCCTTTGCAAGTAGCTCTTCAAAATCTGATTTAGCCGTCACCATTATCCCAAAGCTTTCTTGTATCCTGACATTCAGCACCGGCGACAAGATGACAAGAAAAGGGAAATATTCATGGTTTTGTGAATTGCTGGAAGGGAAGAGAGGATGCTATGACAATTTACAAACCGGCCTTAACTAATGAAACCAGTCACTTGCAAGACAAAAACTTGTGGTGATGTTCCTTGATACTGATCTATGGAACAGAAGAAAAGGAAAACAATGTAATGTTCACTGAAAGAGCCAGGAAGTTCCAGTCTTAATTAATTGTATATTTTTTAAAAAACTGAACTCTCCCTTTCTGATTTTCCTCTCCCTGTCTTTCACAAATTAATCACTATTACGGAACACAATAAAACTTGGTTACTAGCTTAGACAAATCAGAAACAGGGAACATTCTTAGCAGCTTGTAGAATAAACTAAAGGGCATTTGAGGTAATTAATTCAAGGACAGATGTATTAGTCACTTGCAGCAAAAGCAGCAAAGAGTCTTTTAAGTGCCTTAACCTTTAGGGTTTAAGGCACCACAGTACTTCTTTTTTTACTGTTTTTAATTCAAAATGTCTGGCATTATTCAATTTCAGACGAAAATGTTTTAAACTAGAATGTACAATGTTGCACCTCAGATCAAAGCTGGACTTAATTCTCCATACACATTTCACGGGACTACTGACCCATGGTGGGGAAAATGTAAAGGATTTGGGGGGTGGGGGAAACGGTCTTACCTTTAAGTATGAGGTCATCAAAGCCTTGTCTGACCACATTCCTGGGGCGGAATGCCCCATTGGAATGACCCTACAAAGTATGTAGTGCCATTCCCATAAGGCATTCTGTCCCAGGAACATATCAGGACTGCTAAGGGCAGTCAAGCTCCCTCTTCAAGTTACAGCAAATAGAAAAGAAAGAAACACCTTTTAAAAAGAAAAGATTTAACTTCTGGCTGCTTTCTACATTTTTTTCATTCTTGCTGCTCATCACAAGGTATCTGTGATTAAGAATTAGTGCTGGAGCTTGCTTTTCTCCTCCTCCCTCTCAGTCACTTTACCTTTTGTGTTGTGTCTCGGGTGGTGAGCCTGAGAGCAGGCACTGTTTCCACACTGATATTCTCATTGATATTAGTAAGCCATTTCATGGGCCTTATTTGGATGAAGATGATAAAAACACATCATAATCAATATTTGCCCACCAAATGAAGACCAAACATTCTTCAAAGAGTATTTTTACCCACACACCCTCACTGAAACGTATTAAAATTGTTGGATTGAATAGTTTGATTCAGCACTATCTGGAATCCTTGAGGATAGATTATGTGAGGCTAACTTCCTCAAACCATTTAAATTAGGTTTTTCACTAACATTCAAAGGGCAGAAAAGCACTCTGAAGATTGCAATAAGTATCCCATTGTCCCCCTAAACTATTGTTGTGTTTGAGAGTGAGAAATACTTTGTGTCAATCACCTTAATGAAAAATATGTCTTTGATGAAATGTAAGCCACATATGGCAAACCACGCTTTTTGTTCCATAAAAGTTAGGAACCTATTTTGGCTGAGATATTGGCAGTTTGACCAGCACTTTACAAAGCTCTGCAATGTACCTTTCTCTTCAGCTTTCTTCATCAGCTTGAGGATATGTCTAAACTTACAAACATCAGGAAAACGATGACGTTACACTGTCTTCATACTGCTACTTCCCATGGGGTGGGGAGATAGCAAAACTGGCTGTATGTAAAAAGATCCCTTTGTTCAGCCAGACCCAAATCAGCATGCTTTACTGATTACTGAAAGGATCTTTCCAGATGCTGTGGTTTTCCTGGGGTGACATCACATCTGTGACTGAACCAGCCCTGGGATATGCTTGTGCTCCTAGGAAATCCACTTCCAAGCAGTCAGACCAGCAGATATGGACGTCGGACAATAGTATTTTACTTTTTCTCCTCAGCAACTGTTTTATATGTCGGTGTCACAGGCACGTCATATAAGGAAATGCCTTTTGATATCACTACTTGAGAAGTGATGGAGACATGGGTGTGGTGCAAACACAATGGCGGAGCCAATCTGGCACTCCTCTGGTGCGCCTGCACTGCGCTGACCTCCCTGCCACGCCTCCCCCTTCTCCTTCCCAGTAAGCAGCAACAACTCAGCTGTCGAGAGGTTAGGAGAGCACTGCCCCCCATCCTACCCCACAACCCACTGCTGGAACTGACTCATATTTAAAATGAAAGGGAGAGTATTTGCAAGCGTGAGTGATCCAAGTGTGCACTGGAAAATCTCACAAGCAGCAATTGGATTACGGCTAGACTTCATAATTCCCAGTAGATATTACCAGGGGGGGGGCACAGTTTGCTCCCAAATCACCAGGCCAATTTGTTTGTCTCTGGACCCAGGCTTTATCTTGCAAACAGGACACTCAGATCTGTTTTTTCTTGTATACAGTACATGATTGGCATGTTAGCTACCACACTTGTTGGGTTTTTTAGCCGTGAATATTTGTTGCTGTTCTACCACTTGCTGTCTGAACTTGGTGCCTCCTTCCCTGCCCTCCACGAACCTTTTATGTTCTGGGGACATGCCCAGGTACTTCCTACTAGTTTCAGCAAGAGAGTTGGGAGGAAGTGATAAAGGCAGAAAGTTCTAGAAGAATTCCAGACTGATGCCTGGAAAATCTGGTCAGTCTATGTTCCTCAAGCTGAACTAAAGCAGCTTACCCAAATATTTCCAAAATTCACAATAAATCTTTATTAAAACCTTCTCTGGCTTGTCAGTCTTCCAGCCATCCAACATTAATTTACAAAAGCAGACTGTTATTCAAAAAAATATAAAAAAACCATCAGTGAATACGCTCTTCTTTAAATCTGTTTAGGCCTCATTTGCATAGCATTCCAATGATGTTATTGATAATCCCCCTGTCAAATGTAGTCCAGAACACTTCTGAACCAAACAGATAATATTCTTCTGACAGGCAATTGTAAATTGTGAGGGACTCATGTTCGGGCACAGCAAAGCCCACCCACAAAGTGCAAGATATAGAAGTCGAGGCATAACAAATAGGATTGCTTTCGAAACTGTGTATAAAAACAGCCCCAATGTCCACCATGCTGCACAGAATCAAAATAAGAAACAGGCTTCCATTCTGAGGATGTGCCAATTTAAGGCCCGTCCAAAAAGCTTAAACAAAAAGATTTTACTCTTAACAGAATGCATGGGCAAGCCAAATACCAACACTGTGATACTTTGTCCACACATAACCAGTGATGGGTAGACTTGATGCAGGGAGATGCTGAAAGTTGTTAGGAGACCCCCTGTTCTGCTCAGACACCTACAATTTCCAGAGGGAAGAGGGATTGATTGTTAAACCACTCTGGGAATTGTAGCTCTCTGAGGAGAACATAACTATTCAGCATCCCTAACAAACGACAATTCCAAGGATTCTTTGCGGGAAGCCATGGCTGTTCAAAGTGGTAAGATGTGGCTTTCAATGTATAGTGCAGATGGGACCCAAGTGTGTGAAGAAACTATCCTTGCTGTGCAAAGGTGGAATTTACATCATTTTCTCTGCCTGCTTTTATCTCAGCTGAAGATACATTGTAAAGATCTTCCTGGACCTGATAGAAATGTGGCCACCCAAAAATTCTCACTCATGTCCAATCTAGATGAGATGCTTTAGATCTTTGGTTGTTGTGTCTTTTTAAACGTTTTAAAAAAGGCAACTGCAAGGTTGGAGCAATCTGGATTGGGGTTCTGGTACTGGGAAAGATTTTTTTTTAAAAAAACCCAAACCTTTACTGATGCTGGATGAACTGACTGATGCTTGGAAGTTTTCTCTTAATGGAACAAACAGCAGCTGTTCACAATTTCTATATTACAATTTTTATCAGGAAAGCAGAGTGAGGATTAAGAAGTTAACCCCTCTCCCCCAGGACTCACACTCACAGAAATGTGCTCTCGCCTGTTCAAGCTACTTTGGAATGAGTTAAAAACAAAAGCAATGTCATGACAGCCCTAATTCCCACATATGCACAATGTTGACTAGAATATCTCTAAGCAAGAGGAATATCTTGACAGGAAAACAGGAAAACACCTGTTTTCTTGACGAGTTTTGGAAGCTCATTCCAATTAGCTGTGGATTGGGCTTTTATTGTTCCCATGATGCTTGGAGAAGAAAACATTTCAGAGTCTCTTAAATGCCACACCTGATTTTCAATTTCCACTTTTCAGTTGTTGTTTTTCAACGTTGGTTTTTAAGGAAGAAATGGCTTCTTTTATCGCTTTGACTATGTTTTCTTTTTACAAAGTTATGATGACATTAGCCAAGATGGAAAGTAGTCTAATGGCCAATCAAATGGATAATTGCACTTTATTATGTCACTGTGACTGAGTTCAGTTATGTTGGGGGGAGAGAACATTGTACAATTGTGATCTGAGCATTCTTCTCACACCCTTTTATGCCTTTTATAGTGAAGTAATTTGTAAAAAGAAGCCTTTAAAGTGTTATTTGAAATGGACTTGAAAATCTGAAAATTGACATTCAAGAACATTACAGCGAGATACCCAATCTTCACCAAAAGTCAGTATTCATTCACTATCCTGCTGTATCAAGAGAAGACTGGATACTCTTTTCTAGCAATGAGGAACCTGTGGCTCTCTAGACATTGCTGGGCTTTAACTCCCATGATCCCTGGCCACTGTCCATTCTTGCTGGGCCTGATGGGAGTTGTAGTCCAGGGCTACAGATTCCCCATCCCTACACTATTCTAAGGATTCTAAAGGGAAGCTTTCTGTTCAAGGGTCATTGTTCTCTGATTATATCTCTTATCAGTACATCTAGGAACAATTTGTGGGGGGGGCATATATACACCATGATGAATACATATACATATACTCATCATGGTGTGTACACACACACACACACACACACACCCCCTACACCATGATGAAAAGACAATCAGATTTGTTGGTTTGCTTTTTAAAAAGTTGTCCAGAATGTGTTCCTTAATAGGATCATATTAGAATTTATTGCAAAACAATAAAAATATTAATAAATAATCCCCAAAACAGATTGGTGGGCTAGACAGTGGGAAGAGGAGGAAGTGTTCCATTGTGCAAGAGGAAATTCTTGCACTGGCGGGATGCATTTGTTGGATACCGCCCAGAGCTTTCAAAATGCTGCTGCCATTTTTGTGTCTGGATGGGTCAGAATTTTATGAATAGTGCAAGAAAGGTCAATGAAGCATATATAGAGGAAAGCATGAGTGACGTACCTGAATCTAGCCTTTGTGCTTAATATTTTGGGAAATGATGTCAAGGCAGTTTGTACCGAGCTTTTTGGCGACTTCAGAACTTAAGCAGCAGGTCTGTCAGCTTTGTATTAGTAAATATTTGTGGACCAGAAGTTTGGAATTTTACCTCCTCTTTACTAGTCCCCCACCCCCCAGGTGTCATAATAGTAGCACATCTATTGAAGTCAGACTAGGTTTCTTTCTCAGACAGTGTGACCCACATTTATTACTAGAACCATATGGACTCAACCGTCAACCCAAAATTCCTGCCCAAAGAGAGCTGGGAAATTCAGTCCTTCACCCTGGATCAAAACACTGAGTCACAAAGTTATAATCCTTCCTTGTTTTTCATTTGCATTCTAGGTCAGTGCATTATGTTTTGGCATGCATATTGAGACTGAATGACTTGTGACAAGCCCGTGCTTTTGCAAAAGTAGTGTCACTACCAGGCTGGAAACATTGAATTGGCCAATAACTGTTCTCTTTTCTTATGGTGACTGTTGCCAGATAGGAAAGAGAGTGGGGGCTGTTCCCCTTCCCATTGTTGGCTTCCACCACCAAATATTTCCTTTGTTCTGTTTTAATTATATTTTTCATTTTTACACATGCTGTGCATTTTTGTGCTGTGGGATGAAGGGGAGATATGAAGATTTACTAACACTAATCTGCCCAGTGTATTGATTTTCCTGGTACTGATTATAGTTTATAGATTCCTTTGCCAGCTTCTTCTTTGTATCTAATTTCATTCTGCTTCTAGTTAAATGGGGGGGGGGTGTTTACCGGCAGCTCCTTCTTGTAGCTTGATGTTTATGGGGAATAGAAGACCGCAGTCATTGTGGCAAATTCCCGCTCTAGCCAATCAGTGCAATCCAGCCCACTTCATGTGCTTCAACTAGCCAATCCTCTGTGCTGCTTTTCAGATTGGATGAGACTGAGAAAAACCCTTCTAATTTGCATCTAATTTTACATAGATTTCTAAATCCAAGAGAGTATTTGTTAAGTGTTTCATTTTATAGTTATATAAAATAATTTGAAGGTATCTGCAATGTTGGCAAATAATTATACAGGGTCTAGAGTGCATTTTTGTTGGTAAATCCATATGGGTTCATTATTGAAAGGAGATAAAAGTCTGTGAGAATACTACAGGGTGCACTTTGGTAACTCTTGTGAAAATGAGAGACTTTTAAAGATGGCAGAGCAAGGTTTTATGAGAAGTCGCCTTCCTGCTTTCCGCAGGAACTCCGCTGAGCCAGACTATTTACACAAACAATTCTTTAGTGAAATGACCATATTTCAATTATTTTTAAAATGGAGTGATTCAGACATGGTGTAACCTGAGTGGTTGTCTGGGAATGCTAAGAGGAATTTGGATTTATGATTATTGCAAAAGAAGAAAAACCAGAGGTTTTTCAAGCTTGCATCATCCGTAAATCCAATTAATGTGAATTTTTGTTTGTGGCAAAAACCAAAATGTCTACTTGGTTACAGAATGACGATGAACAAGAAATCATTCAGCAACAATAGAAATGCTGTAACAGCCATTAACAATTCACATTTGTATGTAATATAATATTAGGGTTTCCCTGGTGAAGAAGTTGGTAAGTGATTGAAGTCTTTGGAAAGTTGCTCTTGATGCTTTGCTCTCCAGAGGCTCTCTCTTTTTCCAAGAAGTCCCTGGTGGCTTGTGGAGAATATTTCAGCAGCTGCAGTGTAGGCCAGGATAACAGATCACTAATGCAGCTGTCTAAGGGTGGAAGATGTGCAGGTGGTGTGTTCCTTCCTTTCTTCTCACAAGTATTTCTGAAGATCAGAAGTCTGAGGAGGAGGACTAGAGGGGATCTGCATACCCTCCAACATTTATTCGATGAAAATGGGGACGTCCCATTGCATAATGATAATTTTACTATTTATAACCCCACACATCTTACTGGTTTGCCCCAGCCACTCTGGGCGGCTTCCCCCATTTATAATAACATAATAAAACATTAAACATAAAAAACTAACACTTTCCTATAGAAGGCTGCCTTCAGATGGCTCGGGGGTTGGATAACTCCATGCCCTCCAACATTTCTCCAATGAAAATAGGGGCATCTCAAAGAACACCAGGATCAATTCAGAAACAAGGATGGCTTCTCTAAATCTGGGATGTCCCTAGAAAATAGGGACACTTGGAGGGTCTGATGCACCAATATCTGCCCAGCAGAATAGTGAAAGCGTGCATTGGGCAAGTCTGGCAAAAATCCCTTGCTGTATTGAAAGTACTTTTGAGAACTAGGATCTGAAATTTATCTGAAGTTTTGAGGGGTTAATCCCTCCTGGACAGCTGCTGTGTCTGCAGGCTTCATGCACCTGTATGACACACACACAAACACATGCAAAAAAAGGTAATGGCCATTTTTATTTCCCAATGCAGGTTAATGGGAGGACCCAAGCTTTGGGTTTCTGAGTATTGCTTCAGAATTGGGGTTCAAGTCATGGCAATCCTTTCCCCCAATGCATTCCAAAGCAAATAGGGGTCTAATTTGAAGAGCCAAAGCAGAGTCATGTTTTATACTGTGGCACCGGCACTCGAATACAAAATATAATTTCCCAAATGATCCTTACTATAAGATGCATAAACTGTATCTTTGAAACACAATTATTACTTTCATTTTGTCCTCATTGGGGCCACCTTACTGGGACCACCAAAAGCTCACATCCTAATAGGAAATTAGATAATGTAGCAGTATCACCTGAAAGATCTTGGTATGTGCAGTTTTTTCATGGTATACATTTGAGTGTATATTTATGACATTATTTGCCTCTGGTACAGCTGTGTTGCTCGGAAATAAGAATTATGTTCTCTTTATTTTGTGGTTTAGAAACTCTGCTTTTGAAAACAATATCTTTCTGACCATCTCCAGCTTGGATGTCCCTAAAGCTTACATGTGCAGACTATTTGGGATGTTCTAAATATCATTTTGAAGCAATTAGAGCAAGTGTTTTCAGTCATTATTATCTGCAGCCACTTAACCTTCATCCCATGGAAAACAGCAAGACCATGGCTGTCCAGTAAAGGTTGTCAGTAAAGGCAACAGTGACTATGGTAGGTTTCTCTCTTATCAGGGGCAAAAGAGAAGGAGATGAAGGCAGACATCCTCCCCCAGAAGCGGACTTCTCTCTTAGCCCTGATACATCCTATGGCAGGCAGAGGCAAACTTGGCCCTCCAGATGTTTTGGGACTACAACTCCCATCATCCCTAGCTAACAGGACCAGTGATTTGGGGATGATGGGAATTGTAGTCCCAAAACATCTGGAGGGCCGAGTTTGCCTATGCCTGTCCTAAGGTTTCTGGGACAACCTCCCAGTGACTATAGAATCACACCCACACCCTGATGTCTCCCTCTTATCTCCTCAAGGAACCCAGAAATGTGTATTTGAGGAGATTAGGTACATCTAACAGTGACCTCTCACCACAGCCTCATTAAATTACAGGGTCAACAGCCTGGTGGTGAAACCCACAACAAAAGTGGTTTAAATTTGGAGTGTCTGTGCCTTTCTTCCATTTTGACCTTGGGCACTTATCCTGCATTTACATTTATTCTGAAATGAGTTGAATAATGGGAATTTTTCTTCTCTTCTGTTTGGAGGCACAGCCTTCTGGAAAGTTTTGGCACAGAAGTGCTTTTGTGCCCATTCATTTTCAACGCACAGGAAAACATCTAGGAGGATTCTGCCCTTGGTAAATAGAGCCAGTTGGCAAATAGATGTGGGCTAAGGAATCTTAAATTAGATTTCCCCAATCATCTGTCATTTTGTTCCAATTTTTAAAAAGTGATAGTTGTTCAGTTGCCAAGCCTCAGATTGTTTAAGTTGTTCTGAGACTAATTTAATGTGTCTCAGGCAGTTGAGCAATAGTGTATATATTTTGTTCAAAATGAGGGCTGTAGAAATTAAACCGGATTTCTGGCCTAACATCTAGTGTTTTGGAAGGACCTCTCATGTCAAAAACGTTGAATGAAACTTAAGTTTATGGAGCAGGGGGGTTGCATGTGTGTGTGTGTTGAGGGAGTCATACAGCAGCTTCAGAAGTGTTCCACTTCCACTTCATAGCATCCATTCTATACTCAATTCTGACAAGAGCAATGTGGATTTGAGGCTGAAACCGTTGGTGAGGGCCAGAGTATGCTGGGACTTTTAGGTCAAGGGTCGTTTGAAATAGCAGGTGCAAACTGCAAAAGGTCCAGAACGCTCCCTGGGACTAGCAAATTAAAACGCAATGTATAGAATATTGGAGCTTTTGGAAATCGTTACAAACTTGGCCATTTTCTTGCAAAGAAATGTCCATAGCTGCCAGCTGCTAAATAAAATCATAATGCAGAAGTTTTCTGTATTCTTCTTCTTCTTTTTTTGTTTAAGTACCAGACAGGATGAAAATAAGAGAGAATATAATGAGAGTTCCATGTCCATGGAAGAGTGAGCTTAGGCTTTATTCTCACACTAGCTGGTATAACACCAGGTATGGCACCTCATCAGCATTTTCGTATGGTTCATGTTCCTTCCAAAGCGAGCCACAAGTGATCAGGTCAGAGACTCATCACATCCTGGAGAACATTTGGTTTCTAGGACATTTTTGAGGCATCAGATTTTGTGCTGTTTCACTTCATGGATCCTGCACCATGTGCTACGGATTGTTCCATCTGCATGTCGATCCCTTCACTGTACTATGTACAACTGATCCCTCTGGCTACTTTTTTCAACTTGTGAGGAATCAGCACAGTAGGCATGAACAAGTCCTCCAGGTGCATCTGCCCCAAAGGCCTAGTCTTCTGGGAACTCTTGTTGCAAAATGAATGAAAGTTATGAGCCAGTGTGGTGTAGTGGTTAAGAGCGATAGACTCATAATCTGGGGAACCGGGTTCGCGTCTCCGCTCCTCCACATGCAGCTGCTGGGTGACCTTGGGCTAGTCACACTTCTTTGAAGTCTCTCAGCCTCACTCACCTCATAGAGTGTTTGTTGTGGGGGAGGAAGGGAAAGGAGAATGTTAGTCACTTTGAGACTCCTTCGGGTAGTGATAAAGCAGGATATCAAATCCAAACTCTTCTTCTTCTTCTATGGACAAAGACACAGCCCCATTTCAGTGGGGCTTGCACCGGAGAACTTCCCACTAGTTTATGACATCACTGTTCAAGGTGCATGAAAGAACCATGGACTAGTGGTGAAACAGGCTTTTGAGAAGAACCTTCAGTTTTGGAAGGAAGCAACTTCAGCTATCAACAAGCAGAAAGCGAGTAAAGTTCCAGTCAGGACTCTGAGATGGCAGTAGAGATGTCAGGACCATGGACAGAGCATAGGGGCTACATGCCAGGCTCTGACCAGCAAACAGGTAGCCTTTTTCAGGTTGCGCTAGTCAGGGACTGTCTGAAACACCTTGAAGGAAGAGCACTGTTGGGATGTTCAAGCCTCACTGCCCTGGGAAATATTTGCTCTCAGTGTAATGGGGTGTTGTTCTGCTCCAAAGTCAATCACGGTCATTGTTGCCAGATAGGGATATGGCATGGTAGTGAATATGACATGGTATAGGGAGATGATGGAAGGGCAGCGCTTTCAGTGTGACTCCTCTTCAGCCAAGGAATTAATAGAAGAGTGTTGTATAACCAATTATTCCCAGAATTGTTCAGGGGGGTAGTGCACAGCCATCATGACTAGCAGGCATTGATAGCTGCATCTTCCATGAATTTGTGGTGGCTACTTGCCTAATATATAAATGTGTGTAGCCAACCCCTTTTTGAAATGATTCACATTGGTGGTCATCACTGCATCCTTTGACAGTGAATTTGATTGTTTAGCTAAGTGTTTTGCTAAGAAGTACTTCCATTCTTGGATCTCCCACCCCTTATCTCTATTGGATGACCCTGGTCTGTAGTATTATAAGATCTGCTTTTTCTACACAATGCATACCTGTATACACCTCTGATAATGCCCTCCCCACCTTTTCTCCACAAACTAAATAGCTCAGTTGAGAAATATTTAGGTCAGGATGTGCCAGGGCAGGCAGCTGATTTGAGGAGATCTTACATGACTTGTTATGTTGATGCTCGCATGCAAATAGTGTAGTGCACATGTGCCTTATCATATTGGCTCATGGTAATGGTAGTCTCCACCTCAGCTGCTTGGAAATTCAAGCATACATGTATCATCTAGACAAATGCAACCCAGGGAAAACAATATTTGAGATCTAGGAACAGAAACGACAGAAGGTGTTTGCCAATAATTATTGAGCACAGCCTTTCTCCAACATGGTGCCTTCCAGATTTTTTGGACTACAAGTTCCATAATCCCTGGCCATTGGCCATGCTGCTTGAGGCTGATGGGAAATGTAGTCCCCCCAAAAAACCAACAACCTATAAATGGCACAAAGCTGGAGAAGGCTGATTGAGAGCATTAACCCTAACAGAGAGAACAGTGGTGCAGAAAACAGTCTGTTCAGCTTTAAAAATGACTCCGTTTGTAACACAGCCAAGCAGTGTGAATCAAAATTCATATTCTAAAGCAGGTAATGATGACCCTCCTCTCTAAACTGGAGCTAAATTTTAATTTACTGGAGTCCAGGTGTGCACCCAAGGCAATTCCTCCTATTTTTTTGAATTTAGAAAGCTTAATCCATTAAACAGGGTAAATGAGGGGTGGGGGGACTACAGTGTGATTGCCAATTATACTTGAGACTTCAACTGCCAGCATTTTTGGATGAAGACAACTCTGGATAATTTTCTGCAACATCTGCAGTTGATTAAATGTATGTTCCTAGACACTTTCCCTCCATGTCAATATATTTTAAAGCAATAAACAAATACAACATGTTCCAAAGCTATGGGAAGCCACAGTTCTTTATATTGGAGGAAGGGAACAAGAGAAAGATGTGCCTACATTTTCTCTGATGACACACACAGGATTCAGAAGGTCGATAAATGTGGAGATGGTAGTAGTCCAAGGTACTGTGGTTATGACAGAGTGAGCTTGCTAAATCTATCAAAGCATACCAAAGTTGAAATGGAAAGAAGCAGGATAATTGGAGTTTGACATGGTTGAAAATAGGATTTGGTTCTTTTACCTACAGTATTCTCCTTCTGTCATTGTTGCTGAATTGATTGGCTAGGAAAGAAGGGGCAGTTTTCATGCCCCTCTCATCAGGACTGGTGGTTCCCTGGATTTTTCATTGCCTTCATTTCCACTGTTGGCCCTGAACTGCTCAGAGGTTTGTTAAAAGCTCACTGGGGATTGATTGAGACTCTTGAGAGTCCCACGGACTGCAAGAAGATCAAGCCTATCCATTCTGAAGGAAATCAGCCCTGAGTACTCACTGGAAGGAGAGATCCTGAAGCTGAGGCTCCAATCCTTTGGCCACCTCATGAGAAGAGAAGACTCCCTGGAAAAGATCCTGATGTTGGGAAAGATTGAGGGCACAAGGAGAAGGGGACGACAGAGGACGAGATGGTTGGACAGTGTTCTCAAAGCTACCAGCATGAGTTTGACCAAACTGTGGGAGGCGGTGGAAGACAGGAGTGCCTGGCGTGCTCTGGTCCATGGGGTCACGAAGAGTCGGAGATGACTAAACGACTAAACAATCATTATATCTCTATGCCACTTTTCAAAGGAATCCCATAGTGGTTTGCAAACAATAATAAATAAATAAATAAATAAATAAATAAATAAATAAATAAATGGTGACATGATAGAACATCACAAATACAGCATAAATCCTATAACATAATTAACAAATCATCAGTGAAACGATTACAATTTATACAACACGGCTAACAATGCAACACAGACAGACATAATACCCATGGTACCAACTCCCTTCTGGAGGTTTAGCCTGGTAAAGAGGTGACTGAGAGGAGATATGATAGCCATCTTCAGATATCTAAGGGGCTGTCACATGGAGGAGAGAGCATGCTTGTTTTCTCCTGCTCTGAAGAGTAACATCTGTACCAATGGGTTCAAGTTACAGGAAAGGAGTTTCCGATTAAACATCAGGAAGAACTTTCTGACAGTGAGAGCTGCTCAACAGTGGAACCATCTGCCTTGGAAGGTGGTGAACTCTCCTTCATTGGAGGCTTATAAGCAGAGGATGGAAGGTCATCTGTCATGGATGCTTTAGGTGAGATTCCGGCATCACAGGGATTGGACCAGATGACCCTCAGGATCCCTTCGAACTCTACAATGCTATGATTCTATTAATGTTTGATTGTTGTTCTTATTTTATCTGTAATCTGCTTTGAGTCGCTGTCAGGGAAAAAGGCAGGGTATAAATAAATATAACAGCAACAACATGCCTTCATTAAGAATGTTGAAACATCCTGGGAAGAATACTGCCAATCCACTGCTTCTCTTACCACCTACTGCCTGACTCTACACATGGGGGTTTTTTGGGAGGTTAAGTGTCACTGTTTTCTAAGGAACTCTTCTACTAATCTTCCTTATTTCTAAGTCTCCCAAGATGCCCTTCAATATACAGTTTATGGTAGCACAAGGAAGCTGTGACTATATAGCAAAACTAAAAAAAGAGAGAAAAGTATCAATGTCTCATTTATTTCCAGGAGCACACTGTGTTCTAACTTATACCCTGTTTAAAGAACAAGATATAATGGATTTATAAACATGAAAAGTGGAAAATATTTCAAATAACCTCAGGAATAGGATTGTTTAATAGATATTTTTCTTTTCACATGTCACTTTCTGACATGATGGTTTTCTGGGTGATAAAGTCCTTCAGGCAAGATTTGTGTTGTACTCTGTGTTCTGTACATGGAGAAGAATGTCAACATAAAATAACACAATTAGAGATTAAGTGATAAGTGTCATCTGACCATTGTCAGATGTCTTCTGTTAAAAAACCTTTCTATATATGTAAAATATTTGTCTCAAACATCTCATTTCCTATTACGGTAGTTTTACCACAGGTATGTTAAGGCCATTAAACTAGATTTTGTCATGCTCCATATCATGTTTTATGGTTTTCAGGAACCATCCAGAGATAAATAAAACATATTCTTTGTCATGTTTCATGCAAGCACTGAAAAAGAAACGACTTGGATGTTAATAATTCCCTGTGTTTCCAAAGATTGGAGCTGAGTGTGGATCCTTATGTAGCTAAAGTAGTACTATCCATACATGAGAGACTTTGGAGAATCTCAGAGTTGCAGTACATAGTACAAACAATCTTGGGGGAGGGTCACTTTAAAGTGGGAGAACCACAAAACAACCCGATCAGGACCGTGTATGCACAGGGGCCAGAGAAGACTGACACTGAATGATGGTGGGAAACTGAGGGAGAGGAAGGATGAAATCGCACATGGGGGCATGGCTGAATGTCTGGAACACTGAACAGTTGCTCTCCACCCTGCAAAATTTTGTTGCAGGTCCCCTTCCTTCTATGAAAGAGGTTACTGGGGGTGGGGTGGCAGTGCAGTCACTATTTCAGATACTTTGGTTGATAGTGATGCTGTGTTTTGTTGGGAATTACTGTATTTTTGTATTTGACTTTCATCTGTAATATTGTTATGTCGAAGATAATACGCCCCTCCTCCCAGTTAATCTTGCTGCCTTAAATGTACATCTTGTCTAGGATCTTCTACTTGATGCTGAAAATTGGTTTGATGAGTCTGCAAATCCCTTTGAGATTCCTTTCCTAAAACTGAAAGCATCATTGAAATGATGTTGTCAGCGCTGCCTCAGGTCCTAGCTCACAGAGGACCAACGCCAGTTGCTCTTTATAAACAAAAGTCTTTATTGTGGTTCATTGTTGGTTTGACATCCGTGGCGTGCAGTGCTACGTCTGAGTCCTTAGACCGGCGAAGCTCTGTCTGACTCCTCCCGCTCATACACCAGTCCAAGAGCCGAGCTTTGCTCCACCTAGCCCTCTCCTCCTTTTGCTCCTTTCTCCTCCGGGTCCTCCTGCCCTCTGGGGTTACCTCCTTCCTACTCTCTTCAGAGGCGGATTCTTCTGACTCCGCCCCACCCTTCCGGCGGGCTTTAGGACCTGGCTCCCAATCCTGGTTTTCTGCTGGCCCGCGCGCCTCCACATTTGAACTTGGTGCGCGCGCCCAGCTGCCTACTTTCCTCCTAACGGCTACACTGCTCCCCCTCCTTCAGGGAGGCTGGCCGGACCTGCTCTTCCCTCCGCCCCTCCACTCTCTGACGGAGGCGTGGTCAGTCCAGCCTCACTCTCTCCTTCTGCAGGAGGCTCTTGTTTTAACCCTTGGGATTCTTCCCCCCCCCCGCTACGCTCTGGTGGGGAAGCTACCCCTGATTTCCAGCTGCCGCTTGGAGACTCCCCACTGGCCCCCCTTGCCCTGCCTTTGGGGGCCCCTTTCTGGGAATCCTCTGATTCGCTGGAGAGACTCATGGAATCTCTCTGGTCACTGGCATACCCTCCTGAACTCCCCTTCGCTCTCCATCTCCTCCTTCCCCTGTGGCTCAGTGCCTGAGCCCATGACAGATGTCATCACTTAAATGGAGACTTTGGAAGATGTCATCCTCCACTTTGGGATGGATTTTAGTCAAAGGGGCAGGCAATTGTATCCAGCTGTCTCCATCCATTCGTGGAAGGGCTGGGGGAGTTGTGAATGGAATGAAGCAGCATGGGATGTGCTGCAGGAGAAAAGGGGGACTTTGCAACAACAGCAACAAACAAACCACTTGTCACGGACCACACTGAGGAGGACTGCACTGAGCAGGAATGGTG
Source organism: Podarcis vaucheri (assembly GCF_965113315.1). NCBI lineage: Eukaryota > Metazoa > Chordata > Lepidosauria > Squamata > Lacertidae > Podarcis > Podarcis vaucheri. The sequence continues at coordinate 51,297,979 of NC_138761.1, forward strand.
GGAGCTTCCCCCTGCTCCTGATCAGGAGGACAGTATAGATTTGGGACAGTGGTTTGCAGAGGGACATAGTTCAGAAGGCAGGAGCTGGGAAGTACTGGATGGGGAACAGCTAGGAGAAGATGCACTGGGAGAGAGTTAACAGATTCACTGTCTCTGGAAAGCATCCATCTGCTCAGCCCAAAGTCAAGAAGAGCTGGTAAGGTGGCAGCACAGAAAGCATGGTGGTTTAGAGATCAGGTTACAAGATGCGGTAGTGACATGGGTGACTAGGAAGGAAGTGGGTGGAACCGTTAATTGGGAGCCCTGCCATTTCTAGGAATACTACTACTAATAATAATAATAATAATTTATTTATACCCTGCCCATCTGGCTGAGTTTCCCCAGCCACTCTGGGCGGCTCCCAATCAAGTGTTAAAAACAATACTAGTGTTAAAAACAATCGTTAAATATTAAAAACCTCCTTGAACCTGGCTGCCTTCAGATGTCTTTTAAAGATAGGATAGCTGCTTATTTCCTTGACATCTGCTGGGAGGGTGTTCCACAGGGTGGGCGCCACTACCGAGAAGGCCCTCTGTCTGGTTCCCTGTAACCTCACTTCTCGCAATGAGGGAACCGCCAGAAGGCCCTCGGTGCTGGATCTCAGTGTCCGGGCTGAACGATGGGGGTGGAGACGCTCCTTTTGGATTTTTTGTTCTTTTGTTGTGATCATTAAAGATTCTAATTGGTAAGAAGACTCATTTTCCTTTGTTCTGCTTATCTACTGCCAAAGGGGGGAGGAAGCTGATTCCCTGAAGGCTGACAGCACCTCACCTTCCTCTCTCTTTCCAGGAAGCCTCCAGTGGCACAAAGACCCTTCCATGAGCAGAGGGACAGAGTCAGATATTACTCAGGGTGCAGAGTTTCTATGAGCAAGAGAGTTCTCACATTGAGCCCTACTGCAATGGAGCAGTAGATCCATGGAATGAACAGAAGGACATTTTTGTTTTCTGAGTTTTCTATTTAAAAACAACTTAATGCCGCAGGGATGCAAGGAAGGCAGTGAGAACAAGCAAATAATTTTAACGAGGGAGCAATCCTATAGAATTTTTGGGCAGAAGTTATATATGCATCTGACAAGGGGAGTACAGCTGCAGCTGCAGCTTTATGGGTTATTTAAAAATAAAATACAGCAATTCCCACTGCTCAGCAGATTATTTGCTTCTTGGCCACTGAGTTATTGATGGGGGCAGAATGAGGACTATGTATAGCCTGAGAAGCCAAGCAGAGGGAAACTAGTTACTGCAGGTTGAAGACTCAGCAAGCCATGAACCTTTGCAAACTTTTATCTGTGTGAGCAAACTTTGCTCCTGGCTCCAATAGCTGGCCACCTGCAGAGACCTCATATTTGGGGAAACATATTTTATAAACTGTTTCGTTGGGTATTTCAATCTCTATGCAAGCAAGCACATGCATTTCACCAGGGCAAGAGGAAACCATTCATTAAAAGAACATTTCAACTGTCAGGTGAACAATCACATGCTAGCTTTCATGGCAATTGTCTTTTTCAAAGTATTGATGTTATTGAAGAAAATGGATTTAGTGGCATAATTGATGCTTCACTTAAGAGCAGTAGACCTGGTTTTTTTATTTTTAAAAGCTTAAATTCTCAAACTACACCAGTCTTCATGAAAATTTGTCAGTTTTTTAGCACCAATTTCTCTTAATATACTTACTTTTGTATGCAATTTTGCTTAAGATACACAATTTTGAAAGTATCTTCCCTGAATATATGCAGTGTGTTGCACATTTTCAAAAATAAATATTTTATTAAAGCTTTTTCATAATACAACAAGATAAAAGAAACTAATCTAAATAAAAAAAACAAGCACATCGAAAGAAAGAGAAAAGAAGATGAGAGTCCTCTCTCAAAGGTAGCTCTTAATCCTTGTCTCACACAGAAATTGGTGGACCCTCCCAGGTCTCACCTGAGAGCCTTCCTTTCTTCTTCTGGCCTCTCCCCTTCTCTGCCTCTCACTCAATTGCACAATTCTTTGGTTAGAGAACTGCCTCACATAATTTGGGGTACTGCAAATTTTGAAGACTTGTGTTTTGATTCACATATTGTTTCAGAAAATGCAAACTTGGTAGAGTCATATTAATTTTTTCTGAAATAATAGTAATAATAATAATAATAATAATAACGCAAGCCAAACGGAATTTCTTCCCCATCCCTAGCTAATGTCAGGATGCTGTTAGCTGCTCCTGGTTGGTTGCCCAGGAAAGTATAAAGATAAGGAAAGTTTCTCACCATCCATTTTTATTTCAATCTTTACAGAGAGAGGCTATAGAACCCAGCCTCTTGGATAATGGCGTTGTCCCAAATGAATCTCTCCCCCCCCATCTCTCTCACTTCCTCATTCACCATCATTGTCACCTTGTCACCTCCACTATGGATGCTGCTAAGTGCCTTCTGTCTTTGAGCTCTTTGATCTCCTAGATTTTAAGGCTCACCAGGTTCTGTAAGATGGAGGATCTGGAATGCTTTCTAATGACAACTTGTCACCTGGGTATTGTTCTGGCTCTCCCGTGATTTCCCAGTTTCCCCCCTCATCTGCCGCTGAGCTGCTGCCTCCCTCAAACCCCTGTTGTAAATCTATACTGTCTTCTTCCTCCTCCCTGGAAGGGTCAGGATGCGAAGGCAGTCTCCACTGTTCCTCCTCTGCCTTTTCCCTGACAGCTGGTGCCAAAATTGGGCAGGACCCAAACCCAAAGGGCCAGTTCCTTTTTCTCTCTCTTTCTGTCATGACTCCCCGCCATTCCCCTACTTCTTGTAAGCCATGTGAAATTAGGCCAACAGTTGTACATTGCCCACCCCTGGGCTAATAATACCCATTGCCTACTGACTAGCAATAGCAATCGCAAAGCAAGCATTCTACTGCTGAGCTGAGGCCTCTCGCTGAGAAGCGGCTGAATAAGATTTTCTGTAGTAGCTGGGTCTCAGAGCTTCCCTGCATGGCACGGCTCCTCTTCCCTCCCTACTCTGTACAAAACCAAAAAGAAGCATGCAAAACAACAACAACCTGAAGCGTAGACTACATGATGCAAAACAAGGGAGATGACGCAAGTCTTCTCAGCTTGCCTAATTTCCACCGATTTGCAGAAGGCTGCTTTTCTTGGCATGTGATTTTGCATGCCTGGGCAGGTCACTCACATTGTGTTAGCATGGAGTGCGCAGAGCCATCGCAGACGAGATGAAGTCATCTTCTGTGTTGTCCACAGAGAGCCCTTTGAGCATTGTCAGGCAGGTGGCGCTTGCAATGCTGCAGCTTTTGTAACTTGGGGACACCCCGCAGTATTAGGATTCCCCTTCCCCTGCTCCCTGCCCAACCCAAGGTGTCCCCACTCAAATTGAAAGGGGCTCCAGCGCCCACAGAGCAGGCCTGAAATGCTCCGACCAAGGATTTACACCTCTGCCAGGCCAAGAACCCCTGCCAGCAGCATCCTCCCAAATGTAATTCAAAAGGCCTGGAAATAAACTGAGCATCACTGACAGACAATGATGCATTTTCCCTTTTATTGGCCACAGTTGCTGCTTTGCTAGAAAGAGCAGTCTGGCAAATGGAACAACAACCCAAAGAACAGCCCAATAAAACAGTGGAAAATATCTGCAGATGTAGTGGCGATGCTGGTATGGCTAGGACAGAACATAGGAATGTCAGGAGAGTCCTGGTGAATCAGATCTAAAACCCATTTAGTTCCATATCCTGCCCCCACGGGCCAACCAGAGGCCTGTTGGAAGCCTGCAAGCAGAACCTGAGTGCAAAAGTGTCCTTCCCATATATGTTCCCCAGCAACTGGGTTTCAGAGGCATGCTATTATTTTTTCTCCATGATGTTGGCCATTGACAAGCCTACCACTGTTTTATATTGCCTTCCTTGATAAATGTGGATCTGATTGGTGGAAAATGCAAGCATCAATCAATGGGGAAGAGGCCATAGCTCAGTTGTAGAGCATCTGTGTGCAGAAGGTCCCTCCCAGATTCAGCCCCTGGGGTGTCCAGGTAGGGACAAAGGTCTGACTCAGGACCTTTGTCCCTACCTGGACAAAGCCCCCTAGGTTTCTATTGTTATTTTGTATTGTAATGTACTTTTCTTGTATTATTATTTTTTTTGTATCAATATGCATCAATGTTGTTCACTGTTGGAGGGCCTTATATACCAAGTAGTATATACCGTATTTTTTGCTCTATAACACGCACCCGACCATAACATGCACATAGTTTTTAGAGGAGGAAAACAAGAAAAAAAATATTCTAAACAAAACAGTGGATGTATGATTTTTGTGGTTCATGCTGTGGCCACAGACATGTGATCTGACGGTGAGTTTGGGGTAGCCCAATGCAAAAATCCTGAGGATCCATGTGGATCTGTGCTTTGTAACCACGTTTTAAGTGGGGTGGGAAGGAAAAGCACTGAAGGGACAAGGAACACGCATGGGGTGGGTGGAGAAGGATGCTGTTAATAATGCAGAAGAGGGGTACAAGAGGAGAAGGCTCCTCTCCTCTCCCGCTTTGCTCCTTTAAAGCAAGCAGGCTCTGCTTCTCTCCCTCCTCCCCGGCTCGCTGAAAAACTTTGCTGCTATTTAGCCAGCTGAGTGGGGAGGAGAGAGGGACAGAGAGCCTGCTTGCTTTAAAGGAGCCAACCGGACAGGAGCCACTTACATGTTGGTTTCTGCTCTCTTCACTGTGCAGCAGAAGTGCTTGTCACAAGACAATGTTTACATTCCACAGTCAGAGCACTGTTGGGTTTTCCCACGGGAATGGGAAGCTGGATGTGACGTACACTGGTTTCCTGTTTTTCACTGCTTCTCTTGGTGTTTCGTTTCATTCCGAGGAGAAGGACGGTTGCTTCTCTGCTCCAGCAGAGGCAAGATGCATGTTTGTAATTTCTCAACAATGAACTGAAAATAAAGCAACTTTAAGCATGTGGCACGTACTGTTCATCATTCCGTTGTGCAAAGGACTCTGCAATTTCAACATTTTGGTTATCGGGCCCAGAAAGACGTAGATCAAACTGAGAAGCTGAGTCGGAATGCCGGCAGAGGTACAGAGGAACGGATCGCGTTATCTGCTCTGCGCGTCAAGTTTGATTGATGAAGGTATGTGCTCATGCTCCGAGCAGCCTGCCAGTTTCTAATTTATGGTTTTATGGCTGGACTTTGTACTTTTAAAGCCGTGTTTGCCGCGACACAGGCTAAGGCTTGGATGGCTGGGGAAAACGAAAGTACTTTTTACAAGTGCTTTTGGAAGCAGGACTGTGACGCAGCTCGATTTAAGCAGCAATGATGGCTAATGCAAAGCTGGTTGATGCTTTTGGGATTCCTAAGCTCAATAAGAAAAATTACACGGAGTGGGTGCAGTATTCAGAGGCAATTCTGCGGAAAGAAGGTCTGTTTAATGTTATTACAGACAACCCCCCAGCTCCAATTACAGCTCAATGGGCAGCTAAGGATTCCAAAGCACGGGGAACGCTTACGTTGATAGTATCCCCAGAAGAGCTCTGTCTGTTGCGTGGAAAGACCACAGCCAGAGAAATTTGGAACTCTTTAAGAGAGGCTCACTTGAGGACAGAAGCTGGTTCCTCAATGTATTTTTATGCCAAGCTGCATGATATGGCTCTTGCTGAAGGTGGAGATGTGCGTAAACATCTGATGGAGATGCAGAATCTGAGACATGAGTTGCAACAGAGAGGGCTGACCTTTCCAGAGGCTGTGTATTCCTTCATGATACTACATTCTTTGGGTCCAAGTTGGGAGTCCGTTGCCACTCATATTGCTGTTCAACCAACTGCTCAGCTCACAGTAGCCTATGTAACTGCCGTGATCCAGAATGAAGCAGATCGCCGGGGTGCTAGCTGCATGGGTAAGGGGGAGTCTTCACAGACGTCATCCCAGAGTGCAGTGGAACCACCAGAGGGCGCCAAAGCTTTGAAGGCAGTGAAATGCTACTCGTGTGGACGTCTAGGCCATATGAAGAGGGAATGCAAATATCCCAGGGCCAAGACAGAGCAGCGCAGCGAAAGTTCATCGCGTGGAAAAGGCCAAAGCAAAGGCAAAGGTCCGGTGTCCAGGACAACGCAGCACAAGGCAATGGTCTCACGCTTCACTCCAAAGGTCGCAAAGGTCCAGAAGACGTCTAGATCTTTCTTCGTTGTTGATTCAGCAGCTACCCAACACATGTGCAACGATAAGAGACTGTTCATGTCTTTTACACCGCAGGAAGGTGCGATTCACCAGGCGGATGACCACACGATCCCCAGTCAAGGCTACGGAACTGTTGTTCTTCACAGTTTGGACTTAGAGATACAGGATGTACTTTATGTTCCAGATGCCACACACAATCTTCTCAGTGTGATGCAGCTGAATGAACGGAACATTGACGTTTCCTTCAAGAACAAGAAATGCACCATCACAAAGAAAGACGATTATGTATTGCATGCTGAATGTGTTGATCGTTTGTTTGTTTTGTATTATGATGATGTTGTGCAGAATGATACTTGTTGCATTGCAGGTTCTAACAAAAGTTTGCATGCAGGATGTATTCATGATTTTCACAGGAAATTTGGTCATTTGCATTTTGAGGCAGTATCTAAAATGCCTGCCTTGGTTGAAGGTATGACTATTAAACCCTGCAGGTACCACATGAAGTGCAAAGCATGCGCAGCAAACAAGGTGAAAATGGCTGCGAAAGGTAAGGTGTCTAGTAGGCAAGCTACAGAACCATACCAGATTGTTCATGCTGATTTAGTTGGTCCACTATCGCCCTCTTTGGGTGGCAATAGGTTCTTCATGGTTCTCATTGATGCATTTTCCAGGTATATTTACGTGTACAATCTCAAGCAGAAATCAGAGGCTTTTCCAAGGTTCAAGGAATTCTGTGCTTGGTTGGAAAATGTGCATGGTAAGAAGATAAAAATTCTTTTCACAGATCGCGGGGGAGAATTCACTTCTCAGCAGTTTGAAACTTTTCTGACTGAGAAAGGAATTCAACACGATTTGTCCAGTCCTCGCTCGCCATGGCAGAATGGGCTTTGCGAAAGGGCAAATCAAACATTGCTTCAAGGGTTAAAAACCTTGCTGCATGATGCCAATCTTCCAGAGAGTTATTGGGCCGAAGCTCTCTCGTGTTTTGTTTACAGTTACAATCGCAGGTTATCTTCAGCGATTGGTTGTACCCCCTATGAAAAGATGTTTGGCAAGAAACCATACATCAAACACATGAGAATATTTGGTTCTGATATGTGGATTCACTCACCACAAAGCTCCAAATTAGGCAAACGTGGATTGCATGGTATATTTCTAGGTTATCAGAAAGGTTCTTACAGAATAATGATGACTGACTCTAAGACAATTAGGCTCACAAGAAGTGTTGAGTACAATGCCAAGTGGGGGGGAGAATGTGGGAATTTTCCAATGTTATCCTGATGACAGTGATGAGACTGAGGATAAGCAACAGCAACCCACACCCACTGATGAAGGTTCTGATTCTGAGTCTGAAACTGAATCGGATACTTCAGAGGATTTCAAGAGTGCGAAAGCCTCTATGCGACCCTCTGAAAGCTCTGATCAGGAATTGGAAGAACCATTGTTCACAATAGGTCACTTTTCTCCTAAGAAGGAAGAGGAGAGTGTTGAAGACCAAAGGCTGATTCGCAGGTCACAAAGAGCCACAAAAGGCAGACCTCCAAAGAGATTTGCTGATGAATATGCTAAGACAGCAGTAGCAGCTGTTAAAAGTTCCAAGAAGGTATTTGAACCTTCAAGTTTCCAAGAAATCCAGGATTTGGATTCTAAGGAAGCTGAGCCATGGTTAAATGCCATGAAGGCTGAGCTTGATTCCTTAGAAAGGAACAAAACTTGGGAGCTAGTTCCAGTAGTTCCAGGAATGAAACTGCTTGGAAGCAAATGGGTCTTCAAAGCGAAGACAGATCAAAATGGCAAGATAGTCAGACACAAAGCCAGATTGGTAGCCAGAGTGAAGTACCAGGTGAAGACTATCACGAGACCTACTCACCCACTGTGAGATATGAGAGCATTAGGCTTATGCTCAAGCTAGCTGCAGAGGAAAATCTACACATTAATCACCACGATGTGAATACAGCGTTTTTGTACGGATCTCTAGGTGAATCACTTTATATGCTTCCACCTGATGGCGTACAGGTAAAACAGGGATTTGTTTGTGCTCTGAAGAAGTCCCTTTATGGTCTCAAACAAAGTGCATGGTGTTGGCACACTAAACTCACTGAAGCATTGTTTTCTCTAGGTTTTCAACAAGGGAAAGCTGATCCATGTGTATTTGTCAAAGAGGAGGGGCAAAAGAAGCTGTATTGTTTGTTTTATGTTGATGATATTTTATTCTTTTGGAAAGATGTCACAATGTACAATAACACCCTAGCTCAACTGAAAGAGCACTTTGACATGAAAGATCTTGGTGAGGTAAACAATTACCTATCTCTGGAAATAGAGAAAGATCAAAGTGGTAACATTCTACTACACCAGTCACGAAAAATTGCTGATGTGTTAAGCAAACTAAACCTGATGGATGCTAACCCTGTAGACACACCGATGACAACAGGTTATCAGGTAGAAGACACTGAAGAAGCATTTTCTGACACTACACTGTACAGAAGTGTGCTAGGTAAGCTAAACTTCATTACCAGATGTTCAAGACCTGACATTGCTGTTAGCTGTAATTTGCTAAGCAGACAAGTTAACAATCCTACTGTTAAGGATTGGAAAGCTCTGAAACGCATAGCACGCTATTTGAAAGGCACTATGCATTACAGACTGAGATTTAACAATCAGAAGTCTGGTGGTCTTGAGATTTTTGCAGATGCAAGTTTTGGAAGTGACACTACAGACAGGAAAAGTACGTCTGGAGTTTGCTACATGTACAATCAGGGTCTATTTGATTGGTCGTGCAAGAAGCAAACAACAATTAGCTTAAGTACTTGTGAAGCTGAACTGAACGCACTGTCTTATTCACTTAAGGATTGTGAATGGTTGTTACAATTGTGCAAAGACATGAAAATTCCTGTCAAATGTCCAATCCAGGTTTACCAGGACAATAAAGCATGTTTGGCTTTGCTGAATTCGGAAGGTTGTAAGCAAAGCACGAAGCACTTGCAGTTGAAGGTGCAACATGCTAGGGAACATATTCAGAAGGGACTCGTAACGGTGTCCTATATGCCAGGTAATGAAATTCCTGCTGATGTATTGTCCAAGATTGTATCAAGGGATCAACACTGTACCTATGTACAGAAGTTGGGTTTGTACTGATATTGTACGAACACGCTGCCCAGTGATGTTCACGGAAAGGGGGAGGATGTTGGTTTCTGCTCTCTTCACTGTGCAGCAGAAGTGCTTGTCACAAGACAATGTTTACATTCCACAGTCAGAGCACTGTTGGGTTTTCCCACGGGAATGGGAAGCTGGATGTGACGTACACTGGTTTCCTGTTTTTCACTGCTTCTCTTGGTGTTTCGTTTCATTCCGAGGAGAAGGACGGTTGCTTCTCTGCTCCAGCAGAGGCAAGATGCATGTTTGTAATTTCTCAACAATGAACTGAAAATAAAGCAACTTTAAGCATGTGGCACGTACTGTTCATCATTCCGTTGTGCAAAGGACTCTGCAATTTCAACATTACATTCGTGTAAGCAGCTCCTCTCCTCTCCCGCTTTGCTCCTTTAAAGCAAGCAGGCTCTCTGTCCCTCTCTCCTCCCCACTCAGCGGCTCTTCTCCCACTTTGCTGTTTCAAAGCAAGCCATGGAGGAGGGAAGGAAGGGGAACCATGGATCTTCTGCTCACGACTGCAGCAGATCCCCCCGCCATCCGTAGGCATTCGCTCCATAACACGCACAGACATTTCCCCTTACTTTCTAGGAGGAAAAAAGTGAGTGTTATGGTGCAAAAAATACGGTAAATAAATCAAACCCAACATACTGCTTTCTTACACTGGAAGCAGAATGTAGCCATCATGGCTGGCAGTCACTGATAGCCTTAACCTCCATGAACTTTCCTAAGCCCCCTTTAAAGCCATCCAGGTTGGCGGTAGTGAATCTCAGAGTTTGACTATGTGCTTCATGAAGAAGTTCTTCCTTTAGTCTGTCCTGAATCTTCAGTGTTATCTGGTTAATCTTGCCCTGCATAGTCCATAGGACACAAAAATAATACTGGAGCTTACAAGTCCTTCATCTTCTCTTCAAAGAGCTAAGATGAGCCTCTTGATAAGATTCATCAACACAGAACTTCGCTGAGCTTCCAGAATGACTGGTTTGTTTACATGCACATGAAAGAGAGCTACGTAAGTAACAGAGCCACAAAACCAGGATTAACAAAAATTATATGAAAATATAGTGAAAAGGCTACAAAAACAGGAGCTACAGATTGCAAAATCCTTCATCGTATGAAAGCCTTTGTCCACTTTGTTCTTTGTTTTAGGGTCCAAAGAAAACATGATGCCATCCACTAAATTAGCAATTACATGAATAGCTTTTAAAAAATAAACAGCAATTAGGTTCCCAATTCAGTTTGGCAGGGGGAGGGGAGGGGAGGGGAAGTGAGGCTTTAACCCTTTGCCTACCACTGCAGTCCTAATTTAGATTGGGGGGTCCCCACACCTGCTCTTCAATTTAAAAAAACCCATTCATACATTTGCTAGTTTTATGAATTGGCATCATGTCCAATTTGCCCTCCAGAGGTCAGAATTCTGGAGTGGAGCTAGAGGAAGGGAGGCAAGTATGAAATAATACCCTAGCTTTGGGGTGATCGTGAGCAGTGCCCCATGGTATCAGCTGGGTCTAGCTCAGTGCCTGCTCAATTGTGGGAGCAGGGACTTGTGTGGGGGTTAATGTGTGGACTCAGGGTACATATGGTTCATACATCTCTCCCATGCGAGTTTTCTGTTGGATTTTACAGCGGGGACCAGAAATAACACCACTGAAGTATAATTCACTCATGGTTAGCTCAGCTTCAGTGGAATCACATCTTAGGTGAATGACCACAGGCAGCAAAGAGCAGCACCCCCACCCTCCAGACTCCTTCTCACTTTGACTAACTGGCAACTCTATTTGTGGCATGCCTCAGTTTTTATGTCATATTTGGGGGTGTGGGGTGTGCAAATGACCCTTCCATCTCGTGATGGAAACACGAGATGGTATAGGCTTTGTTTTAATCTAGCTTTCTCTAAAGCCTTTCCAAATGCTCCTGCAATTACCTTAACCATGCGGCCCTTTCCAGACACCAGTGGCTCACCAGAGCGGATTATAACACCTGAAGTGAAGTTTCACTTTTCAGCCACCCACAAAGGTGAAAAGACTGGGGGTGGGAGAACACAACCCAATAAAAACAGCCGCTCTGCTCTAAACCATTCTATGGCAGACTTTTAAGCGTTTGGATCTTTAAAGAACCTAGTTTGGATAACATTTCTAACTATGCCTTATGGCTACTAAGAGTTATTAAAGTTTCCTTAGTGCTGGTGTTTTACTGAAACACTTTTCATTCGGTTTCTTCAGGTTTTTTTCCCTTCCTCTGTGGAAGTGGATTCCATTTTTCAGCCTTATTCTCAAGGCACTTTAGCATTTCTTTAGAATTTCGGAAGGTGCGGGTTTTTGAGTTTACCTTATTGTTGCTGGACAATGCTCAGCAAATGGAATTCAACAAGCATGGCACATTCATTGACCGTGGGGGATATGAGGAAACCTCTACACGTTCCAGAACTTCACATGTGCAGAGGAACCTCTGTTCGTATCCTGGAGTATATGTCTCTGAAACTGAGGCCGTAACAGATTTAGATACTAGCTGAACAGCCATGGCGTGCAAGACAGAAATTCAAGCATATGTGCTTGTTGTCATCAGAATGTAGGTTCTGTAATTTGAGTATATGGCAGTCACAAAGGCCATGTCAGAAATGGCCAGCACATTGAAACACTAATAACAACATCTGCATTAAAGAAGGTACCATAAAGCAGTTTCAAAAACAAAACAACTGAATATCAAATCACTACGGGGTGGTCTTTCAGTTCTCTTTTGGGCCTAAGGGTACAAGACTCCAGAGGTTGAAGGTAGTGGGGAATTTAATGTGCTTTTACTTAAAGCTTAGATTTTTCAGGGAGCCTTTGAATTTCATTGAATGAAAAATGAGACCATTAAAATAATAAATTCAAGTTAGCAAATGATAGTAATAATCATGCTGTCAAAGGTACATTTGTTTCTACAGCTGTAGACCGACTCATATTTTTTTATTATACTTTAAGCTACTTCAGTAGCACCTTTTATCACCAGACCAAAAATATGAAAATTATTCAAGTCATTTATTTATTTAAGCAAGTCAATTTTGGATGAACTCTTCATTCCAGATTTTGAGAATTTTATATGCACATGCAAACTATATATACAGTAAATCCTTTCTTTTACTTTTCTTATCCATGCTGCTTAAGCTGTCATTTTCACACATAACTGAAAATGTATTAATTTTAACTCCTGAATTGTTCCCATCCAATTGCATAATCCTGAATGGCAAAATGCCAGGTTAAGATGTGATATGGTCAAGAAATAAGTCATTCTCTTAGTATTAATAATGATGATGATGATGATGATGTTTTTATATCCCACCCTCCCCAGCCGAAGCCGGGCTCAGAGCGGCTAACAACAATAAAAATAACACAACATTCTAAAATCAATTCAAATATCCATATTGGGCCTTTCTCCTCCCTACTCCCAAAGTAGGATGTGTGTTATTTTTTGACTCTCTAAAAGGAATCTGGTACCTATTCAACTGCTGGAAGGAAGGCTCATTGTGAGCTCGTTCATTTCACACAAGGCTGGGGGAATCTGTGGCCCTCCAGATCTCGTTGGACTTCAACGCCCATCAACCCCAATCAGCATGGCCAATGGTAAAAGATGGTGGTTGTTGTAGTCCTCTAATATTTAGAGAGCGACCAATCCCCCGATCCTGTTTTAATGTATTGGTAGTAACTGGTTCCACCTTAAGGGATAGGCATGTGACTGTTGTGTGTCACATGTCTGTTTACACCCCAGCACAGCTTGCTGGGAACTTCCGTTTGTGTATGCCTTTCGCTTTTCGCTGCTTGCTTTGGACACGAAAGGGATCAGACATGTTTTCCTTTAGTCCTGATGTATGCTGAATAAACTGCTTGTAAATATGCTGACACAACCTCTCTGGCCACTTCTGTTTGCGCATTATCTCTGCTGAGTTGCGTGCTCCAGCTTTTGAAGCTGTGAGTCGCAGATGCTGCAACAAGGACTGGAGATCGCCTGGCACACCGGCCAGTGGGCTGGAGCCACTGGATCAGACATGTTTTCCTTTAGTCCTGATGTATGCTGAATAAACTGCTTGTAAATATGCTGACACAACCTCTCTGGCCACTTCTGTTTGTGCATTATCTCTGCTGAGTTGCGTGCTCCAGCTTTTGAAGCTGTGAGTCGCAGATGCTGCAACAAGGACTGGAGATCGCCTGGCACACCGGCCAGTGGGCTGGAGCCAGCTGGGGGCCTGCCAACTGCCCCCGTTTCCTTGGTTGTATGCCAACAGTTGTAGTTCTCTAATATTTGGAGAGCCACCAGTCCCCCAATCCTGCTTTAATGTACTGGTAGTAACTGGTGGTACCCGGGATCAGTGGGGATGATGTGGTAATTGATTCCCTACTCTTCCACATTGTAAGAGGAAAGTCTCTTTCTGCTTCCATGCTTCTTCACTCTGTAGCAGGCCAAGGAGTGTTTGTGTTACAAGAGACACTGTCTCTGGGTAGCCTTTTTAGGACTCCTATTGGGAGTGAACCTGTTGAATCCACACAAGGACCCACCATTCATCTCCAGAGCACAAAACCCTCCTTTCCCCTGCCGCCTGTCCACCTGCCCTCTCCAGTGGCGTAGCGTGGGGGGTGCAGGGGGGCCCGGCCACACCGGGCACAACATCTGGGGGTTAGGGGGCGCAAATCCACGGGTTAGGGGGCGCAAATTACTTGCCTTGCCCCGGGTGCTGACAACCCACGCTACGTCACTGGCCCTCTCCAAGAATGTGGCAAGGGACAACCCAATCATAGAGATGGAGGACCAGCAATCTCTTGACTTGATCTCCTGGGCAAGTGGACCCAGAGGGAGGGGACAAGTGAATAGGTAGTGATGGACAGTGGGAAGGAGAGGAAAGCACTCACACAAGAGCCTCCCCAAATCTAGAGCCAACATTGAAGCCTCCCCTGCTAAGTCCATCCCAGAGTCTTGTTGGGCCTGGCATGAGACTTCCCCCTCCAAATATGCTGATACAGCTATTTACAGAGACTGGGTAAGACGGCAGGGGTTTTTGAGAAAACCATAGCTGCCAGAAGAGAGGCCTCAACAAGGAGATCAATTCTGAAGAAGCTCTGTATAAAATATTTACATTGGAATCTGCAGCTCTCTATTCCAATTCTAATCCAATACAAATATTCAGCAGCGGCCCCCAGCTAATTCGCACATTGAGCTAAGAAACAGATTTATTTATTTTTTAAGGTGAAGAATTAAAGCCAACTCCATTTTCCATGTTGATCATCTCTGCCTTTGATATTTGAACTTTTGGAAATTTCATATTGGTAGTTTTCCTCATTTAGGAATCAATTGCACATGACTGAGAAGGCCAAGGCATCTGAAAAATGCAGCATTTTAACTAGGTAGGGTTTGCAAAGATAGATATATACCTTTGGTAAATTGAGATATATGTTGTGCATATAGCTTTCATGGTTACCATAACTCTACACTCACTGTTTCTCTGCTGCTCTGTTAAGAACCATGGTTTTCAGCCTTGTTGAACTCAATTGTCTCATCTTCTCTGGCTTTCTGAGTGCCTTCTGATGATGCACAGTCCTAAACCTTGTAGAAAGAAATGGGTTCACAGCTTCCTCAGTGGCAAGTAGCAAAGAGTAGGATGCCTTTCAATATGACTGGATTACATTGTAGAACCATCACTCTCCCCCCCCCGACTCTTTTCAAAGCAGGGGTGGAGGAGGAGTCCGTTAGAGAGCTATGGAAGAGAGATTCGTGCCCTCCAGTAGCAGAGTAAGCACAATGGAGATTGCTCCAAGCACATTTAAACTTGGTTAGATATGCATCTGCCCTCGTCAAACCTGAGACTCCATCATAGCAGGCCCGGGCACTGCAGACCCCCTCTCTGGCTCACCACGACCCACCTTCGGCCCGCACAAAAGCTCTCTCTCTCAAACTCCTCTTCTTGGCCCCACCCCATGTCCCACAATAAGTTTCACTCTCAGCTCCCCTCCTCGTGGACCCACCCTCTGCCTGCACAAACTCCCACTCAGGCTCTTGCTTCCCTCCTCCTCCCATTGGATCCACCCTGTGTACGCACAGATTTCAGGAAGAGGAGGAGGATGGGCTCAAATATGTGAAAAAAGGCAGGGCAGGGCAGGAGACACTTTTCTCCCCCAAAAAGGACGATCACATTTTTCTAGGGATGGACGGCAACCCCATACCCATTGTAAAACTTAAAAATACTGCATCCAGCTGCCTGAAGCCTGAAAACCTTAATTTTGTGGGCACCTTGCCACTGTGCCTTGGATGTGCAGAAGGAGCGATGGGACTTGATTGTGTTCCATTGCTCTTGGGGGGAATTGTATGCAGGGGAAACATGGCCGCCTGCAATGTTTACATATTTTGCTAAGGTCTTTTCGACTGTCTTCCTCACCCTGCTCCTCTCCAGTGCTTCTGTTCTCATGATTTATCTGTATCAACCCGTTTCAGACCTATTTTGTCATAAGGCAAGACAACCTCAGTTTCTGTATCCAAAATTTAAATCTTTGGGGGACTTACTTTAGGAATGCTAGTGTCTTCTTTCTGAGCCATTACTTCTCCAGATAATAAATTATAAAGCCCTGGCAATCGCTGTGTAATCTGGATGAAATCTTCTATAGTAGGATACAAGTTTAAGAAAACATCCAACTTTTCTAGCATTCAAAATTGAGAATTAAATCCATATGATCCCATTCTTTCTGAGTTTACTGAAAGTTCTCCAGTTTCACCAGGAAGTACAACTACCTGCATATTAAATACAAATAAAGCTCAACACTGATCTGTGGGACCCTAAGCCCTTACCTACTGATTGTTTCTCTGTTCAACGGCAGTTCTGCATACTGGGGAATGCAATTGTCACACTGCACCACTAGCACAAGGTCTTGGGTTAACTCAGAATGCTTCTCAATTTTGCTAATCTTAAAAGCTGCTTGGGATGCAGTAGTTATTTGACTTTATCCCTCTTTGCTCGTGCAGCATCTTATAGAACTGGAGCAAAAGTTTACACATGGACAGATGATTCTTTTTTAATCACTGAAGGCAAGGATGCAGTTCATGCAAGACTTCAAACTACATAGTTCTGAACATATGGAATGCATTACCAAGAGCATAAATACGTTTAGTTTCTTAAAATAAGTTGAAATGATTATATGGAAACACAGGATGAAACGAAAGATTATATATCTATCTGCCTTTTTGTATGTCTTTTTTTTTTGCAGTCAGCTACTTTGCTGAACATAAATTGAATTATGAGCCTTTGCTATTGTATAATTACAAGTATGGAGAACCGAAGTGTTCCATGCATGAAGCTCTTCCCGAGAAAGAAAGGACCTTGAAAGGCAGTCATATCATGTTCATACACTCACATTAAAAGTGGCTTACACAGTTCTTCCTAGTGTTAAGAACCTAGTGTCACCGTAATGCAAACCTTTCTGCTTGCTTTTTTGCTTTTTGTGTGTTCAGTGGCCTCTGGGGAGCAGTTGGATTCACTTGCCGAGTTCCACAATCTCAGCAGATGGAGCTGGAAGAAAACTCTGAAAGGGCTGGATCCATGAGCGAGGCCTCAGCTGTGCAAACCAAGGTCAGTACCAAGGTTCAGCCCCAGAAGAGACTGAATGAAGAAAAAGTGCTGCGCAGTGTGTGTGCTGAGTCCGGCTGCATTTTTCTCACCATACAACCACAACAGTAATGATAATGGAGCATTAATGTACCTACTACATATGAGTTATCGACCCAACTGAAAAAACTCACAGTGCAGTCAAATCTAGCATTAAAAAAAATAATCTGCCCATTTGTAGATTGTGTTAAGTTTTAATAAATAAAATTCCAGGTTGCAAAAGCAATGTGGAAAAATGCTAAAAATGTCAACTTCTCCACCTACTGAATGGCAGAGGTCAGTTGCACTTAGAGACAGTGGCATGCTCAAGGTTACCCAGTAAGAAGGCTGGGAGGGCAAATTCCACAGGGGAAAGCCATGAACAATGCCAGACTTAGCACCTACTCAGGGCCTCTCAGATTTCCTTTTGTGAACTCGTGGTAAATTTTGCTTATGATGGTATTGGGGTGGTTTTGGGGCAGATATACTCTTCCACTTACATGGTGCATGTTCCTTCCCTTCCTGCTCATACCACAAATGTTTCCCCCCCTCTGTATCCCTTAGTTAAACTATAAAAGGTAAAGGTAAAGAACCCATAGACAGTTACCGTATGTCCAGTGAAAGGCGACTATGCAGTTGCAGTGCTCATCTTGCTTTCAGGCCGAGGGAACCGGTGTTTGTCGACAGACAACTTTCTGAGTCAGCATGACTAAACCGCTACTGGTGCAACAGAACACTGTGACTGAAGCCAGAATGCACAGAAATGCTGTTTAACTTCCTGCCGCAGAGGTACCTATTTATCTACTTGCATTGGCGTGCTTTTGAACTGCTAGGTTGACGGGAGCTGAGACAGAGCAATGGAGCTCATTCCATAGCGGGGATTCGAACCGTTGAACTTCTGATCGGCAAGCCCAAGGGGTCCGCCTTGAACTATAGCACAAGAATGCCCCTCCAGACAGCAATAAGGTGGTTTCATTTGGGAAGCATCACAGAACAATTAACAAAGACGGTCCAGTACAAATCCACCACTAATGTACTGTTATTGTACCAATGCCATGATGCAGCCACCAAGAAATCCCCAGTCTAGAGGGGTCCTCAGGACACTTTTTGCACCTTAAAGCTGGTCTTTCGAACTCCTGCTTTGTACGTGGTTGGAGCACATATGAATTAAAGGAGATGGGTGTGTTCTGCTACCATGGTGTGTACTGTGGGGCAGGCCTCAGGTTCTAAGCTCACCCAGGTGTATCAAAAAATAACTGGGGGGAAACCCGGCACCCTCACTTACAGCTCACCCGAGCTGTTCATCCTTACTTTACAAAAAGCATGGTGACAAACTCAAGTAAGGCTTGGGGAGGTGACTGTGTCATACAAAAATATACTTGCCAAGCCAAAAGAGTCAGATAAGACATCATTAAGTTAATACTTTGTGCTGTGTATGTTCTCCCTGAAGAAACCAGTCAAATCTATAGCTGGAGGCAATGCAAATAGACTGTGTCAGGGTGCTACTGTTCTGCCACCTTGTGGCCAGTCACTATCATACCCGTTAAAACTGAGGGACTGCTTACTTTTACTTTGTTGGAATTAATTGGATGGAACAAACATTTTTTTGACGTCAGTGCAGATTATAATCTGCCTACTTAGTCTAAGAAGATGAAACGAAGAGATCTTGTGAGCCAGGGCAGGGGGAAGGTGATGAATATATTACAAGGATATAGGGACATAGAATCATAGAATTGCAGGGTTGGAAGGAACCCAAGGATCATCTAGTCCAACCCCTTGCAGTGCAGGAATCTCAGCTAAAGCATCCATGGCAGAAGGACATAGGAAGCTGCCTTTTACTTGGATAGGTTTTGCCCTTTAATTAAGTTTTGCCAGTTGTGACTGGCAGTGGCTCCCCAGAGGAAGGGTTTTTACATCAGCAGTTGTCTGGTGCTTTTGAAAATGGGTAGCATCAGAAATTTACAGCGCAATCTGATTCCCTAGTGTGGCTGGGATGGGAGGGTTTGAATTCAGCCGATCTTGGGCTTTCACAGTTGCAGACCCTCCAAGTGTCCCTATTTTCCAGGGACAGTCCTGGATTTACAGAAGCCGTCCCGGTTTCCGATTTGATCCTGGAATACCCTCCTTTTCCTTAGGATGTCTCTATTTCCATTGGAGAAATGTTGAAGGGCATGGAGCTATGCGACCCCCCCACCCCAAGCCATCTGAAGGCAGCCCTGTATAGGGAAGCTTTTTAATGTTTTATTATACTTTTATATATGTTGGAAGCTGCCCAGAGTGGCTGGGGCAACCCAGTCAGATGGGCAGGGTATATATAGTAAAACAGTAGTAGAAGTAATTAAATAATAATAGTAGTAGCAGCAGCAGAAGAAGAAGAGGGCGTCCCTATTTTCATCATAGAGTTGGGCCTATGCCAACTAAGTCCTTTACCCTGGCTCTCCTCAGGCTCGGAGTTGTTGCTCACCAGGACAAAGCTGGAGTGAGACAGCAGCGAGGTCTTGGAAGTTCTGTCAAGACTTCAGGGAATTATGATCCCGGTAGCAGTCAAAAGGCAGATAACCAAAAAGAGTTTTTACCACGTAATTTATTCAGTATTCACAGAGAGAGAGAGAGAGAGAGAGAGAGAGAGAGAGAGAGAGAGAGAAAGGAACGCTATCTCTATTAAATAATGGTGTTGCTCCAAGTAAAGTCCCACATCTTCAGTCCCTCCTAATTTATGTCACCCCTGTGCCAGCTGGTCAGTGCTTTCTGTCTCTGATATTTCTGTTCTACTACTCTCACAGCCTGTCTGGTTTTGGGAGGGGGGGATGAGGAATGCTTTCAAGAGACACTGAATCTGTTAACTGTCTCTCCCCTGCTGCTTCTCCTTCCTGCTGCTCCCCCAATATAACCCAGCTTTCCCCCTCTTCAGCCTCTGAACTATGCCCTTCTGCAAACCACTGTTCTAATTCTAAACTGTCCTCCTCTTCCCAGGAAGGTGAAGAAGAAGAAGAAGAAGAAGAAGAAGAAGAAGAAGAAGAAGAAGAGTAGTTTTGATTTGATATCCCGCCTTTCACTCCCTTTAAGGAGTCTCAAAGCGGCTAACATTCTCCTTTCCCTTCCTCCCCCACAACAAACACTCTGTGAGGTGAGTGGGGCTGAGAGACTTCAAAGAAGTGTGACTGGCCCAAGGTAACCCAGCAGCTGCAGGTGGAGGAGCAGAGACGCGAACCCGGTTCCCCAGATTATGAGACTACCGCTCTTAACCACTACACCACACTGGCTCTCAGAGGGGGCAGGCGGCTCCCACCATTCCTCCTCAGTCCAGCCCCTGACACTCTGGATTGGTGGCTGCAGCAGCCTGTAAGTGTGTTTGCACCCAGTGCATTTTTTCAAAAAAAATCATAATGTTTAGGGATACTCTCATTTTGACTCAAGAAAATCACCATTTGGACAAAAGTACAAAGATTCACAAAATGTTTAGGGGTATGCGTACCCCTGTGTAATCCCAGAAAAAATCACTGTTTGCACCTGTGAGCTCCCCCCCTCCAGACTTCCCCCATATTTGCTACTGCCTCATCCTATCCAGTGCTGGATTTATGTATAAGCTAAACAAGCTATAGCTTAGGGCCCCACTCTCTTGGAGTCCCCAAAAAATGTAAAGAAAAAAAACCCTGAATGTACATTTCTAAAATATAAGATAAAAAAACAAATAAAATAAAACCTACATACAGCAACAGTGTTTTGTGTTGTGTAGGCTCCTATGATGTAAGTAATGGGCCCCGCCTGCTAGCCTGCTCCCTAAAATATCACTGGTTTGCTCATTTCTATATATAGGGTGCCTACATTCTGCATGGACTTCGCATTTCGCATGGACTTTTCAACAATTACAGTGGTGCCTCCGGTTGCGGATGGGATCCATTCTGGAGCTCCAGTTGGAGCCCGAGGTTTCTGCAACCGGAGGTGCCTGTTTTGCACATGCGCGTGGTGTGATAGAGCACTTCTGCACATGCGTGCAGCACGTAGAACACTTCTGCGCATGCTAAGGAAGAGAAACCAGGAAAAATACTTCTGGGTTTGCCACTTTCGCAACCCTAAGTTTACGTTACCTGAGAGTAATGCAAGCCAAGGTTCTCCTGTACTTTGATGGGATACATATTTTGTTATGTGCAAATACCTATTAGGTCCATAAATTAGATAATAATAATAATAATAATAATAATAATAATAATAATAATAATTTATTTATTGTTTCCCCAGCCATTCTGGGTGGCTTCCAACCAAATATTAAAAACAATACTGCATCAGACATTAAAAACTTCCCTAAACAGGGCTGCCTTCAGTTTTCTTTTAAAAGTAAAGTAGTTGTTTAAGGCCTTGGCATCTGCTGGAAGGGCATTCCACAGGGCAGGCGCCACTACCTAGAAGGCCCTTTATTCAACACAAAAAATAGTGACAAACAACAGCTGGACATATAAAGGGCCCCATTACCATCGATAGCTTAGGGCCTCATCAAACTTAAATCTGGCCCTGATCCTATCCCAGCCCAGCTCTGGTCAGAGGCAGCACCTCCTCTTGGAGAGTCTTGTGGCTGCCCCAGCCTCCCCATGTGACTGCAGCTCAGTGGCTCACCGTCTTGTATTTAGCAGGAAAAGGTGCCATTCACCTTAATGAAGGGATTCAAGCCTATTTATATAAGCAGCCTTTTGCTATGTTTCCATACATAAAACCACTTCTACCTATATATAGATATTGTCAGGGTTGCTTTTATATTAGGCTTACATAAAGTCTTTTTGATTACAACTTACGTTTATGGAGTCTGGATCTTTTTCATTACTTTTATTTATTTATTTATTTAAAAGGCTTTCCTTTTATTCCACGAATGTTCAACGAAAACGCGCCGACTATTAAAGATTTTTTTTTACTGTTTCCATTTTATATTTGCTGCACTGGAAAACATTCAACATCATTTAACTGAAAATTGGCGACTCCGTCGTTTTGGTCTTAATATAGTTATTGGCCTCTTGGGCATCATCAAAGGTTATGAACTTCAAATGCTTTGCTTTCATGGAAAAGCTTTGCCAAAACTAAAATGAAACAGAGGCAGCTACCTGAATATATATATATATATATATATATATATATATGCCTTGTACCTAATTCGAGTGCTACAGTACTAGCAACTTAATAAATTGGCCCTGCCTAGAGCATGAGGCTGGAAAAAGTTATCGAATAACAGCTTTCAGTGCTTGGTGTTCTTCAAACATCACCCCTAACAATTTGGAGGGTTGTGAGGCAGCAAATAACATTTGCGGGAGGGCCACAAGCTCAGTGCTAGAGCATCTGCTTGGCATGCAGAACAACATAAGAAGAGTCTGCTAGATCAGGCCAGTGGCCCATTGAGTCCAGCATCCTGTCTTTGCAACCAGACCTGTGAGCAAACAGATTTTGAGCACAAGAGCTCCTGTGGTACCCAGCCACTGGTATTGGGTAGCGTTGCTGGGGACAAAGCATAGCCATCATTGGCTTGGGAAGATTCCAGGTCCCGTTCCCAGCATCTCTGGGAGAGATACCTGTCCTCAACCCTAGAGAGCCTCTGCCAGTCTGTGTGTGCAATGTATTTTTTATTATTCAAAATTATAACAAGACATATTATCCAAAAACATATCACCCTTGTCCCCCCCCATTTTTCCTCCCTCTCCCCTTCCCACACAAAACCCACCCACCCCCACCCCCGACTTCCCTCAGTTCCAGTCTTTGGTTTCTCTAAGTATGCTGTTTTCTGCATGTTACAAAGTTGTATAGATCCTCAAACTATTTAGCTGATTATTATCAATAAAAAGTTGGTGAATGTTTATTCAAAACCTGCCAAGGAGTCCAGTTCGCTTTGTTGCGTCTTCAGATACTTTGTGAAGGGTCCCCATTCATCCTTAAAGTCACAGTTATCCTTGTCCTGTAGCTTATATGTCAGTTTTGCCAGTTCTGCATAGTCCAATATTGTGTGTGCAATACTGAGCTATGTAAAGCACTTTCCTGTGTTCCACCGATGCTTAGGTAATTTTAGACTCTAGACTTAGTGGTTTTACAGGTTCCCTGCCTCTAAGGCACTGACACAATAAGCTGCTACTGGACTTCCAAACGATGCTCAATATTTAAAGACGGACGGGCCACCAGGATTCAGAATCCAGACTCCTATTAAGTCAGAAAGAGGGGAGTGATACAGAAGAAGACTTCAGGGAATTATGATCCATGTGGCAGTTAAAAGGCAGATAACCGAAAAGAGTTTTTACCACGTATTCATAGAGAGAGACAAAGGAACGCTGTCTCTATTAAATAATGGTGTTGCTCCAAGTCCCACCTCTTCAGTCCCTCCTAATCTATGTCACCCCTGTGCCGGCTGGTCAGTGCTTTCTGTCTCTGATATCTCTGTTCCGCTACTCTCACGGCCTGTCTGGTTTTGGGAGAGGGGGGATCAGGAATGCTTTCAAGAGACACTGAATCTGTTAACTGTCTCTTCCCTGGTGCTTCTCCTTCCTGCTGCTCCCCCAATATAACCCAGCTTTCCCCCTCTTCAGCCTCTGAACTATGCCCTTCTACAAACCACTGTTCTAATTCTACATTGTCCTCCTTTTTGCAGAGAGGGGGCAGGCAGTTCCCACCATTCCTCCTCAGTCCAACCCCTGGATTGGTGACTGCTGCAGCCTGCAAGTGTGTTCACACCTGGTGTATTTTTTCAAAAAAAATAATAATGTTTAGGGATACTCTCATTTTGACTCAAGAAAATCACCATTTGGACAAAAGTACAAAGATTCACAAAATGTTTAGGGGTATGTGTACCCCTGTGTACCCCCAGAAAAAGCACTGTTTGCACCTGTGAGCTCCCCCTCTCCAGACTTCCCCCATATTTGCTACTGCCTCATCCTATCCAGTGCCAGATTTACGTATAAGCTAAATTACGAAGAAGAAAAATTGCAACGCAGACTTCATGGTGCTATGCCACGGAATAAAGGAGGAGGGGGGTTGCCTGGAAAGGGTTGAAAAAGGCACCCCTTGGAAAAGAATCCCGGCGAAGGCCATTCATTTCGCTTCCAACAAAAAGAATCCCAGGCTCTTTCTCACATCTCCAATTTGCTTTTTAACATGGGTGGAGTAAGCTTGCAAACAGTAGCTGCCAACTGGGCTGAGATTCTTGCAGCTCCCTCCAGAGATCCATAGTTTGACAGGTCCCGTCCTCCATTTGGCACCAGCGCTCTTTGTTTTCATTCAACGCCTCCCGTCCTGCCCCCAGCTCAGTTTTTTTTGTTCTTCTTTCTGGAGCCAAGAAAAACAAGGAGGAAGTAAAGCACTTGGGGAGGGGGGTGGAATTGATATTTTAAAAAAAAAAAAATACCACTGCATTTGTTACACCACTAAGTAAACATTAAGATTTTTCTAGGGAAAAGTATATATCAGGATTTCAAGAAAGACTTCTTCAGGTTTTAGCGCACAGACTGTAGCATGTAGATGTGAATTATTATAATTATTATTTTGACTGGATGGTAAACAAAATCCATATGACATTGCGGCTTCATAATTTTCCTCCTTCAAAGAACAACTCCTAGAAACTAATACTTTCATTCGGGTTTTCTTTTTCTCCCACAGCTTCGTAAATGATTTAGTAATATCTTTTCTTTCAGTGCCTGGCACTGCCTTGACCATACATCACAGTTCTTTGGACACAATCCTGCTTGCTCTGTGCAGGCACAGAGCAGCAAGATGCATGCAGCAGGGTCATTTAACTCAGAATGGATCGTCCTTCCATCCCTTTGTCATCTCAGCATAGGGGAAGGACCATAGCCCAATGGCAGAGCAGCTGCCTTGCAGCCTCACAGATGAAAGGTCTCATGTTTGGTCCCAGGTGTCTCCAAGTAGATCTGGTGGAAAACCCTAACTGTAACCCTGGAGAGCCACTGCCAGTCAGAGTAGACAACTGATCTAGATAGACCACTGATCTCACTCAGTATAAGGTAGCTCCCTATAGTCTTAGCTATACTGTCTGCCACTGGTGCCCTTCTCATGCACTAGGTCACAAGCAAGAACCCCAATCCAGCTCAACTTAGTTCTGCATGTTTGCATATAAGGGGTGGCAGGAATAGGAGAGAAATTTTGTATGCTTCCCATTTTAATGAGAACCTGCCTAATTCGCACTTCACAAAACAATGCACGAACCAAAATGCAGATATCGTTCGAAATTTGCGCTTCTTGAAATCTTGCGGTGCAGTTTTTCAACCTGAAAGATGTGTATGAGCATGTACATACTGGTTACATCGAATGCATAAGTGAAAACAGCAAAAAAAATGCATTGCATTGAGGGAAATAGCTGTGCAAAACAGTGTAAATTAGGCAAAATTCCATTTGAAATTGCATTTTGAAAATTCTGTCTGTCCTGAGGCCTTTTTACAAAGGGCCAGCAACCAGTTTTATAAATAAATAAATTAGAAGAAGTACATCCTGAAATGCCTCTCTGTGAGAGAGAGCGGTCACTGCCTGCTTGAAGGAGGCAGTGGTGAAACCAGTCCTCAAGAAACTCTCTACAGTGGTACCTCGGGTTAAGTACTTAATTTGTTCCGGTGGTCCGTACTTAACCTGAAACTGTTCTTAACCTGAAGCACCACTTTAGCTAATGGGGCCTCCTGCTGCCGCTGCACCGCCGGAGCCCGATTTATGTTCTCATCCTGAAGCAAAGCTCTTAACCTGAAGCACTATTTCTGGGTTAGCCGAGTCTGTAACCTGAAGCGTATGTAACCCGATGTACCACTGTATTCAGAAGATCTACCGTATTTTTCGCCCTATAAGACGCACTTTTTCCCCTCCAAAAATGAAGGGGAAATGTGTGTGCGTCTTATGGGACGAATGCAGACTCCTTGGCTTCAGCGATAGCAACGCGAAGCCTCTGAAGCCTGCGCTCCGGAGGCTTCGCGTTGCTTCCGCTGAAGCCAGGAGAGTCTGCTCTTTGAGGCTGGCGGTGGGGGGAAGCAGTGCTTCCCCCATCGCCAGCCCCAGAGGATGGGGGGCAGCGGGAAGGCGCGCGACGCCTTGCCGCTACTCTCCAACCCTCCTTTGTGCTTTTGCGGGAGATGGGGGAATTCCCCCACCTCCCACAAAAGCCCGCAAAAGCCGTGCGCTCTTTGAAGGGGCTCCGCGGCTTTTCTAGGAGGTGGGGGAATTCCCCCGCCTCCTAGAAAAGCCCGCAGGAGCTGCGCACCCTTTAAAGAGCGTGCCGCTCTTGGGGGCTTTTCCCCGAGGAGGGACAAGGGACTGACTGGCCGTTTCAGTCCCTTCTCCCTCCTGGTCGAAAAGCCCGCAGGAGTCACGTGGGGCTCCTGTGGGCTTTTGCGGGAGGTGGGGGAATTCCGCCACCTCTCGCAAAAGCAGGGAGAAGGTCTTGGAGTAGCGCACAGGCTGCGTGCAGCCTGTCCGCTGCTCCCAGAGCTGCGGGAGGGAAATCATATTTTTTCCCTTGATTTCCCCCCCCCCTGAAAACTAGGTGCGTCCTATGGGCTGGTGCGTCCTATAGGGCGAAAAAATACGGTAAATAATTCCTGGCCAGCTACCACTCTCCCCTCCTTGGGCATGGTTCTTGAGTGGGTGGTCACAGATCAGATCCAAGTGTTCTTGGAGGAAACTAATTTTCTATATTCACTTCAGTTGGGAGTTAGGCCTGGTTTTGGCACAGAAACTGCTTTGGTTGTCCTGTATGATGACCTTTCTTTGTCAGGAGAGACAGGGGAAATGTGCCCCTGTTAATTCTCCTCGATGTCTCAGCAGTGTTTGATACCATTGACAATGGCATCCTTCTGGAGTAACTGTCTGAGTTGGGGGTAGGTGACACTGCTTTGCAGTGGTTCCAGTCCTACTTGGATGGTTGTTTCCAGAGGGCGATGCTTGGAAAGTGTTCTTCTACCCCAGGGCACCTTCATGTTGGGTTCCCCAGGGTTTAATTTTATCCCCTATGCCATTTAACATCTACGTGAAACAGATGAATGGAGTTATCTGGCGGTTTGGAGTATGTTGTCAGCGATATGCTGATGACACACAGCTCTACTTTTCCTTCACACCCGCAGATGTGGCAGTGGGGGTGCTGGACTGTTGTCTTGTCTCAGCAAAGGCCTGGATGAGAGCCAACAAATTGAAACTCAGTCCAGATAAGATGGAGGCATTGTTAGTGGGTGGTTCCCTATAATGATTGGGAGGTTGGTTGTTCTTCAGGGGTTACCTGAAGGAGCAGGTGCAGAGTTTAGGGGAGGAGCCATCTCTGAGTAATCCCACTGGTCCATCCCGGTCCATGTACAATAAACACAACCATTTTTTTATTCCTCTCATGCTTCTTTTCTCACAGAACTCCTGAGTGTTTTGCAAATATTAGTATGTCAGCTCACATATTCTTAAGATTCCCTCCCCCCACACTTAGGAAGTACAGTGGTGCCTCGCAAGACGAAATTAATCCGTTCTGCGAGTCTCTTCGTCTTGCGGTTTTTTCGTCTTGCGAAGCACAGCTATTAGCGGCTTAGCGGCTTAGCGGCTATTAGCGGCTTAGCGGCTATTAACAGCTTAGCGGCTTAGCAGCTTTAAGAAAAAGGAAACAAACTCACAAGAACTCGCAAGACGTTTCATCTTGCAAAGCAAGCCCATAGGGAAATTCGTCTTGCGGAACGACTCAAAAAACAGAAAACTCTTTCGTCTAGCGAGTTTTTCATCTTGCGAGGCATTCGTCTTGCGGGGCACCACTGTAAGTGATAATGACATACGTTTACTAAAAGGCTAAATTAATCCCTGATTTATGGATCAAATCCAGAGCTGAAGCTGGCTCTTGGTGTTTGTTCTAGGTCATATAAGAAATCTGAGGCGGAATGGAATGGCTTGCAATCTGGCACGCATGGTTTTGAGGGTGTGAGAGAGCACATCTATGATGGGGGCCTTGACACTTGTCCCTACGGTGGCTGTTTTTGTTTTCACATGATACGATGCTCCTTGTGACAATTCTCCATGGTTTGTGGTGGCACCTCCACAACACTCAAGACCTCCTGAAACAAAATGTTGCAGTGGTGAGAAGAATATCCCTTGATCCCCATTGCAAGCATTTCTACACATGGAACTTCATGGAGCCAGCCATGACAGGTGAGAATTTTAAACCTTTTCCCACATGACAGCCACTCCATGCATCCCAACTCTTAGAGCTCTACATCAGCCATGGGACCATCCTAACAGTAACAAGAAATAATCTAGATATCATATTAAAGCTAATGAACTAAAATACAAAATCTTTATACAATAAACGATGAAATATTTATATAATTTGAAGAGAACCCAGAGTATGGGAATGTATATATGGGAATGTTGGTGCCAACATGACATAGATTCTCACTAAATATGCCTATGAGGGGAAATGGTTGCAAATTAATGAGCAGGTGGTATATGGCACCAGTTTAAATACACAGAATTAATAAAAGCTAATCAATGATCTGCTGGAAATGTTAACAAGGAGATAGGAGAGTTTTGTCATACATGGTCAAAGTGTGATCACGAAAAAAGATTGTGAATTTATGGTACTTTAATTAATGGTTCTGGTCTTGTGGATTATGGATAATGATATAATATAGATCTGGTTTGGTTTGTTCCTGTTACATATTTTTAGGGGGAAATCTAATGAAATCTTTTGCACACTGCAACTTCCTCTCCATGTGTTGCTTAAGAGACATTCTTGCTTTAAACCAACAATATGTTCTTTTAATTCCCTCCCCCCCCCACACACTTAGGCTCAGAAGATCACTAATATATACCGGGTGCATTTTCTTTAATATTTAACAGCAATAAATTACCAGATGATGCTTGGAAAACACCAGCAGCCCAGACATACTTATTTGATTCAAACAAAATAGATCATTGGGGGGGGGGAGAGTTGACTAAGCGCACACATTTATTCCAGCAAGTTGAAATAAATAAACATATTGTACACAAGCAAGGATTAAGATGGGGTTCATTTTTATTGAGAAAGTGCACTTGAGGATATAGCTGGTTAGTCATCTTGAGAGCCTTTCCAGAAAACAACCAAATAAGGTTGCCCTCTTATCCAGATCAAATCATATTTGGAAAGAAGATGTTGTTGTTGTTGTTGTTTAGTCGTGTCCGACTCTTCGTGACCCCATGGACCAGAGCACGCCAGGCACTTCTGTCCTCCACTGCCTCCCGCAGTTTGATCAAACTCATGCTAGTAGCTTCAAGAACACCATCCAACCATCTCATTCTCTGTCGTCCCCTTCTCCTTGTGCCCTCCATCTTTCCCAACATCAGGGTCTTTTCCAGGGAGTCTTCTCTTCTCATGAGGTGGCCAAAGTATTGGAGCCTCAGCTTCACGATCTGTCCTTCCAGTGAGCACTCAGGGCTGATTTCCTTCAGAATGGAGAGGTTTGATCTTCTTGCAGTCCATGGAACTCTCAAGAGTCTCCTCCAGCACCATAATTCAAAAGCATCAATTCTTCGGCGATCAGCCTTCTTTATGGTCCAGCTCTCACTTCCATACATCACAACTGGGAAAACCATGGCTTTTACTATACGGACCTTTGTTGGCAAGGTGATGTCTCTGCTTTTTAAGATGTTGTCTAGGTTTGCCATCGCCTTTCTCCCAAGGAGCAGGCGTCTTTTAATTTCGTGACTGCTGTCACCATCTGCACTGATCATGGAGCCCAAGAAAGTAAAATCTCTCACTGCCTCCATTTCTTCCCCATCTATTTGCCAGGAGGTGATGGGCCCAGTGGCCATGATCTCCGTTTTTTTGATGTTGAGCTTCAGACCATATTTTGCGCTCTCCTCTTTCACCCTCATTAAAAGGTTCTTTAATTCCTCTTCACTTTCTGCCATCAAGGTTGTGTCATCTGCATATCTGAGGTTGTTGATATTTCTTCCGGCAATCTTAATTCCGGCTTGGGATTCATCCAGCCCAGCCTTTCGCATGATGAATTCTGCATATAAGTTAAATAAGCAGGGAGACAATATACAGCCTTGCCGTACTCCTTTCCCAATTTGGAACCAATCAGTTGTTCCATATCCAGTTCTAACTGTAGCTTCTTGTCCCACATAGAGATTTCTCAGGAGACAGATGAGGTGATCAGGCACTCCCATTTCTTTAAGAACTTGCCATAGTTTGCTGTGGTCAAGACAGATAGTCTGTGGCAAACTTGTGAAGATTTCCTCTTTAGGCATTCCATTCCATTTTGCAAACCTTTTGAAGGTCGTATGAAAAATTTGTATGCATTTGCATGCACACATTGTTGCATGTTTGCCTAGTATAAATATGCATTTTTCCCAAGTAATTTTTCGCTAAAAGACTTCATTTTGTACATATTTGTCGCGGATCTCTGTGTTTGGACAACAGCACTGCAAAATTCAGTGAAGTATAAATTTCAAAGGAGAGCTGCATTTTGGTTCCTCTTTGGTTTGGGAAACACTGATTTGGTAGGTACACATCAAAATCTGAACTGCACAAATCTTGTCCCCATCCAAGCACTTAACACAGGGTTCCAGATCCCATCCAGCATCAGTCTGCTGCATGTTCATAGTCTTGCTCAGATATTGGGTGGTAGTCCAATTACTCTGTTAAAGAAAGAAGAAAGAAAGAAAGAAAGAAAGAAAGAAAGAAAGAAAGAAAGAAAGAAAATCTAGGTAGCAATATTGGCATTACGTTTGCAGCTACCTCAAACCTCATTTGTCAAGTAATAACCACAGTTGCCTAAGATTTGTCTTTTCCTGATTTAGTCATCTCTAGTATATATAATTCTGTGTCACTTTCGGGTTTATTCCATTAGGCTGTGTCCTGCTGCCAGAGTAATTTATATGGGCTTGAAACAACAGAGACCTGATGATCTCAGAGTAAAGAGAAACTGATGACTTTTCCATGTGTGTTACGAAATTCATGGCTTAGCCACAATAATTTAACTCTGAAATAAGATGCAATGAAACACAAAAGCTGCACCTTTTTTTAAAAAAAGAATCTTTATCTGTTACCTAAGTTTAAAAATAGAAAGGCATTGATCTCTCCGCATGGGGGCAGGCGGGGGCCCTTCAGTGACTCCATCCGTTGTCCTTGGTGGGCTTCAAATAGGCTCCTGCCTAGGCTACTTGTCTAGCTTGAAGAGCCAATTTCCTTGAGCTCATGTGATAATATTTTTTGCAAGTGATCGAGAATTACTGGTTCAAGCCCCACCATGGTGACCAAGAAGCTGTCTGCAAATCAGGCTTTTAAAGTAGACTTTGGCACATACTCCTTTTTGCCTGTCACTATAAAGCAACACATTTGCCTGCCAGGATGAAGCGTCTATTACCCATCAAGGAGTTTTACTTCTTGTTTTCAGAATGAAGCATGGGGCTTTTCTGTTGCCTTGTTGCAGTGAGAAGTCAGCTGATGAACTGTAGCATGGCAGAAGCAGAGTTTAAGAGGAAGGGTGGGAAACCAGATATGAGAGATGTAAGAAGGCACTCTGCCTTTGTTGCATGCAGAACTGTTTCCATTCTGCTGCAGTTCCTGTTCTTGGCAAAAGTTATGTTGTTCGTTTCACTGTCCTTAGTGGTGAAATTACATAACTTGGGGAATTTATGTAATAAATTACACTTTATTACATTAATTTCTACAAACAGGAAATGGGGGGGGGGGAATAACCGCTCACCAGTCATGACATGGGCGGCTTTTGTGACCCAGAGCAGCTTCCCTGACCCACAGGGTCACGCCACCGGTTGCTTCAACCCCTGGGCCGTCCCCATAGGCTGTAGGTCACCCAGGTGACCGATACCATCAGCCAATCGGCTGCAGCCCTAGGGGTGGAGCTTAGATCAGAAAGGGAGGCTGCCAGCAATGCTGGTCAGCCATTCCATATTGTTTGCAATTGAGAGCAATAACAACAGTAAATACCGATCATATCTGTGAGATTGATTTGCACTCCAGACATAGAAGGAATAAATGAACACTGGAAATTCTGCTCCCATTTTATTTTTCATTAGATTTCATTAGATTTTCTCCTAAAAATACACTGATGTCCTTATTGAAGATACTGCTCTGTAAAATTAACTGTATACAAGAGAAAGAATGGCAGGTCATGGAGGGTCTAAAATGCCACCTCATTTCTATTTTTTGTGCATTCTGCTCTTGTCACTCTAATTCTGTGACTGCTTTCTGTTGCAGCCAGTGTGGTGTGGTGGTTAGAGTGCCTGACTAGGGACTGGGAGACCAGGGTTCAAATCTCCATTCAGCCATGAAGCTGAATGCCTCTCAGCCTAACCTACCTCACAGGGTTCTTGTGGGGATTACACGAGAAGGTGAAGAACCATGCATACCACCTGGAGCTTCTTGGAGAAAAATGTGATGAAATAAAATAAATATATTCTGACAGACACTTTGTCATGGAAAGGTTGTGTTAGGGCAAAGAAAAAGTTCAAAAAGGTTGTGTCTAGGGCAAAAAAAAAAAAAGTTCGGAAAAGGCAAAGAAACAAAGACAGTTTAATTTCCAGATAGAAAGAACAACAAAAAATAGGAATTTTAACCCTCAGTTGTCTGTACCTAAGATGTTAGACACTGCATTAATAAACGAGATATCACTTATTCCCAGGGGTCCCAGTACTTCCACTTCATTGATCAGTTATTCCCTCTTGGTGAGGATCAAGTCCAAAGTAATGATCTCCTTGTTGTTTCTTCCACCTTCTGGGAAATGAAATTGTCAGTGAGGCAACTGAGGAATTTATTGGAATGTTGTTTCCCTCTTCTACAACTATTACGCATATACTCTCACTTTGCCCTCCTTGCTCCAGGCCATGGATCTCTTCACAAGTGTACACATCCTTTACATACAATGCTGCTACTCCTCCCTTCTTGTTTGGTAGACCTTTTGAACAGGTTATACCCCTCAGTTTCTGCATTCCAGTCATGAGTCTCAACCCACTAGTTTTCAGTAAAGCCTGTTATTTGCCAGTATTTGCCAGTATTAAGAGCTCAATTTCATCTTGCTTGTTCCCCATACTCTGTGTATTAGTATAGAGACAAATGAAACTGCAAGTCATTCCCTCCAGCTGCTTTCTTCTTGTAGTTTCCTGTCTTTAGCAGGTTTCTGTAGCACCACCTTGGTTTCCAGTTTAACTATGCACTGTTTGAAGAAGTACTTGCCTTCATCCTCTTGAATTGGTTTATGCCAAGAAACGGTGACTATCTTCCCCTCTTCTTTTCATTTATAGGGGAAAAAATGCTGTGGCATCTTGTCTTGTTGTTCCATGGCAGTCATTCTTTCTGTTGCTTTAACATACAGGGAATATATTTATTCATACAGGGAATATCCACATTCTGACCCTGATATTACCCCTATGGTATTAAGAAAAAAATTGCAACTAGGAATATGAGAAGGAGATACTCTGCAGGCATTTTCCAAAGGAAGCAACACCACCAGCAAACCACCAGCATTATGAGGTGCACACAGATGACCAAATAAGTGGGAATTAGTTTACTGTGGAATAGGCGAATATAAAATATTGCAATACCATATCTTGCAAAGACAAAATTAACTTTCCTTTGGCTTCTTGCTTGAGGAATATAATGAGTGGGATTGTTGGGCTTCTTTTTTTATGAAAATAAGGCTGACTTGAAAAGACATTAGCATCTTAACAGGTGTAATAACAACCTGCGTTTCTATTTAGGGATATGATTAATGTGTCTTACATTTTGGAACAACCTCAAACCATTTCCCCATCCCGCTTCCTTAGCATGACCAACGGGAGAAAATGGAAATATAAGCACTGAGAGGCTTAGGCGTGCAGTTTGGAATTTCTGTAGGTCAACCTCTTTGCTAAGCTTCCTACTGCCCTCAGCACTGGAGCAACTGTGACAGTACAGACCCCTTCTGAATCAACGTGCGACACTTTTCAGTTTTGTTGGGTGCTATGTATCTCTACAAGTGCAGTGCTGAAGCATCCATGGTGTCTTTATAAGGGGGGAAGAGGAGGAAGAAAAACCCAGGACAACTGGCAGTGCCCCCATGGCTTCCTAGCATGGCCCTATGGGGGTGTTCTGGCGGTTCCCTCACTGCAAGAAATAAGGTTGCAGGGAACCAAACAGAGGGCCTTCTCGGTAGTGGCGCCCACCCTGTGGAAACCCTCCCATCAGATGTCAAGGAAATAAACAACTAGCTGACTTTTAGAAGACATCTTTTTAGGGAAATTTTTAATGTTTGATGTTTTATCGTGTTTTTATTATTCTGTTGGGAGCCGCCCAG
Source organism: Podarcis vaucheri (assembly GCF_965113315.1). Lineage (NCBI taxonomy): Eukaryota > Metazoa > Chordata > Lepidosauria > Squamata > Lacertidae > Podarcis > Podarcis vaucheri. The sequence continues at coordinate 51,332,173 of NC_138761.1, forward strand.
AGTGGCTGGGGAAACCCAGCCAGATGGTCAGGGTATAAATAAATTATTATTATTATTATTATTATTATTATTATTATTATTATTATTAGCCATGTCGGTTTAGTGAACGTCAGCCACCATTGGCCTTTATCGACACAATCCTAAAAATTCTGACCTTTCCCTCACTAAAAGAGGACTACAGCCACAACCCACTTTCCTGGGAGAAAGCCCCACTGAACTTAATAGGACTTTCTTCTGAGTAGACTTCCTTCTGAGTAGACATATACAGGTTTGCAGTGTTAACTATTTTCTAAGGTGGTTTCCTCCCCACAGGACAGGCAGGACAGGCAGAACAGCAGATGACATATAGCACACGACTTTAGTCCAACCTGGAGGTTGTCAGCACATGGATAGCTGTGGCCAGACCATCTCTGTCTAAGCTCCTGGAAGGTACGCTAGGCCACAGAGATGAAATTTCTAACTGGTGAACATGAGATTTATATCATACACTAATACCTGGAAAACGTGCCATTACATTCTAATGTCATAAAGTTGGTGACTACCACCCTCTGGTGGAATGATGTAAGCATTAAAGAAGATTCTGATTTTTTATTTAAAAAAATGGATTGATTCAATGTTGTTGTTTTCCATTTTCAGCATATTTTGGTGTATATTATTAACATTTGGGTGGCAATTCTGGGTTTTTTTTCCTTTTTAATATTTGTGGGTGTTTGCATGTGCATGTTCCACTAATCACTAACCTGCCCGACTAACATTACATAAAGCCAAAACGTGCCTTTAAAAGCCTCGTGTGCATGTGAACAAGTCTTCAGTGATTTATTAAAATACTACAAGCTAAATATCAAAAGGCTTTTTAGGCCACATGCCATGGCTATAGAGGCATGAGTAAGATGGTACAAGCCAGCATCTAGAAATAAATTACACCCACACACACCCAGGTATGACAAAACTGTATTGGACGTTTGGTATTAAGTTGTTTTAAGATTTGAAAAAAAGTCGCAGGAAATTTAAAAAGCAGAAAAATATTGACAACTTCCTGGGCAACAGGTTTGTGTGCAAGCTATTGGTCATGCTGCAGTGATGTCACAGAAGCCTCGAGAATGGATGGGAGATCAGAAAATAGAGTCTAGCCCAGCCTTCTGGAAAAAGGGAGGTGTTTCAGTTTGCTCATAGGAATTTAGGAAACTGCCTTGTTCTGAGTCACACCATTGGTCCATCTAACTCAGTATTGCCTACACTGTCCTGTGGTGACACATCTAGGGGTTCAGGCTGAGTTGTCTCCCAGCCATACAGCTGGAGGTGTCAGAGATTGAACTTGGGACTATCTGCATGCAAGGGAGATACCCCACCACTTATCTATGACCCTTGATAAGGTGACATATATTCTCTTTATATCATGAGAACTGGGCCAACAAATTAAGAGTAACTATGAACTGAATAATCAGATGTTTTAATTATGTAATTGTACATATCACAAATGTGCATCTGGTTATATGTATTATCCTTGAAATATACTCGGAGTCATATCCTTGAAATATACTCATAGTGGTGAGGAGGAATGAAAGTTTCCCCAAAGTATCTGCTTTATATACATTATTTACACAATGGGCTGCACGTGATTGGCTAATTCCAGAATTCTCCTGTAGGCCAATCAGGTTGTGGATTCACTTCCATCTGGAGCTGGATTGGGTGGCTCCTGCCGACCAATCATACTGCTGCATTGTTCTAGGACCAATCAGGCTGCTGCATTCTGAATCCTATTGTTCTAGGACCAATCAGACTGCTGCATTTTTTATCCTATTGTTCTAGGACCAATCAGACTGCTGCATTTTGGATCCTATTCAACTCAGTATATAACAATCCTGCTGCTTGTAAAAAACAAAACTGGTAGCTTGAGTTTCTAAATTAAAAAGATTTTATATTTTAAAGTTGTTCTGAAGGCTTGAAATAAGCACTGGGACTGCCCCTCTGAATCCCGAGACACTGCGAGCTGCTCCCAAGACTTTTGATAATGGTCACACATGGAGGTTGCTTAATTTTAGACTGCACTTCCAGCTACAATACATGTGCAGCAGAGCAGCAAACATTATTTGTTCAAAGCACAAAGCTTTAAACCCATCAGTTATTTGTGTTGACCAATATAAATTATTATGGGGCCCAAAAGTGTCATGGAATTCTGCCATTCCCTTTGTGTGCTCAAGGCAGGAAAAATCCTATTCTGTCCAGCCAGTACTACTCCAAAGGCCAATTTTGAAGGTCCGTTAAAATGAAGAAAAATAGACTGCAAAGACACAGGGGTGGGGCAGAACTGTTCCAACCTTAGACCACCAGCAGAACCTTTGTGGTTTTGAACTGACTAAAATGCTGACTTCTTATTGGCAAAGTCTTCCCTACCTGCCCACTCCCCCCCCCCCCGCTTTTTGTAGTAAAAGTTATTTTTCTGGCACAAGCAGATACGACTTTTGTTCAGTCTTAAGAGCTCATAAGTCTCAGGAGCAAATAACATGCAGATCTACAAAACAGGTTTTTTATATATTATAATTCTTATCCCTGAAAGGAAAATAAAAATTGGGGCGAAGATTTGGGGAAAGAATTCACTAGCTGTCAGCAGCACATGGAAAACGTAACCTTCCTTCTCAAACCATAAACTGAAAGGTCCGGGTGTGCCAGATCTTAAATCAGCAAGCAGGTTGCAATGGGTTTGCTGTAAATGCACTTATCGTTTAAAACACCATTAGAATCATTTCCTTTGGCAGTCAGGAAAGCAGGAAGAAGCAGAAAACAAGCCAATTTGGGTGTTCAGAATGGCCAGTAGGTGTCAGGACACACCACAAGAAAGCAAAGGACTGACTCAGTCAGGTGTGCATATAAATTATCTTTCTAGAGATCAAAAGAGAGAGAGAGAAAGAGAGAGATGAAATGCATACGACACAGAGATGCATAAGATTTCTCTAAACCTCATTACTGTACACTTGGAACCAATTCATTACATCACTTGCTTCCAGGGCCGGATTTAGGTTTGATGTGGCCCTAAGCTACTGAAGGTAACAGGGTCATTGATATGTCCAGCTGTCCTTTGTCAACAACAAATTGCCGCTTTTTTGTGTTGAATATATGCTATATGGTAATTTATGGACCAAATAGGTATCTAAAGCCATTTGCTCATCGTTGCCATGTGACCAGTCCATGCAGAATGTAGGCACCCTATATATAGAAATGAGCAAACCAGTGATATTTTCGGGAGCAGGCTAGCAGGCGGGCCCCATTACTTACATCATAGGAGCCTACACAACATAAAACACTGTTGCTGTATGTAGGTTTTATTTTATTTTATTTTAATCTTATATTTAATCTTATATAATGTACATCCAGGTTTGTTTCCCCTTTACATTTTTGGGTGCCCCCCAAGAGAGTGGGGCCCTAAGCTACAGCTTGTTTAGCTTATACGTAAATCCGGCACTGCTTGCTTCAAGAGATGGGGCTTGCTGGAATCAGGGATGGAACTAGGGCTTCCAACAGGATGCAAGAATTTCTGGAGAGGACTTAGCATCTGCTGCTTTCCAGCATGTACAAGGCGTGCTCTGGAAATAAAAGGAGGTGTCAGATGTTTGCCTTTCCCCCTCTTTGCTGCAGGGCACTTAAGGTATGCCCAGCCTCCCTAAGGTATGGCACAGCCCCACTTTGCAATGGACCCCCACCACCTGTATCTGAAAGCTTCTGTTCCAGTTAGGGGAGGGTTTTAGTTTTTTGTTTTGCCTATCCCTCACCAGATTGAAGACTTTTCTGTCTGTGCTGAAATTTTCTCTGGATTTTTTTTTTAACCATTCCCCACCAGTTAATGAGAAGAGAAACTGCATTTGAAAATTATCAAAAGTGAAAGAAATCAATGAAATTCCCATGGGTGATGTATGGAGTATTTTTGTGGGTGATCAAAGGGCACCTTTCTTTCATTCTACAAATCTAAGGACCGCCAGGTCTTTTCCTGACAGCTATTCACAGCATATATATATTTTTAAGGTAAATGTTTACTTTAAAGAAATATTTTATCATGAGCTCCACCAAAATTCTGCAAAGTGAAACATACCTTGGATGGCAATGCCGGGTCATAACTGGTATCTGTGAGTGAACCTTACCCTTTGCCAGTCACTTTGAAACATCTCCAACCCCCACCAAGGATGCTGGTGAAATTTGCCCAAGCCAGGCTCAAACACCTATGAAGTGAAAAATGTGCAGTGCATATCTTTGGGGAGGAGAAGACAGAAAGTAAAGGAATAGCTGTGGGGGGGGAGGGGGTTCTCCGGACCCCTTGGGGAACTCAACAAACTTGGTGCTCCTGGAACTAAGTGTGGAGAGGGCAGCTGGATGGGACTCAGTCGTGGGCAGCCTAAGGAAGTACCATCCACCTTGGGCTTGCCCATAAAAAGCAAGTCTAGAGTGAGAGATGAGGGTAATGCCAGCTGTTTGCTGGGATTCTTCTTGTTGCGAGACTTTTGTGGGTGTGCTGAGTGTTTAGTTGGGCTCTGGAGGCTGAGAGGGAGGGTGTGTCAGAAGGAAAATGAATTTATATTCATTTATATATATTAGTAACTTTGTATTAATATAATGCGTTTATATGTTATGAGAAAAAAACCCTGCTCCTTTTCCCTTGTGGGGTTCCCAAGAGCCCATATAGAGTCCTTTTGTAGGGTCCCTATCGGTAGGAGAAAATAACAGAGACCAACCAGAGAATATTGAGAAGCAAAGCAGCTAGTAAGCCTGATCTTTATTAAAGCTGTTGGAACAGGGTGCTCCCCCCCCCCACGACACAGGAGGGGCGGAGAGGGACCCAGAACAATGGCACGCAAGCTCTTATATAGACATTTTGAATGGCCCACCCTGGAGCCCAAGACTCCCCCCCCCCCATACATCATAGATACATCACAGAAGAGGCAGTCTACAGCAGAAAACCTGTCTGCCAGGTTACCGGAGAATGATAACTGATTACATTATTTGGGCAGTCTGGCGATTCCTTTGTAATGGTAAATACTCAGTTCCTGAGTCCAGGTCACAGGCTCGCCCTATTCATATCTTAAATGTGCCCTTATGACAGGATTTGTGAAAGAGACAATGGGGAGATTTCCCATTTCCTTTGACCTTGCAGAGAAATATTTGAGGTCATTTTGGGAGAGAGAAAATGGTTTCAGGACTTTTCTGTGGGTTTCAGACATGAGGTTTACATATTTGTATGTGTTTGCTTGGTACATTTACGAACATCTATTTTATATATATAAGACCTTAAAATTCTTATAACATTATACATAACTGTATTTTTGTAATAATTTCTTTAAGTTGTGTGTTGCTTCAATTTTCTGTAAAACTGTTTAGAGATGTTTTTAATATATCAAGCGGTCTAGAAATTAAATGATCAATCAATATTTAGGCAGAGGATGTGTATTTCAATGCATGTTCAGATGTTATGAAGGCACATGTGTTTAGGAATTGCTCTTCTCCCCTTTAAGCTGAGTACAGGCATATCCGAATCAGTGCTGAGATTTGGCCACAGGCCACCTAGCAATAGTAGAAATCCTGGTGAAGTAAAAAAAAAAAAAAAAAGAGTGTTGGATGCTGAAGGAAGATTCCCATGACAGCAAGAAAGAGAAGAAGCTCTTTAGCAGATTCTATAAACCAGCCAGACTTCTCATGTGTCCATTGGCTGCTCCCGAATTCCTGTGAAAAACTCCCAAGAAGCCTGTTGCTTGAGGTCTGCATTGTCAAAAAGCGTTGGCTTCCCTGCAGGGCTGGCAGGGGAAAGATGTCTCTCTCAGTTCTATAAGTGCCATAGGGATCCATGCCAGTATTATGTTCACAGAACCAGAGAACAGAAAAAGCAGAGGTAATAATAGGAAATGCCAACATAAGCAAATTTTCAAAATGGAATGACATTTTTTGAGGGGTGTCAAAAAGTGTGTGTGCGTGCATGTGCACACAGAGAGAAAGAAGTGGTTGTGTAAAGAATTCTCTCCTGAATATGTCTTTTGTCCTTGTTGCTGTACTGTACTCAGTAGGTCTCAACTGCATGATAACACAATTTAAATGAACACTGATTATAAATCCATATCTTTATTGTTGTTTAGTCATTTAGTCGTGTCCGACTCTTCATGACCCCATGGACCAGAGCACACCAGGCACTCCTGTCTTCTACTGCCTCCCGCAGTTTGGTTAGATTCATGTTTGTAGCTTCGAGAACAATGTCCAACCATCTCATCCTCTGTCGTCCCCTTCTCCTTGTGCCCTCAATCTTTCCCAACATCAGGGTCTTTTCCAGGGAGTCTTCTCTTCTCATGAGGTGGCCAAAGTATTGGAGCCTCAACTTCACAATCTGTCCTTCTAGTGAGCACTCAGGGCTGATTTCCTTCAGAATGGATAGGTTTGATCTTCTTGTAGTCCATGGGACTCTCAAGAGTCTCCTCCAGCACCATAATTCAAAAGCATCAATTCTTCAGCGATCAGCCTTCTTTATGGTCCAGCTCTCACTTCCATACATCACTACTGGGAAAACCATGGCTTTAACTATACGGACCTTTGTCGGCAAGGTGATGTCTCTGCTTTTAAAGATTTTTTAAATTTTTTAAATCCATATCTATTTAGCATCAAAGAGAAATAAAATATCCATATAGATCAGACCCCAGTTCCAACACAGACCTCACTCCCTAGGCTGTCCTCCTCTGATTTATGTCCAGATTGTAATTCAGAGTTCAGTTTGCCAAGAAGAGAATGCAGTTACACCAAAACAATAGCTATGACTTACTGAGGCAAGGCAATATTCACAGCGCTATCTTCTGCCAAAAAAAGGGTCAAAGGACAACAGTCAGGCAGAATGAGCAGTTTAGGTAAACATGCCTGGGGAGATCATCACTGTAGCAGCTCATATGTAAGCAAAAACAACCAGCTACATAGTGTGCTCTGTGACATGTATGGGGGAATCTTGATTGTTCTGGACCATCCAATTAAACCTGTTTGGAGACACTGAATGGCTTCTTCACCTGTGCTATGAATCTACGATCCATTGTAATGTGAACACTTCTAACTGGGGGATACTGAAATCTCTGAAAACAGATCAATTAACTAGATAGTTTTCAGTTAGATTTTATGGGATAAAAAACCCAGAAAAGCTTGAAATATCTAAGCTTTTCTGGTTTTTTAACCCCATAAAATCTAACTGAAAACTAGGAGTAGCAGGGGAGGTCCTCCCAAGTTAAAGTGTGATGTCAATAAATCCCCCATTTTGGTCAGGGCCACCACAAAGCCAGAGAGTGTTCTCTCTCTCTCTCTCTCTCTCTCTCTCTCTCTCTCTCTCTCTCTGTGTGTGTGTGTGTGCTGATACAGCTCTGTTTTCCCCATATAATATCTCTATGAGTCTATAGGTTATTTGCAAGAAGTGGGAATGTCACAAATGTTGCCAGTGAAGCATGGAAGAGTTTGTGTTTGTTTGTTTGTTTGTTTGTTTGTTTGTTTGTTAAAGCACAGCAGGGGATTTTATATATATTAAAAAAGTAAAGTTTCATTTAAGCTATTTAAAAAACCATATTGATCTGCCTTAAGAAAAACAAAACCTAGAGCTCTTCAAAACTTCACAGGCAGTGAAGTTAGTCTCATGTCCTAGATAGTCTCATGTTGTCAGGCCTATTGGAGACCTGTAATATCCTCTAAAGCTCATCAGAGGATATAAGCAACCATTAGGAAGAAATACCAGTGTGAAGCTTTAAGAGATGGAAGAGACAAACCTGTACACACATATCCTTAAACTTCCCCCATAAAAGGTTCCTGCACCTATTTTTCTGCAATTTGGCCGATCTAACCCACTTGGGAGGGGCTAGAGTGCCTGTAAATTTCATCCACTTTGGCCAAAAGGGAAAAAGTTACGACCATTTTTGGATTCCCCATTATAGTGAACACGAAGCTTTGTTTCATACGCAGCAGTTCAGCGACTAAATTGCAGACTGAAGTGTCATATGCATAGAGGAACTCAGAAGCAGATCAGAATTTCAGAAGGCACACAGATATAAGGTGGAACTTGGGGTCTGTTTGTACCCCTACTATAAACCTAGCAATGTGCTGTACCATGCTTCCCGTCCCCATTTTTAAAGGGAATATCAAGGGATGAGGGATATGTGTGTAACGCCACGTGTGTGTGTTTTTCCCTGGCATTTACATTTTTGAAGGCGCAAAAATGGAAATGTTGACAGTGTGACTAAACTAACCTGTCATTAGTTGCTGGAAAACCAATCTTGAATCATAATGTATTCAGGTTATTTATGGATCTACTGTAATGCCATGTGGTAAAGTCTGTGAGGCGGGGGAGGGGGAATGCAGAACTGGTTCCATTTATATTCCACAGGAATGGCCCTGACAGTAAATCTCGAAAAAGAACAGGTAGATTGACCGAGGTGGCGTAATGTATGGAGAAGCTGAGCTGTTGCCACAAACAAATGTCAGCAGTCATGATTCACTAGCAATGGGGTTACCCTGTTTTAACCACTAATTGATGAGGTGCCAGCAAACACCTTGTGAATATGACCTTGCCTGTATCCCCAGCAAACACATCCTGGAAATTCGACAGCCACATAGGTCAATTACAGAGCAACGTATAAATAATGGTCACCATAAATGTGCTTTGCTATTTACAGTCAATGATATTTCCCCCCGCAAAATGATAAATCCAGCCGTTCCAGTCAACAGCATCTTTGTTACTCAGCGACCCAAGTTCAGGATGAAGTCAGCGTCGTCATGTAAAGCAATGTAATAAACGACCCTAAATATAATGCTATTAATCACATATAAAAACAGGGCTTCAGCAGACCAAATGGCTGAAAAATACCTCTTCAGCGACATCAGTGAGGCTTTTCTTAACTGAAAAGTTGTTGTCTGCCGCACCAAGAATGTCAATTAGTGTTGTCATTTTGAAAGGTGGGTTGTCCAATGGTTCATCAGCAAGAACAACACCCAGATAAAGAGGTGGACAGTGACTTTGTCTTCGAATGAAGGAAATGAAAGACAGGTATTTAAATAATTAAAAGAGTTCTAAAAAGAAGATAGGAATTAAAAGAAAGACAAGATTCCAAGCTATCTTATGGTACACTTCCACATTACAGTGGTACCTCAGGTTAAGAACTTAATTCATTCTGGAGGTCCAGTCTTAACCTGAAACTGTTCTTAACCTGAAGCACTACTTTAGCTAATGGGGCCTCCTGCTGTTGCCGTGCTGCCACTGCACGATTTCTGTTCTCATCCTGAAGCAAAGTTCTTAACCCAAGGTACTATTTCTGGGTTAGCGGAGTCTGTAACCTGAAGCGTATGTAACCCAAGGTACCACTGTACAAGTCTGTACAAGTAAGAGCAAAATGACTGCTAACTCTGTGTGTTGACAATTGCTATTCTATTACAGAAAAAAAATGTAAAATATTGAGAGAAAGCTGAATGATGTATGCTAGGGGATCGGGATAAACCTGCGAGTTGCCCAATTTTTCACTTTCCCTGGAAGAAGGGTACAAACACAGCATTTCTAAAATAAAACCCCTAAAGTTGGAGGCAAAATTTCTTAAGTGCAAACCTAACTAATTTGCACTTCTTAAAACAATTCACATACCAAAACAGTTCTCTTTGAGAAGAGCTCTTTGAGAACAGAAACCTTCTGATGCAGATCTCCAACTAAAGCATATGTACAATATTGTATGCATTGGCATAAAGTGTGTGCAAAAAGGTGTTTATTAGTGAAAACAATGTACAAAAACACATTTTATTAGGGGGAAATTACTTGCAAAAATGCATATGCTAGGAAAAAAATGCATACAAAATTGCATGCATTAGGACAAAAGCGCATATCTGATGTATATGAATTTTCATGCAGACTTTAAAATGTATACTCAAATGTATGTGGAAATGGGTTGAACCCTATTTAAGATTAGAAAAATTTGAAACCGAGAGAAGCCAAAAATTGACAGATTTCTCCATCCCTATTTTTTACTCCATTAAAACACCAGAGGGCACCATCAAGTTGTGAAATGTTTTGTTTTAAAAGCGCCCAAAACTTTCTATTTTGTATAAATATATAAATGCTGAAAAGCAACAAAACTGTAGAAGATTAAAACAAGCTAAACTGTGCATGTATTCACCCTTTTAAAGTTACACTGTGTTGTCTTACTTCTATTAAATGGAATGCGACAACATGGCAACTAAGGTTTTAAATTTAGCTATATTTAGGATGCGAAATATTTTTTCTCCCCTGAAGGTTATAACAACCTGTTCCCTAAACATCACAAGAGTTAGATGATTTTGGTATGTTTTGAAAATGCTGTCATCCAAGAGTCACCACATTATTATTTTTTCTTGTTTGGCGCTATTAAATATATTGGAAGAGATGTTCTTGCTCAGAGTTCACAGTAGAACAGAGTAAATCATTATGTATCTTGCTCTTCAGGGGTTCTCAAATGACATGAGCAATGCAGTCGTAAGGTTATTTACTCAGAAGTCCTGCTGGATTCATAGGAACTTCCTTCTGAGCCAGTTATGAGTAGGACTGCAGACAGTATACTGTAGGCAGCACACTTACTTGAGAGTAAGCCCCACTGAACTCAGAAGAGTTACTTCTGGGGAGAGGGCTGTAAGTCACAAGAAGTAGCGTTGGGTGGGCTGTTTTCCCTCAGTTGTAAATGGGATCCAAAGTGGGGTGGATTCAAAGAATCTGGGAAACTGAGATAATGGCATCCTTCACATTTTAAGAGGGAGGGACCAAAAGAGGAAGAGGTCTGACATATCTATCAGTTTAGGTTTCTCTCAGTGTGAGAGCCAGTGTGGTGTAGTGGTTAAGAGCGGTAGTCTCGTAATCTGGTGAACCGGGTTCGTGTCTCCGCTCCTCCACATGCAGCTGCTGGGTGACCTTGGGCTAGTCACACTTCTCTGAAGTCTCTCAGCCCCACTCACCTCACAGAGTGTTTGTTGTGGGGGAGGAAGGGAAAGGAGAATGTTAGCCACTTTGAGACTCCTTAGGGTAGTGATAAAGTGGGATATCAAATCCAAACTCTTCTTCTTGAGTTTCTCACTTTTCCAAGTTCAGCTTGCTACATTTGTTGTACAGAGTTCTAATGAAAATAAATCCTAGTTTGAGGGCACATTTCTCCTAGTACACTAATTTGTGCCAGCAGTTTTCCCTACTGTACAGTGGTACCTCAGGTTAAGTAGTTAATTCGTTCCGGAGGTCTGTACTTAACCTGAAACTGTTCTTAACCTGAAGCACCACTTTAGCTAATGGGGCCTCCTGCTGCTGCCGTGCTGCCGGAGCACGATTTCTGTTCTCATCCTGAAGCAAAGTTCTTAACCTGAAGCACTATTTCTGGGTTAGCGGAGTCTGTAACCTGAAGCGTATGTATCACTGTATAGTAAATTTTCAATTCCTATATACAATATGCAAAAATTTGGTGGGATGGCTCCATCCTGAAAATCTGGGGAAGTGCAAATTTCCAAGGATAGCTGTGCTTCACTTTGTGAATTGTGTCAGGAAGTGTGAATTAGGCAGGTTCTGATTAAAATATGAACCATGCAAACTTCACATCTGCCTCCTGCACAGTGAATCAACATACGTTGAGGAGTAAGATAATGTTACTGCCTAGATCATTATTATTTATTCATTTATTTATTACCTGTGCTATAGATCATGGGGGGAAGGTTTAGCACCCCCACATTTGCACTCCTTTTCTCTTTTACTAGGAACCCAAGGCCCTACTATATACATAGACCTCTAAAGAAGCTTATAGTCTGGGCCTGCAGAAACATAGTAAATCTATTCAAGATGTCCCCAACCTGAAATGGACAAAGTTCAAATCGGGTCATCATCTCGGATAAATAGTGATGAATGCCAAGCCATTAGGTCAGCTCTCAAGCACATATGTCATCGTTGTAGCGATCCTTCCAGGCAGGTCACACAAACTTCCTGCCCTTCTCTGGGGAGTGATAGGCTGAAACTACTGTAGTTTTCTCTCATCTCCCGAATGTTCAGCCAAGGAAAGGATCCTCAGCCCCTGGGCCACTAAAGAGTACACAGGATTTGGCAGCACACAGGAAGCCTTCACTGGTCCAAATGCTCTCCTCTGGGATAAATGTGTCAACTTGTTGTGAAGTTCACCTGGGCTGCGCAGGAGAGAATGGGAAGTGTCAGCGCAGCAGCGCTCAGGGCTAATCCTGGCAATAAGTGGACATTCCTGCCACACAGCACAATGACTCACAGGAATGGGCTGTAAATGGGCTTCAATCCCTATTTTTCTCTTCACTGGACTGTGGCTTTTAGTAATCACATCAGCAACACAGAGTCACATTTGCCTCACAAATCAATAAGCTCAGCAAATCAAATGCAGCCAAGAACCCAGAGCATTATGCTGCACCTCGCATTTTCATGTTTACATGCTGGTAGTCATTGCATGGAGAGAGAGAGAGAGAATGTACTGTTCCAGCAAGAAGGAAAGCTAGCTGAGAGCAGAAGAGATATTTGTATCCCTTGCTGAAAAAACAAGGATTCTTTGGCAGTTCAGAATAATGTTCTGCTTGTTTGTAGGTGTCTGTAATAAATTCATGGACTACATAATCCGTCCATGCTGTTTAGTTTTGGGCAGTTTATTCTGACTAACAGGAAGTAACAAATGTTGTAACTGAAGAGTAATGGCTTACATATAAGGAGACTTTGAGTCAACCAGAACCCAAAAAAGCCAAACATTATTTCCCACAAGAAAAGCCAGTAATGAAGTGAACGAATTTCCTGGTAGAGCTTTACCCAGTGGACAAGTCAACCCTTTGTCTCAGCCCCTGTTTTAATGGGACTGTTCTTCAAAAGCTTTCGTGTTGGTCTAAGACATAAAAACAAGACAAAGGACATTTTCCCTCCGTCACCCGCATCTCTCTTCCTCAAATGGGTCCTGGATGTGCTGTTCTGTGGGCTTTGATTTCCCTCAAGCCACACTGACTGAGTCTGTAAGCTGTTCCTGTGAGCTACTGTAAGCCAGGGATGGGGAAACCTCAGATCTAGGGGCTGAATGGGCCTCTATATCTGGTTCCCTGAATTCTTCCTGAACACCCTTCACTGGGCCTGCTCTGCACCATCCTCAAGTGCTTTTGCCTGGCTGGAAAGTGTTCTTGAACTCTGATAATTCCTTTTGATTGCCTGTGGGGAGGATGGAGAAAAGTTGAGCATGCGTGTGTAGAGAAATCTGGGAGGTGGGGGGCTGGAATATAGCCTACTGAGCAAAGGTTAAGAGTCACATCTGCTCTGCCCGCCCATTGTCTCTGTCCCTTACCACCACAGCCATGTGCCCCTCCCCCAAATCATGCCCATGGTCAGCCCTCAGTTTGGAAAAGTTAGAAGCATAGAATGGTGGAGTTGGTTGTTTACCTCTGATGTGGAGCATGTGAGACATGTGCAGATCTCATGCAGATCCCCAGTAGTCCATATAAGAATTGCAAGATGGGGTGAGTGATAGAGTGCACATGAGGAAAAGCTGCACAAAACTGCTTAGTGTGCCTTTGTTTCCATTAATTTCCAGTAGTGCTACATTCACTTTTTGTGTGTGAAGCTGAGAAAATGGCCAGGTTCCTTTGTATTTCTAAATTGGATATGGCAACCTCTCTACTAGTGGGACTGTGGCTGCTGGTGAAAGTATCTGAGAAAGAACTCTGGAAAAATATATGCCCTGACTGAACCAGGAAGATCAACGCATTTCCATATGTGTGCTATGGACTGATGCAAATTATGTACCTGTTGTATCCACATCACATTGCTTGGTGCAGTTGTGGATGTGCCACATCGACAAAATCAGTTCCTGCTGGGCAAAGTGCCTAGAGGTTATCAGGATGAGGTATTGTTTAGGGGACAACATTTGGTGTTGGGAAAGATGGGGGGTTTTTTGGCTGATATTTTGAATTCTGTTCCTGCATTTCTGTTGTTGGGCCTTTTTATGAATTTTGAAGACTCGAGATAAGGCAGCTTAAAGATAATGCTTTGATTAGCTGGTTATTTGTGTACCTGTTTAAATTTTGCTACAGTGTTGTAACTCTGTTACTGCATTATCTTGCAATGTTATCATCTGTTAGGTTTTCCCTCTGATGTTGTGACTTGCTTTGAGCATGGCTTACTGTGGAAAAGCAGCATAAAAATAAAAGATGGGAATGACGATCAGGAAAACTGGATCTAGAAACACTCCCAAGCCACAAACTTCAATCTAAGGGGTAGTATAAGCCCCACCCAGAATGAGATGAACACAATAAATACTTATGTGCAGCGCCCCTGCCATATATGGATTAAACATCAATTTCTAAGTATTTTATCAGACTATGAGTGAATTCTGGCACCCATTTAGGACATTCACAGCTATTAACAGACACAAGGACACTGCGGGAGGGACTTCCTTGCACAACCCTGTTTGCCCATACTGTTTGCCACTTTGAGTCATCCATGTTCATCTCCTTGAGTCTCAATTACCCTCTGAACATTATTTAATACCCATCACAGATATTATACTGCTTTAGGGATGGTGCTAAGGATTTTAAAGGTGACACCATATCCTTTACTTCCTATGACTTCTGGGAGGCAGTCTGCAAGCACACTCTATCTTACTAAATACTCAGCAAAAGAAAAAAGTGTCTAATTACATTTTTTGGTCTGGTTTTTCATTCTGGCCGCATAGAATCATCTTTTCAAGCCAGCGTCTCAACGGCCATCAAATAATAACAAATCTCACTGCCTGGAAATTTGGACTGGATTCATCTAGTCAGGAGATTAAAGGGTACACACAGTATAATTCATCCCTTTTGCCATTCACTAGACCCCCACAAAGGAGCATCAGACATAATGAAATTCAGCCCTCTAGAGAATCCCAGCTCGAGGCTAATGTACCTCTCAAGTGCTGCCTAAACATGGTGGTCATAAGTGATGCATGGATCCTTCTCTTGACCATCTGCCCAGGTATAACTTTCATCCGCTGAGATTCATTCTATGAGAAACAATTCCTCTTGCCGAGCTCCAGCAAATTGTCTGGGAACTTGATTAAATACCCCCAGTTCACTTCAGCCATCAATCACTCTTGGTACTCCTTTATTGCTTTGAGCACTACAAAGCAGAAGAAATTATCCTTTGAACAACCACAGTTCTGTATGTCAGTAGCATTACCATCTGCAGTGGTGTCCGTTTTCTGATCCAAATCAAAAATCAAGTACCTACTTGAGATCTATGACTTCAGAGTAGATCAGAGACCTGCTGTTGCCCCAAGGGGAGCTTTTCTATATGCAGAAGCGGTTTCTGCGGCCACATCTGGATTCCCAATTCCTTAGTAGCTTAGCTTAAATTGCACATCACACAGTATACTTTCTCATTTAGCCAAATAATATCCATTTAAACAAAGCACTGGATTTCTTTGTCCCCTTTCTGGTTAGTCGTCTTCCTGTTTTCACAACTGCAACAAATGTATTCTAAAAGGGAGGGGGTGGGTCTGAATGTTACACTGATCAATGAATTTCTACACTAGTCCTGATGAAGATACCAAATGTGTTAGAGATAAAAATGACTTCCAGATATGATAACAATAAGGGTTTCCTTTGAAGTTGGGGGTAAGAAGTTCATATTTATATGCTGCAGATCAGAAGACGAAAAGAAACACTGATCAGAATCTACATTCATAACTGAAAATGGCACAACTTTTTTTTAAGTTTGGGTCCATTTGGATACTGTGATATTGTGCCAACAGATGATTCAAGGTTAGCATTTTTGCCTTACCAAGTGATGCTAGACCCATGCAATTCATAAGCAAGAAATATGAGAAGTTTATCATACTTAGAAACTGTATAAGATGCAGCATGATTTGTATACTGCATAGAAAGAGGAGCATGTGCACTTAAGCCAGCTGTGTCCCACTGCTTCGTTAGGAAGTAAATCTGGAAAGCAGCTATTTTACCACACACATCTCTACCTGGCATGCGGAGCTTTACGTCCTTGCGTCAATCAACGCTGAAATAGTGTGTCTTGTATTCTTACTCTCCTATGTTAGTCTTGCTATGCTTCTAAAATATCCTGCCTATTAACAGAGTGTATAAATAAAACTTAAATGTTTGAAAACAACCAGTTGTGTGTCAGAAGTCAGAGTCAGGAATAGGTCAGTAATAAAACACCTGGTATCAGTGAACTCTTTATTCATAGAAACTAAAACAGCGCAGGCCTAGTGATCAAAGCAACTCTACCCAGTAGGTCTTCTTCCAATGAAGCAGTTGTGAGGAGGTCTGAAGGTCTCTGCTTTTCCACCACTCTCTAAAGTTCCTCCTCCAGCAGCCTAAGGCTTCGTCGTCTTGGCTCTCATTACCCCACCCTCTTCTTTTCTCTGTGTGTTCTGGGAGACCAGGGAGAGGGGAGTTGGTCACAGCAGCAGAAGGAGACTCCCTGGCTTCTTCAGCAGTCTGCCTCATCTCCGTCTCTTAGCCCACCTCCTCTCCTGCCTTACAGTCTAGACTGTGCTCTGCCCCAGCCTCTTCCTGCTCACTAAGCCTTGTTGCCTCTTCAGCTTCTGACACCTCTTCCTCCCAGTCTGCTTCCTCTTCTTCCTCTGATCACTCATCGCCATCCAGTTACCAATCTCCTGGCTCTCAGCTTTCATCCCCTGGGGGTTCCCTTGGGGGTTCCCCAGCCTTCCACTACTCCTCTGCATCCAGCCAGTCCACTGTGAGCTCCATTGGCATCTGTGCAGTTTCCTCCTAGGAGAAGAGGCTGCGACAGCCTGGGTCAAGGTAAGTATTAATTAGATGTTAGCAGCTGGGAGAGAATTTCCATTTGGTTCATATTAAAATGTGTCTAGTTCCCACTTACTACAACAATAAGCTAATTGAAATGAAGTTATTCTTTGAGATTTGCACTTCTCCAAATTTTGGAATTTTGTGCTCTCCAACACAAAAATACAGTGGTATCTCGCGGGTGGCGCTGTGGTCTAAACCACAGAGCCTAGGACTTGCCGATCAGAAGGTCGGCGGTTAAAATCCCTGCAACGGGGTGAGCTCCAGTTGCTCAGTCCCTGCTCCTGCCAACCTAGCAGTTCGAAAGCACGCCAAAAAGTGCAAGTAGATAAATAGGTACCACTCCAGCAGGAAGGTAAACGGCGTTTCCGTGCACTGCTCTGGTTCGCCAGAAGCAGCTTAGTCATGCTGGCCACATGACCCAGAAGCTGTCTGCAGACAAAATGCCAGCTCCCTCGGCCAGTAAAGCAAGATGAGTGCCGCAACCCCAGAGTCGTCCGTGACTGGACTTAATGGTCAGGGGTCCTTTACCTTGGTTTATGAACAGTCCTGTTGATGAACTATTCGGTTTATGAACTCTGCAAAACCATAAGTAGTGTTCTGGTTTGCAAACGTTACCTCGGTCTATGAATGGAAGCAGAATGGTGGAAGGGCACTGGCAGCAGGAGGCCTCATTAGGGAAAGCGCGCCTTGGTTTAAGAACAGATTTGGTTTAAGAACAGACTTTAGGAACAGATTAAGTTCGTAAACCGAGGTACCACTGTATGTGCAAAGAAAGTAACAGATTAGTGAAAATAACATAGTATTGTGTTAGGGAAATTGCTTGCAACAATGTGTTTAATAGGAGTCTCTTTGCTAAACTGATGCAGGAATGTGCTAAACTGAATTTAAGACTGGAAATGGAGAGAAACTGAAACTGATAGATCCAATGGGACCATTGGAGAGTATGGTAAGTCCTTGCTCCATCACTTTGTTCAAGGTTAACCAACATGGCACCTTCCAGAGGTGGTGGGCTATAACTACCACTAGCCCCAGACAGCGGGGCCAATGGCTAGAGACCATAGTCCAAAAGATTAGGAGGGCAAAAGGGTCCTTGCCCACAAAAGGCTTGCCACACAAAGATCACTTTCAATCCTTCCTCATTGTGGCCGTGTCTATGTGGTCAATGTCATGCACCCTGATTCACCCTGTGAGTCCCATCACAGACACCAGTCCCTTAATGTTCACTTAGCAAACTAGCACATACAAAGTGGGACCAGCCACAAAATGTTGCAGCATAAGAAGAAGAGTTTGGATTTGATATCCCACTTTATCACTACCCGAAGGAGTCTCAAAGCGGCTAACATTCTCCTTTCCTTTCTTCCCCCACAACAAACACTCTGTGAGGTGAGTGGGGCTGAGAGACTTCAGAGAAGTGTGACTAGCCCAAGGTCACCCAGCAGCTGCATGTGGAGGAGGGGGGAAGCGAACCCAGTTCACCAGATTACGAGTCCACCACTCTTAACCACTACACCACACTGGCTCCCGCCAGAGTTCTCCTGTTCTGAGTGCCATGTCCTCTTCCAGGATATTCTATTTCCTCCCCAGCTTATGTCTCTCTTATGAGATGCCACTTTTCCTACAACAGGGAGCCATATTTGGAAAACTGAGCCTATTAGCATATAGGGTCAATGATTCTTCCGTATGCGGTGGCAGGTACCACAAAGACTACAATGGAGTGGCCATCTCAGGGAAGGCTGTCAGTGGCAATTGCAGTCTCCAGCTCTAGAAAAATCAGTGGTGTGTGGGGATTTTATGGGAGGGCACTGTATATTAATTCACGATCAGTGTCAGGTATATGGGGTGAACACAGGGGGTCCCAAGTGGCTTTCCCCCACCATCTGCATGGCTGTGTGAGTGGCGTGGGTTAAGGCTGAACTCCTTTGGACAAAATCTGCTTTTACCCTTCCCAGCTTCATAGGCCCTATACACATACTATAAAATTTACATCCCTACTCAGCATGGCTGTCAGCAACTGGTTTAGCAATTGGTCTCAAGCATGACTAAGCTGCCAGGGGATACAAGGGGGAAATTGTGCTCCAAAAACCAATGGGATAACGGTGGCACTGTTGCCTGCTGAGCTCAAGAGCTGCAGCAAAACTCACTGGTGTTGTGGTTTGCATATTTCCTGACTACACGTCGGTTTACAGTTACCATCATCGGAGTATTAAAGCTCTACAGGTGTCATCTACATCTGTCTGCACCTAACAAATCCAGTATTCTCCCACTCAAATAAATCCTTTTGCTGAAATGTTGGTTTATACATTCCTAAGGATTAGGGTTAACATTACAACTTCAGCCATCCTTGTGCTTCTAAGCTGTTCGAGCAGCAAATTAAAACACACAGAGTATTAAAGAGTCTCTCCATCTCTCACACAACAATTCCTACATACGTGTTCTAAGTTCTTGGTCCAGCGTTGAAAAGCCAAGCCCCATGAATGGTATTCTCAGCCCTGGGATTGGCAACATGGATGGGTCCCTACAACTTCCTTCACCTCTTCGCCTCCCCTTCCCCCTAGTGGGACTCTTACTGTGAGTTCTGCAGTGGCCACCATAATGTTTGCATTATCACAGCTCCTTTCTTGTGGTCTGAGCTAGGAAGTAGAGCTATCTCCCTCTTCCCTTGAAACTGACCAGACAAAGAACAGGTGAAG
The DNA here is from genome assembly GCF_965113315.1 of Podarcis vaucheri. Classification (NCBI taxonomy): domain Eukaryota; kingdom Metazoa; phylum Chordata; class Lepidosauria; order Squamata; family Lacertidae; genus Podarcis; species Podarcis vaucheri. Next base: position 51,351,660 of record NC_138761.1, read on the forward strand.
AAAATGTTGATTGGTTGGCTGGCTGCATTTATACCCCTCCATTTTCTCCACAGATCTCAAGGTGGCATACATGGTTCTTCCCCCTCATTTAATCCCTACAGCAACCCTCTGAGGTAAATTAAGCTAAGAGGCAATGCCTGGTGCAAGGTCACCCAGACAGCTACATGGTCAAGTGGAGATTTGAAACCTTGTCTACCAGGTCATTGTCTGACACTCTAACCACTACACCACATAGTTCTATGGGGCCTTACAGATTTAGGTCAAATGAGACAGGACAAAGAAACAATGTATAGATCATTCTCTCCAATTCACTGTTGAGAAGTGACAATAGGTTTATTCACACAGGGCTTATTCTCTTCCCATGAACAAGCATTCTATGCAAAGTTTATACACTTGTTGATCTGTTTAGTTTTGTGTATACCAGTACACAGGGATCCGGGTGGCGCTGTGGTCTAAACTAAACTAAACTAAACTAAACTAAACTAAACTAAACTAAACTAAGCCTCTTGGGCTTGCCAATTAGAAGGTTGGTGGTTTGAATCCCTGTGAGGGGGTGAACTCCTGTTGCTCTGTCCCAGTTCCTGCCAGCCTAGCAGTTCAAAAGCATACCAGTGCAAGTGGATAAATAGGTACTGCTGCGGTGGGAAGGTAAACGGTGTTTCCATGTGCTCTGGTTTCTGTCATGGTGTTCCATTGTGCCAAAAGCGGTTTAGTCATGCTGGTCCCATGACCCAACATGCTGGTCCCATGACAAACGTTGGGTCCCTCGGCCTGAAAGTGAGATGAGCGCCGCAACCCCATAGTCCCCTTTGACTGGACTTAACCGTCCAGGGGTCCTTTACCTTTACCTATACCAGTACATAGACTGTACACCTGTTGACTGTTAAATATGGATAAGGACATAAGTATGCAGCTCAACTATTTGTGCACACAGAATATACACTCATTGAACGTAGTGTGTGAACAACCTTAATGTGGAACAGAGTATGGCAAAGGGAGGAGACAGGTCCTTGACCCCACACTTCTCATGTTAAATCACTTCTTAAACCATTTCCTCACTCTTCATGGAGTCTCAAATGCATCCTTGTCAAACAAGCCCTTTCCAGAGCTCATTGACTATGGAAATCTTGTTGGATAGGTTTCCTTGGCCTTTCGCCACTCTCTTTGGCCTCTTGTAGAACAGCATTTCCCTCCATGTCTTCATCAGCTGAATACCATAGTGTAAGTGTTCCCTTATACTGCACGGTTTTATCATCCAATAAAGTATGTTCCAGGATCATAAAATGCTACAGAACAAAACTGTATGGTGAATATACATCCCAATAATAATACCCAGCTTTCACCCCCAAACACTGGATCTAGGACTTGTGGTATTATATCAGTCCATAATTCTCTGCTGAAGTCAAGAGTGTTGTGGTTATTTATTCAGTAGAGAATTTGGCATGCCCTGGGCTTTCTCTCACTGCTTCTTAACATGTCCTAATGACCAAGATAGGCACTATAGTCATATCATGACAAAGGCTATGATAAAGCTACAGTAGGATGTCTCCTCCTCCTCCTCCTCCGCCACCATTGTGGTAATTATATGCTATGCAAGGCAGAAATATGAGTAGCTTAGAAACTAGATAAATGAAAGTTTCCATTCAGGTGATGGGAAGAATGTTTTCTTTTAGTGGCTGAGTCTGATTTGTCGTGGTTTGTAATACAAACAGTTTGAACGTCCGCAACATTCCTGGACTGATGATATATTTATTTATTTTGGATACTTGGAAATGATTTGCTTTTCATTGTCAAAAGTGGTGAGCAAGTTTGTGTGTGTGGTGGGGAAATTTTCAAATGCAAGTTGGTTTTTCTTTTCGTGAAAACACAATAGGCTGCTCCCTTGGAGCTGTGTGTGCACTGTGGCCTTAATCTAGCAAGGGACCATGAAACTACTTAGAAAATAGTTTCCATGTGCAATTTGAACTCCTCGCACATCCACAGGGAAGTGCTGCATGGAGGGCTAAGGAAAATCCAACTATCTGCAGCATACTCTGCAGCCTTGCTTGTGCTGGTCGATCACTGGCGAGGCACATTGACTCTCTCCCACCTCTCACAACTCAGCGAGCAGATCCAAGCTGCACACGTGGGAAGCTGCCCTATATTGGCTCCACCCAGCTCAGCATTGTCCCCACTGAGTGGCAGCAGCTCTCTTCATTCTTTCCCATTGCTGGATGTGTGATTGTTACATCACAGGTCTATGTTTACATTCCATGCTTGGAAAGTGTTGGAAATGGAAGCCAGTCCTATCTCTTCTGTTGTATTGTACTTTTGTACACTCTCTCTCTCTCTCTCTCTCTCTCTCTCTCTCTCTCTTGGAGAAGACGTGAGAGGGACGCCATGGTTGCTCTGTCCTGTATATATTACTTAATAAACTCATATGCCACACCTCACAACCTCAGCTTCCAGCTTTACTCTGCTGTTTGAGTGTGCACATGTCTTCGGATATGTGTCGCTGCTGTGCACTGGGACTGAAGAGTTATGGAACGCCCTGTGCTGCGTCCAGAGGCAAGATGCCCGGAGAGGTTTCTCAGTTTGGGGGCTGTGCATTGGCCCTCTCCCCCAGGGTTCCCGTCACAGGGTTCCAAGCTGTATGTGGTTTTAATTTAGTCTGTGTTGAATTTCCCCTCTTCTTTTAATGATGTTCCATTGCTGGAAAGATGCAATGTGCCACCAACATATTGTGCATTTCCCTGTTTCCGATTCATGTCTGCCACTGCAGGGGATCAGGAAAGACACAGTGTGATGATGTCACATTGCACATTCCCATATTGGTGAACAATGGCACACTTAACATGAGTGCTGCTGGTTTTAGCAAGAGGTTATGCTTGGCATCATATCTTGTTCCTCCCTCACCCTTACTTACAACTGCTATGACCCACCCGCTAGCAGGTGGTGGGGGCAGAGCTGTGGAGATGTCCTATGGACACCAGTGTCACCAAACCTTACCTTGAGGGTGCTGGGTTGGGGTAGGAGCTGTGTGGCTCTATTAGCAGAATGCCACATTGGCTCTCCTTGGTGCTGGAGGAGCTAATAGAGCTGGAGGAGACTCTTGAGAGTCCCATGGACCGCAAGAAGATCAAACCTATCCATTCTGAAGGGAATCAGCCCTGAGTGCTCACTGGAAGGACAGATCCTGAAGCTGAGGCTCCAGTACTTTGGCCACTTCATGAGAAGAGAAGACTCCCTGGAAAACACCCTGATGTTGGGAAAGATTGAGGGCACAAAGGAGAAGGGGACAACAGAGGACGAGATGGTTGGACAGTGTTCTTGAAGCTACCAGCATGAGTTTGACCAAACTGCGGGAGGCAGTGGAAGACAGGAGTGCCTGGTGTGCTCTGGTCCATGGGGTCACGAAGAGTCGGACATGACTAAACAACAACAACATTGGCTCTACTGGTGCATCATCTGCACAACTCTGCCCTTGCTGCTACCTGCCCCACCCTGGCACCACCCAGGTGCGCTGAAACAATGCCAGCATCAGGAGGGCAACTCTGCCCCTCTACACCAGCCACCATTCTGCTCTCAGGTCATATAATGTCACTGGACTGCCTTCTCTTTCTCTGTGCAAGAGCTCTCCATGTCCCACTCTTCCTCTAGTCACACAGGAAGAGTGGAAGCTGAGGACTTCTACACAGATGTGCACCTTATTCTTTTTGTAGCCATCCATCCAGTCTCATAAGGCCATGGGAAAAACAGAATGTGTGTGGGCCGGGAGCAGCCTATGCATTTTCCTCCCCTCGGGGGAGCGGGTGTGGGGAGTGGCTGGCAACAAGCACTGTTTCTTGGCACCAGCGTGGCTCTCCTGTTTGGCATAATCAAGACCTGGAAATTAAGCATGACTAAGTCTCTCCCCCCCCCCCCAATCTAAACATTCCTGTCAGTGGCAGGACTCAGATTGCAGTCCTGATGCCAAAGGACGGAGGACTAATTCCAGCCCCAGGCTGCTAAGTCATTTACATGTCCAGAGGGGGAGTTTTTTACCCTCTAGCTTAATGTGATTAAAATACCAATGGACATTTTTAGCATACTCTCTGTGTGCAGTTTCAACAGCTTCAGCAACAAGAAGTATTAAAATAAACACTCACTGGTAGATGGTTTATCCAGTTAAGGTAAGACTTTCTTTAAAATGGCATACCAAGAATCCCGATATCTGACAATTGTGCTTCACCTGCAGAATTAGCACTCGGAATAATTTCGTTCAGGTAAACATACCTCTGTTGCTATGTATCAGCTGATTCTGTCCTGTACCTGTTACCGTTATGACCTAGATTGATCTAGATAATAAATTCCAGGTACATGCTGTGGTATTCCTGCAGAGGCGGAGCTAGCTGCTCTGGCACTCAGAGCGGTGAACATGCTGTGCACCTGGGGGTGGAGCCACGGGGGCAGGGTGAGCATCCCAGGGGGTGGGGCAAGAGTCCCAGGGGGTGGGACGTCCATGGGGGTGGAGCGAGCCAGCCATGGTGGGATGCTTTCTGGGCAGGGGGGGGGGAGGAGCCATACCACTTTGCCAGCAGCCTCCCTCCCTTCCCTCTTCCTTTTGACAGCTCAGGGGAGGTTCTCTCCCCAGGAAGCAGCCCGGGAGCAGGGGGCATTGGCGTGCCACTCACCTGCAACTCCCAAGTCAGCTGTCAAAATGAAGAGGGAAAGGGGGAAGGCCGCCAGCAAGGTGGTGCAGCCCCACCCCTTCCCCCGACGGCTCGTGGTAGGCTTGGGAGTCGCAGGTGGGTGGTGCGCTGAATGTCACCCCCCTCAGTAATGACACCCAGGGCAGACCACCCCCACTGCACCCCCTTCCTCCATTCCTATATTCCTGCAGTTGGTTGACCAGGACCATCTGTTGCTGCAAACAAGACAGGCATCACAACTGGTGACAGGCACCTGCTTGTCCCCCGCAAAGTGCTCACTTTTACATTGCTTACTTTTTGATGGCTTACCAGCGATGCTGTGTTCTGGGGTGAGTGGCTGTGAATGGCTTGCCCTTTTAATTCACAACAATGCACAATACTCTGATGTAGCGCCATTAAAGGCTGCAATGGATGGGCCTTGCCAAATCTCTGACAGGAATCAAACTCCAGATATTGGAGGCACTGCTGAAAAGCCCCTATTTCAAATGCCTACCTGCCCAATCTTCTCCAATGAGCATAAGCATCCATTTACCCAGTTTAGGGAGGCTGGTGCTTCGAGCCAGGATGAGATCTGTTGCCAGTTGCAAGAAGGACCTGATTTTAAAAATGTGCTTGGTTAAAATCACAGCTCCTTTGACCCTGATGCAGGGAGAATATTGATCCAGAATTATAAGCAAACTAGATTATTAAAACAACAACAACTAGTGAACTCTAGTAAATGTTTAGCACTCATTTCCATGTTATTTGTTTTGTAAAGTAATTAGTTTGCAACCTCATTACCCTGGTAAACCTGGGAACCTGTGGAAATTTCATGTGTTGAAATTTGGGGTGGTATTATACTGTTCTTTCCTGACAATTAAAATGTAGCATGACATGGTGGGAGATGTATCCCCAGTTCCATAACACAACAGGTGGTGCAGTGTAAAAGGAACATCAGAATCTGGGACAGAAGTGCTAGCTAACACACACAATAATATCCATGTCTGAACGCACCCTTAGTCATGGCATGTTCCGTTCATTAGCTAGCCTCTCAAGAGCCTTTTCCAGCAGCCTAGTTGCCTTATGCCAAGGATGGCCAACTGGCTTGAGTCCCTGAAGCAATTTTTATCTGGCTCCTGGAAGTCCTTCCAGATTTTAATCAAGTTATATTAAGAAAAGTTGCCCATAGTTCACTTGGAAGCAAAAGAGAAATTGTTTCAAGATGTAAGAAAGAGACTTTAATCTTAACATCTCTTGTTGGCACGTTTGTTTGACTCTAATGTGTGTTCAATAGGTGAATGTACATATTTCTGAACAATGTGATGCCTGGGCATGTCTGTGCCATATCTTGATGTTCTCACTGCTAGGTGGCATCCATTTTGTTGGAGGGTCTGGCCATTCAAGCTATGTGGTGTGTGGAATGAATCCATTCTGTTCCACTCAAATGCTGGAGTGGATTGTGGATCTGAAATGGAATATGGTCAGAGCGATCCTATTGGTGCATCTGAGAAGGACTAAATGTGAGGTTCATGGTCTCAGATCAGAAGGGGGGAATAGTATTTTTGTTTTTCTTTCCAGGTGCTGTGGAGGAAGGTGTGTGTAGCAATATCTGTTATCTGGGTAGTTTTTTACTTTACTTTGTTCAACTTCCTCTCATTGTGAGTGTGTGCTGGGGGAAGGAGAAAGCTTTGGAACCTTCAGATCCAATTTCCCCCCGATCTGCCTTTCAGCAGATTTATTAGAATTTATTAGGATACTTTTTGTTTTTGTTTTTTAAAAGATATTTATTAAAGTTTTTTAAATATAACAATGAAAATGAAAAATAAAAAGAAACAAAATACAAAATACAACATAAAAACAGTTAAAAAACAAATAATTTTCCATAACATATCTTCCTTACACTTATTTCCCCAGACCTCCTCATACCTCCCTTCTTTGTATTCCACTTCAATTTGTTAGTTCAGCAAATCCTTACCATTAAGCTTTTACCCATTTGTAAACCCTTTTTTTTCTCGTATCTCCTAACGCATTACAGCTGGAAACCCCTTAGTTTCTATCCAACATCCTTCTAGCATTCATTAATTTTACAATATTTCTGTAAATAGTCTTTAAATTTCTTCCAGTCTTCTTTCACCATCTCTTCTCCCTGGTCTCGGATTCTGCCAGTCATTTCTGCCAATTCCATGTAGTCGATCACCTTCATCTGCCATTCTTCCAGAGTGGGTAAATCTTGTGTCTTCCAATACTTTGCAATGAGTATTCTTGCTGCTGTTGTAGCATACATAAAAAAAAAATATCAGTCCTTCTTTGGCACCAATTGGCCGACAATGCCCAGGAGAAAGGCCTCTGGTTTCTTCAGGAAGGTATATTTAAATACCTTTTTCAGTTCATTATATATCATTTCCCAGAAAGCCTTAATCTTTGGGCACGTCCACCAAAGGTGAAAGAATGTACCTTCCGTTTCTTTACATTTCCAGCATTTGTTATCGGGCAAATGATAGATTTTTGCAAGCTTGACTGGGGTCATGTACCAAGATTTATTAGGATACTTTTTGATGGGTTTATTTATTTATTAGGATTTATTAGGATTTCAGCAGATTTATTAGTATTTATTAGGATACTTTTTGATGGATTTATTTATTTATTAGGATTTATTAGGATTTCAGCAGATTTATTAGGATTTATTAGGATACTTTTTGATGGGTCTTTTAGGGGAAAGGATCTCTCTGAGAATAGTTAGGATTAAAGAGGTTGTCCATTAGTGGCCAACTGGCAAGTTTGGACTTGGAAAGTGTGGCTTTCAAAGGAAGGTTATGTTTCCATTCATGCTTTGTTTTGCAAAGCGTGATGGGCAGGGCTGGATTTAGGTTTGATGAGGCCCTAAGCTACTGAAGGTAATGGGGCCCTTTATATGTCCAGCTGTCCTTTGTCAACAACAAATTGTCGCTGTTTCTTTGTGTTGAATATATGCTATATGGTAATTTCTAGACCTAATAGGTATCTAAAGCCATTTGCACATAACAAAATATGTATTTTATCAAAGTAATTGTTGAACTGTGATATTTTAGGGAGCAGGCTAGCAGGCAGGGCCCATTACTTACATCATAAGAGCATACACAACACAAAACACTGTTGCTGTTATGTAGGTTTTATTTTATTTGTTTTTTATCTCATATTTTGGAAATGTACATCCGGGTTTTCCCCCCTTTAATATTTTTGGGCCCCCCAAGAGAGTGGGGCCCTAAGCTACAACTTGTTTACCTTATACGTAAATCCAGCACTGGTGATGGGCTCACCATTAAATGAAAACAGAATCAAATTTCTTTCCCCTTCCTACTAGGGCAGGTGTGGGAAACCTGTGGCCCTCCAGATGTTACTAAACTAGAAATCCCTTCAGCCCCAAGGATGATGGGAGTTGTAGTTCAGCAACACTTTGTGTGTGATCAGAGTTTGCAGATCCTGAAACTCTTTCAATTTTCTTTTTTCCATCCCATTTGCAGTGACCTTTTACCAAACTCCTGCAGCCTCTTTGAAACTCGCTGAAGAGTTTTGAGATCCACAGCTTATTTATCAGGGATCGTGTTTAAGTGTGGTTTTAGGTTGCATGAGTGAGCTACCCACAACTCCACTTTGAACATGCCTTTACTAAATGGTTCTAAAATAATTGAAGAGGGGAAAATGTTTGACAACATAGCAAAAACCTCAAAGTAGATAAATAATTTGTGATTCAAACCATGGTAGTGGAGCTTTACATACCATAGCAAATTGTTGAATAGAAGCCAGATTTAAATCATATTTTTAGATTTGGGTTTAACCAAACAGTGGTGCAGCTGAAAGCGGCATATTGTCACTTTGCTGTTTACAGCTGAGAAGAGTTAGCTGTAGATCCTAAGGTTGTGGTCAAAATGAGTTTGTGTAACAGATCTCTCTCCTTCTTTGTTTGCTTTGTATTTTTGCACAGAGGAAAACCACTGTAGGTTGAACTAAAGTGGGCTCTGAAATCTAGAACGTTGTCCAATGAGTTATGCACAATGCAACAACATTCTGTGGAACCAATAAGAAATGTTTTTAAAATGAACATAAGCTTTTGGTTTTTTCACATAGGGGGATGATATTTAGAGACCTGGTAGCCTCTACAGAGTGGATTAACCATGCCAAGTTTCAGATGAGAAGCTCCAGGGCTCTTCATGCTAGCTACCTTTAAATTATACTTCTTCCACTGTTTCTTTCTTTCTTTCTTTCTTTCTTTCTTTCTTTCTTTCTTTCTTTGCTTAGTCATGCCTATTGTCAAATTCCTGTGTTTGCTGTGTTCCTTCCATCAATATTTTGAAAACATTTGAGGGATATTTTAAATTAGGTTTGAGATGCTAGGCATGAGAAGGCAGTGGAAGGCAGCGACTGGCAGGCAGCAACTTGAAGATATACAGTGGTGCCCCGCAAGACGAATGCCTCGCAAGACGGAAAACCCGCTAGACGAAAGGGTTTTCCGTTTTTGAGCTGCTTCGCAAGACGATTTTCCCTATGGGCTTGCTTTGCAAGACGGAAACGTCTTGCAAGTGTTCTGATTTTTTTCCGCTCCCCCCCCTTTTCTAAGCCACTAAGCCGCTAATAGCCTTTTAGCCGCTAATCCGCTAAGGCTTTAATAGCTGCTAAGCCTTTAATAGCCGCTAAACCGCTAATAGCGCTAATCCGCTAATCCGCTAATAGGGTTGCTTCGCAAGATGAAAAAACTGCTAGACAAAGAGACTTGAGGAACGGATTAATTTCGTCTTGCGAGGCACCACTGTATGAGGGTTGGATTATACAGTTACAGGAGTTTTTGAGGGGCGGCTTGTCAGAAATGAGAAAAAGTAACATATTTGCTGGAATCATAGAAGAAATTCTGCTGCAAATTCCCAGCAACAGCAGTGACTGAGAGGAAAAATACAAATATTAATAATATTCACTGTGGTTAAGAATTGGAAATAATAATAATAAGAAGAAGAAAACTGCTATTATAATGTACTGAGGTGTGTACAATGTACTCACAAGATAATGCACTAATAAAGGCATATGCAGAAAACTTAACACAGCTGTAAATGAACCTTACCTAAAAACTAGAGCCAAAATGGGTGATGGGTTGTAAGACACAGAGGACAAACATTTTATTAAAAAATGAAATAAAGATGGGACTGGGGTTGTTTAAGAAAGGACAGAAAAGAAACACAAGCTGAGCAAATGCCACCCAACCCCAACAATCACTTTCTAAGAAATAGAACTTACAAAAGAGTTCTGCAATTTAAGACTTATTCTTCCGCCAAGCATTGTGACTGCAGAATACTGGGTGGGGTGAGAACATTCTAGCCCTCCTCCAGCTCCCTCCACCCCAGTGTTCTCCTTGTATGGCATTGTAATTAAAAATTGCAGCAGTTTGGATACAGTCTGTCTGGCTTTCTGAGAGAACACTGTGAGTTACAGATCAGCACAAACAGATACAAATGAATTCAAGACAACCTGATCCATTCTGTAGTGATCTGTAGCTGCTTCAGCCTAATCTGGACAGGGCACAAATCATAGAATCTTAGAATTGGAAGGGACCCTAGGGTCCTCTAGTCCAACTCCCTGCAATGTAGGAATATCAACATACATCTGTTTGATTCAGTTCGGGATTTGGCCAAAACCAGTACCCAAACCTACTTTAATTGCACAAACCTAAATTTCCGATATGCACATGAATCCCTCCCATGAAATAGTGATAGTCTGGAGGCCACCACTATTGTTGTTAATTCATGATCACATTTATATCTCACCCATCCTCCAAGGGACTCAGCAAGGTGAGATTATCTCATTTTATACTCACAACAACCCTGTGATGTACATGAAGCTGAGAAACTGGCTGATCATTAGCATACATATGACAAATCTGCATGCTTTTTTGGTGTATTTGCATTTTCAGTGTACTCAGTCCCCACAAATCACACAACGCAAGTATTGCAGCCCGTGGTCCTTCTCCCCTCTTCCCTTCAACACCGCAAGGTTACTGCAAGTACCACAATCTGCACCACCCTAGGTGTAATATCAATATGAGATTTCTCTGTGCCACATTGTCTAATGTTTGGCTGGAATCTTCAGTGCCAAAACACAGTCTGAGTGAATAGACTATTCTGTATATGGGTACAATTGTTTTTTGGAGAAAAACTAATTAAAATGTCACACGCACCTTTAAACACCAACTGTTTTAAAAAATAATGTAGCGGAAGTGTGTCTTGAGCAAAGTTTCTTTATTTCCTGATTTTGTTATAAGTAAAATCAGGTGGAATTTAAAAACAAACAAAAACAATCATTACTTGACCCACAAGCCCTTTTAAGTATGAAATTGTTTATTTTACTTTAGAAAACACTGGTATTTGTCTGTTTTCCGAACAATTGTTGGAGTCACTTCACTTGCCTTTTCTAATGCCTTACGGCTAGAAACAAATTCTAATATTTTGGGAACTATCAGTTATGGAATTATTATTTCCCCCATCTTTTATTTGCTACAGATTTCTGGTCAAGCATCCAACAGAGTTCATTCTTTACTTCAGCAGAATCTCCCATTGACTTGAACCTATGCAGTCTATATATAGCAGAAAGGTTGCTTTCCTTTTCAAGACCCTCATTGGTTTCAACAACCATTTCTGGAAAAACTTAAGAAAGCAGAGTTTTGGAGTCCCTCTATACAGAGAACATGAAAAAAATCACAGACACTAAGGCCCCACCTGCACTTACACCTTGTTAACAGTTATGGTTTCCTCCAAAGAATCCCAAGAATTGTAGAGGTTTAATAATCAATACCTCTTCTCCAGGACTTGAACCTATGTGAGGGGGCCAGGAACAATCAAGTTACCACCATTCTCAGGATTCTTTGTGGGAAGCTCTCAGTGCTTAAAGTGGTATAATACTGCTTTAGATATAGTGCAGATGCGGTCCTAATCCTGATACAGAGGCCAAGGCAGTCTGGATAGTTCAACATCCCAGGTTGCAATGTACATGGCCCAACTGTTGTTTAGTTGTTTAGTCGTGTCCGACTCTTCGTGACCCCATGGACCAGAGCACACCAGGCACTCCTGTCTTCCACTGCCTCCCGCAGTTTGGTCAAACTCATGCTGGTAGCTTCGAGAACACTGCCCAACCATCTCATCCTTTGTCGTCTCCTTCTCCTTGTGCCCTCCATCTTTCCCAACATCAGGGTCTTTTCCAGGGAGTCTTCTCTTCTCATGAGGTGGCCAAAGTATTGGAGTCTCAGCTTCAGGTCCTGTCCTTCCAGTGAGCACTCATGGCTGATTTCCTTCAGAATGGATAGGTTTGATCTTCTTGCAGTCCATGGGGCTCTCAAGAGTCTCCTCCAGCACCATAATTCAAAAGCGTCAATTCTTCAGTGATCAGCCTTCGTTATGGTCCAGCTCTCACTTCCATACATCACTACTGGGGAAAATGGCCCAACTACCAGGGCACAAAACATTTTGCTGCTTGAGGTGAAGAACAAGAAATTGCCCTCATCCCCGTTCCACGTACAGAACATGTTAACTTTTGAAGAAGCTGCAAAGCTTATGGGGAGAATGAGGCCTCCTTTGTTTCATTCCCCACCCCTCAAAATAGAGGAACAATTACTTATTTAGATAACGAACATTAAGAAAAGAAAATAAACTAGAAATTATATTTACCTGTAATGAAGGTAAAGGGGTTTTGGGTGAATGTTTTGATTTCATTTTGGGGAAAGAACAGCTAGTTCTTTTATGAGCAAATGAGAGACACTGGCTAAGGAATTAGTATTGATAACTGGATTTGGCTATGGACCTGCATTCTGTCCAGGCTGATTTCAGCTGATTCTTCAATATGCTGGAATGTAGCTTCCTGTAGAAGGGCAACAGCCACATTCCTCGCTCCACCACTTTTTTTTGCCTCTGGCCCTGCCTGCTTTTCCCCCACCCCCCAGCCACCTCCGGCATGCTTCCCACAAAAGGCTGCCTTCTATGGAATGCGCCCTGGGATTCTAAAACGGTTCCCCATTCCTGCAGTAAATCAAGATTTGGCTATACAGTATATGCTCCCCTCCCTCTTCTGACTTATAAGTGATCTACGTCTTCACTATCACTTCTTTTGCATGGCTATCATACCGTTTTGGCTGAACAGCTTTTGTTTCCTTGCTTGCTTATTTCACAGATGCATCAGCACAGAAAGAAGCATTCTAGCAGGATCATAACCATGCCATTCCTCTCTGGTGTCTTGTCTTAGCTGTCAAAATCTGCACTTTTGAGACTCCGTGTTCCTGGATTCCGTCCTGGATGTCACATGTGTGTGGCTTAGCTCACAGCCATTGTGTCTCCCTGTGGTCAGCTCATGAATTTGTTACAAAATGAAACATGACAAATTAATAATTAAACTGAGCCGTGCCCACTTGGCGAATTTCCCCTTCATTTATGTTTTGGTATTCACCTCTCTTTCTTTCTTTCTCCCACTAAACCATATCCAAGAAGACGGTTGTTCCGTTTACCAAACAAATCCAATTTTACTATTCTATTACTTTCCCCTTCTTTCAGATAATTGCAACATTGTATTTGCTTTCCCTTCAGGGGAATGTTTCTGACTTTGGCATTGACTCCAGAAGAAGCTGAGGTTATTTCTTTCCCGCCCCTCCTTTTGACAACTTAAAAATTAATGCAAAAAATATGTTCGCTCATGTTTTGCATTACAATTGCTTCCAGCTGGTGTATTTAGGAAGTCATTGGGCTCCACTGGGGATTGTAAATTTATGGGATTAACTTCCATGAAATATGCCCACCGTCACCGTTGGCTATCACGGAACCATTCCTGATAGCACTTTGCTTGTCATACACAGCTGTTCCTGCGTACACAGTTCCTCTGTGTACTAATGTCATGAATTCTAATGTGAATTGGACCCAATACTTTATTGGTAGCCTCTGAGATTATATGTCTATGCATGGCCAGTGGACCTCCACATCTAAGTGCTCCCTGTATGCTAATGCTGTCATTTTTCATTGTTTGCTTCTTTCATCACTTGGGCAGCATACAATAGCATTTGCTGTGGGCTAGTCCTTTCCCAGACATACAAGAGACAGTCTTTGCACAATTGAGTCATAAAAACCATTCCTCAGAAATCAGAGGATGTGTTTGATTTCCATGACTTGGCCCAAGTGTTCTTCTTAGCTGACTCCAATTATCCCACTGCCAGACACTATAGTGGGATTTTACAGGCCAATCAAATTATATTGTTAAGTAACCCAGAGTCTGGGTCTACTTTTAGGTGTGCAGAATCATCACTTTGTCCCCACATATATCTTCTACTTGTTTACAATGTAAGGATGTGGACTTCCGGAGGCGGCGCGAAGCAAGTAATGGCGGTCCTCTTTGCGCTGCGAAGAGGGGCTCCGCAGAAAAGGGTCGTTCGCTGCGGCAAAGCGACGACCCACTAAGAAAAACCACGAGTAGAGTGAGCTCGTGGCCGTGGGATCCGGCGGGCACCAAGAGCGACCCCCGAAACGAAGAAGGGACCCCGTAAGGGGTTCCGGAAGCGCGGAGGGGAAGCGGTGCTGTGGATTCATCGCTCTTTCTGCGGGAGTGAAGCCGCGCGGCTGTTACTGATGAGCGCCGACCTTTCTTCCTTCTACATTGGATTACAAATCAACTACTCGTGAGTAAGACTTACTCAAAATTGGATTACAAATTTATGAATTCGGCTGAAAGCGGGAGACGAGAAAAAGGAAGTCCGTCTCCCGACGATGCTTAGTGATCAAAGGCAAAGATCTGACAAGCTGGAAGCAGCACAGAGAGGTTTTAAAGTGAGAGACATCATACGTCCTGAGAAGTCGGAAATTGAAGGAGGCAAGTTACTCTTATTTTCTTGTTATTTTCTGTATCTTATCTGGGGACTTTCTCCTCTGCTAGACCTCTAAAAATTTTAAAGACTTTAAAACCCCCAGTCTCCGGACTTGCAGCGGAACAAAAGGCTACTTTGCGGATACATTTACAACCTGAAATGGATATTTAGAGGCATTACTGTTGGATACAATTAAACAACTGTACTTTGCACCTTTTAAGAAACTTGTGGCAACATTGTGAGAGCTCTGCCAGAGGGAAAAGGTCTTTTCCAAGGATTATTGTTAATTTACTTAACTGAAGGAACTTTAATGGCGACTGAAACTTTGTTTCTTCTTTCCTGAACTGTAACATCACTCCCTCTAGTGGAGTTTGGGATTTACAACTTTCTGGGAACCAACTTTGCTTTGTCTCTCTGTGGTTTGGTTGTTTACTCCAAGGCCTGCCTTTCTCATGAAACTTTTGACAGTTTGACCTTGAATCCAAAGACAGGTGTGGAATGAGTGACAGAGTGAAAACAAGAGCTGCGTCGAAGGCAGGGAAAGGCAAATTGACACAAACAACCCTGTTTTCTCAGGGACGTAGATCTTCGGTCCCTGCTGTTTTACAGACTGCACCCTCGCCAATAACTCCAGCTGAAGAAGCTGAACAATTAATAGGCGAGGATATGGCATCTGGAGGATCTAACACTTTGTTAGAGGAAATGCTACAACAATTCGCAATTTTGAATAAAAAAGTGGATGATCAAACTGCAAAAATTGACTTAGCCACATCCTCAATTACCAAACTTTCAGAACAGGTGGCTAAGCATTCACAAGATATTGGTAATCTAAACGACGTAACATCTGAAAATCGAAAATTGGCGGAGGCTGCGATTGGGAAAGCAGAGGCTGCAGCCAAAGGAGTGGAGGAACTGAAAGGAGAGGTAAGGCCGCTCCACAAACATATTACGGACCAGCAGGCCTACCTGTCTTTGGTGGAATTGCGAAACAGGGAAAATAATTTGAGATTACGCTCTATCCCAGAGATTGAGAAAGAGGACTTGACTGGCTTCTTAACGGCAGAATTTTCCAAATTCTGGGGTATAAATCAAGACATAGACTTTAAAATAACGACTGCATTTAGATTGGGAAGAGTTGCCGGGAAGGACAGGCCTAGAGACTGTTTGATTATTTTAAGGACTAAACAGGAGAGAGACAAGCTACTTGATTTACATTTCAACAAAGCACTTGTGATCCAGGACAGAAGAGCACAAATTTACAAGGATATTCCTAAACAATTACTGGATCTAAGAGCTAACTATACGGACCTAGCTGGACTCTTGAGAGGTAACGGAATACCTTACAGGTGGGAGTTTCCACAAGGTCTGTCGTTTAAATACAAAGGAAAGAAGATAAAAATCAAAACGAAAGAGGATAGCCAGAAGTTTCTACACGATCACGGAGAAGACCTACAGAAAGGAGCGGCAGCTATTTGGCCACCACCAGAGTCAGGAAAAGAGTTACCACCCTCGGATTCGGACAAAAAAGAAGACACCCAACAAGAGTAAAAACAGATTGACACAGGATGTCTCTGCAGCTGTACAGTTGGAACATTAATGGCGCGAATTCCCCTGAAAAACGCAAAAGGATCTTCCATATTTTAAAGAAAGAGAATTTGGATATAATTTGTTTGCAAGAAACACATGTGACCAGGCTACACAGGAAGGTGTTAACAAATAAAAGATTAGGCCAAGAATTTATCTCATCAGACAGAGTAAAGAAGAGAGGCGTGGTGATTTACGCCAAAGAGAATCTTTCACCAAAATTTTTGTTTAAAGATGAACAAGGAAGAATCCTGGCTATTGAAATTTCGACCCAAGGAGAAAAAGTTTTGATATTGGGAATTTATGCACCAAATGAGGGGAAATCAGAATTTTATAAGAAGCTGCATGAGACATTATTGGACTATCTGGACTATTCCAACATCATTATGATGGGAGATATGAATGGGGTTGTCTCTACTTTGATGGATAAGTCGCAGAATCAGAACTTGACTAAAGATGGAAGACTACCAAAAACTTTCTTTGAATTAACTGACAATATGGATTTAATCGATCTATGGAGGACGAGAAACCCCCTAGGTAAAGAAGGAACTTTCTTTTCTGAAGCCCACCTGTCATGGACAAGAATCGACCAAATTTGGACAACTAGAGGGCTGGCACCTAAGACTTCAAAAATAGAAATCTGCCCAAAGACTTGCTCCGACCATAACGCTTTGAAAATGGAAATGAGATTTACTACTGCCGATTCCTTCAGATGGAAAATGAATGACAACCTGCTAAGAGATCAAGAGATTGTAAAGAAGGCCCAAAAAGCTTTAAAGGACTATTTTGAAATCAACTTAAATACCTCGGTGGAAAAAAGAACAATCTGGGACGCGAGTAAAGCTGTTATGAGAGGGTTTCTGATACAACAGAATACGATTAAGAAAAAACTCTGGAATGGTAAAAAAGACAAGATATTGGAGAAGATAAGAGACGGTGAGAAAAAACTAAGATTGAATCCAAAATCAAAAGAGACTCTAAGAGAAATTAAATTCCACCAGTCACAATATGCGCAACTGATCAACCAAGAAGTGGAATGGAGAATTAAACAAATGAAACAAAGATCATTTGAGTCGGCAAATAAATGTGGGAAACTGCTAGCTTGGCAGTTGAAAAAGAGACAAAAATTAAATTATGTTACCAATCTAGAAGTTGAAGGAAAGAACATTCAGAAACCCGGAGAAATTAGAAAGTGCTTCCAGAAATATTTTAAAAAACTATACACACAAGGATCCGAGGATGTAGCCGAGATAGAACAATTTTTGAAAGAAAATGGCCTTCCAGAACTATCTCAAGAGAAGAGATCAATCTTGAATTGTAAAATAACACAACAGGAAATTGAGGATGCCATTCAGAACATGCAGTTAGGCAAATCTCCAGGACCGGATGGACTCACCTCCAAGTATTATAGGACGTTAAAAGACTATTTGATACAACCACTAGAGGAGGTTTGCAACCAGATTATGGGGGGAGGGAAGGCACCAGATACGTGGAAAGAAGCATTCATCACACTGATACCTAAAGTGGAAACTGAAAAGACTCAACTTAAGAACTACCGCCCCATCTCACTCCTAAACGTGGATTACAAAATATTTGCGGATGTTTTGGCTAACAGATTTAAAAAAGTATTAAATGAAGTAATCCATAAGGACCAAGCAGGCTTTCTCCCAGGTAGACATTTGTTTGATAATACCAGGAATATTATCGATATTCTGGAACTTTTACAAACAAATATTAACACCAAAGCAGTGTTAATTTTTATTGATGCGGAGAAGGCCTTTGACAATATTTCTTGGAAATTTATGAAGAAAAACTTGGAAGGGATGGGAGTGGGAAGGGGGTTTGAGAACGGAATAGAGGCAATCTATTCTGAACAAAAAGCTAAGTTGATAGTGAACAATGTGGTGACAGAAGAACTTCATATTGAAAAAGGAACACGCCAGGGGTGCCCCCTATCCCCTTTACTGTTTATTTCAGTCCTGGAGGTTTTGCTGAACATGATAAGGGAGGATCGGCAGGTACAAGGAATACGGGTCGGAGCGAAACAATATAAACTGAAAGCATTCGCAGATGATCTGGTTTTAACACTACAGGAGCCAGAACCCAGTACAAAAAGAGTTTTGGATCTGATCCAGAAATTTGGTCGGGTGGCGGGTTTTAAGCTGAACAAGCAAAAAACTAAGGTGTTAGGGAAAAATCTGACGGCTATGGAAACAGAAGGGTTTCAGAAAGAGACAGAACTAAACATTGTTAAAAAAGTGAAATACCTGGGGGTGAATCTGTCTTCTAAGAATTTGAATTTATTTAAAGACAATTATGAGAAATGTTGGCTAGAAGTTAAAAAAGATTTAGAAATTTGGTCAAGACTGAAATTATCCTTGTTAGGCCGAATTGCAGCTATAAAGATGAACGTTTTGCCAAAGATGTTGTTTTTGTTTCAGGCCCTGCAGATTGTGGACAGAGTGGAATGCTTTGGAAAGTGGCAGAAGGATATCTCTAGGTTTGTCTGGCAGGGCAAAAAGCCCCGAATAAAGTTTAAAATATTAACTGATGCAAAAGAGAGAGGGGGGTTTGCCCTGCCGGACTTAAGGTTATATTATGAAGCGGCGGCCTTCTGCTGGATGAAAGATTGGATTTTACTAGAAAACACTGATGTCCTAGATCTGGAAGGCTTTAACAATTCGTTAGGTTGGCATGCGTATTTGTGGTATGACAAGGGTAAATCATATGGAATGTTTAAAAACCATATTGTCAGAAAAGCAATATATATGGTCTGGAAAAAATATAAAGACTTATTGGAGAGTAAAACTCCGAGGTGGATTTCACCAATAGAGGCCAAAGCTCGGAAAACAACCAATATGGAGGCATACTGGCCGAAATATTGGGAAATAATAGAAAACATTGGAGGCAATTGGAGACTGCAGAGCTTTGAAAAACTAAAGGATAAGGTGCAAAATTGGCTGCATTATGCCCAAATTAATGAGGTTTTTAAGTTAGACAAAAAAACAGGTTTCCAGGTGGAAAAATCGAAACTTGAGACAGAATTGCTTGAACCAAAGACCAAGTTATTATCGAGAATGTATAACTTGCTGCTTAAATGGAACACTCAGGATGAGACAGTTAAATCAGCAATGATAAAATGGGCCCAGGACATTGGTTATAATATTATGTCTGAAGACTGGGAAAGGTTATGGACCACCGGTATGAAATTTACTGCATGTAATGCTTTGAAAGAAAACATTATGAAGATGGTATACAGGTGGTACATGACCCCGGTTAAGTTAGCTAAGATTTACCATTTGTCCGATAACAAATGTTGGAAATGTAAGGAAGCTGAGGGGACATTCTTTCACCTCTGGTGGACTTGCCCAAGACTGAAGGCCTTCTGGGAAACGATCTACAATGAGTTAAAAAAGGTGTTTAAGTACACCTTTCCCAAGAAACCAGAGGCCTTCCTTCTGGGCATTGTCGGCCAGAAGGTGTTTAAAAAGGATAGAACCTTTTTTATGTATGCTACAACTGCAGCAAGAATTCTTATCGCCAAGTATTGGAAGACCCAAGATTTGCCCACACTGGAGGACTGGCACTCGCAATTGATGAACTACATGGAACTAGCCGAGATGACTGCAAGGATCCGGGACTTGGGAGAAGAAGCAATGGAGGAGGACTGGAAAAAATTCAAAGACTATTTGCAAAAGTATTATAAGTTATATGAAACATAAGATGTCGTATGATTGGGAATTTAGCTCCAGTAACGAAACTTGAATATTTATGAAATTTGATAAGGTTTATGAAAGAACCAAGATTTAAATGGGTAAAAACGATATTATGGTATATTTTTAGAGTATATGGTGATCAAGAGATTTAAATCTAAACTGCAATTGAAAATATAAAGAAATACACGAAATAAGGGTATAATTTGCTGATAAATTTATTGTTAAGAATGCATTGTGCGGGGGACGGGGGAAGTCCAATGGAAATTTGAAATAAGTCATTGAAGTGGTTGTGTTTCTTTTCTTTTTTATTTCCCTTCTTTTTATCTTTTCTTTTTACTCTTTGACTGTTCTGTTATTTCTGTAAAAAATGTAATAAAAATTATTATAAAAAAAAAAAAATACAATGTAAGGATGTGAAAGTAGACTAAGGCAATCCCATACTCACTTATTTGGGAGTAAGCCACATTGATAAAACAGTGCTTTGATTCTAAAATCTTGAATGTTACTTTCTTTGGCTTTATAGCTACCAAGCTGTCAATCTAGGAAGGATGACAGTTAAAAACCATGCATGTCCCTGGTAAATCTGTATGGGATTGCAGCTTGAGAGAACCCACTGGTGATATTGGGTGTGCTGGTTTTTTTTAAGGAACCAATTATTGCTAACCTTTTTACATGATTGCAAATTCGTCTGTCCCTTCTTTCCTTGCACTTGAAGCTTTCTGTTGTGCACGATGCCCAATATATTCATGGGAGCTGCTTAAAATGTGCATGGAAATGCATGCAGATTTTCAGACGGACTTTTCAAAAGAAAAATTTGCACATTGATGTTGTCTAAGGCTACGTCTGCATGCAACCACCCTCTGCTCTGCCTGTTGCATTTCTCTCTGTGTTCTAGGAAACCAAGGGGGAGAGGAGCTGGTTGCAGCAAGAGGGGGAGACTCCCTGACTTCTTCAGTGGCCTGCCTCTCTGTCTCCTGGCCCCACTCCTCTCTAGTCCCTGCCTCTCTCTTGGGGCTGCAGCCTCTTCCCACTCACTAAACCCTGTTATCTTTTCTGGTTTTGACACTTCCTTCTCCCAGTCTGCTCTGTCTCCTTCTGACCACTCATTGTCGTCCCACCACCAATCCCCTGGCTCTGCATCTTCCTCCCCTGGCAGTTCCCTAGGGGTTTCCCCAGCTGGTACCTTCCATTACCCCCTCTGCATCCAGCCAGTCCATGGCAATGGCTAACATTTGATGGAACCCACTGCATTCCTGAGTATGTATTTGGTAAATGTACTGGTTTCTGGGCCACCTGCCCCAGACCAACAGCAGCCTGCTTGAAGAAAGCTAGGGCCACAAGGGGACAGATTTCCCATACCATAGGAGTGAAATTCCATCCTCTGAAGTCATTATATTTCTGCAGGGACTTATTTCTGGAAGATGTAAAAGTAAGTTTCAGATGCATTTAGAGACATGTGTCCTGGAAAAGCATGGTAAATTGCATTAGATTCACTTGGTGCTCTGTAATCCTCCTTAAACCTAATAAAAAATAAAGTAAGCATTTCAGATGTTTACTACAGGATGGCATAGAAAGGGTTAAGTGTTTAAGAATCCTGGAAGGCCCTACCTTTGTTCAATCCTCATGACAGCTTTGCATTTTATTTATGGCCGTTGGGAAATAGTGGTATTCTTTCGGGTCACCTGTGTTAACATCTGCTTTCATTTGGGTACTCTTTTTTGCATCAAAGGAGTTAATAATTTATATGGCTCTGTTTGGCATAGGTCAGAAAACATTTGGTTGTCAATATGCTGAAAGATTTATGGTACGATGTAGATTAAAAGTGGGAGAATAGAAAGCCTACCTTGCCATCAATTCCCCCCCTCCCCCGCCAGAAAAAACAAGTTTTCTTGCTAGGAGCTCCAGTGATTCTGTGCAATCTTTTTCATCAACTATGGCATTTATATTGGCCTGCTGTTCTTTTCGGCTAGTGCAATCACTTGAAAATGGCAAATTTTCAGTCTCAAGCAATATTCTAAAAACCCACTTTCCCAAACGTTTCATTTTTCTTTGGTCAGGGAAATATATTTAATATATTCCATTGCTTCTTCTTGCCAACTCATGTTGAGCGGCTATTGTTGTCTACAATGAAATGCAGGCTTTGCGCTGTGCATGCATTCCAAAGGAAAACATCTCTTTGCATATAAAAGTGTGTGTGTGTGATTGTGCTGTGCTGATAACACTGTTATACTTATTAAGAGGCACAAAAAAGTAACCACAAAAATGGTTCTGAACATTTAACGGGGTTTCATGCAGTTGCATCTTGACTATATTTAAGAGTGGGTCATTAAACCGTGATGAGCAACTTAACCCTGAAATCACTGAAATGGCAACCTTAGCTGAAAGCATCATGCAATCACAATCTTGTAACGGTACCATCAAGGCAGGACTTTGGGACAGGGGTCTAGAATCCCGTCAGCAGAAATTATTAAATTGAACCATTTGTTTAGCAACCTTTCTTTATTGCTTGGTTGTAGTAAAACCTCTCAGCAGTTTAGAAGTAATATTAAAATTATTAATAAAAAAACAAACAAACAACACGTAAGGATATTTAACAACAAATGTACCGTACTTTTCCGTCTGTTAGACGCCCCCCCCCCGTATAAGACCCCCCTATTTTGGGGGACTCAATTTTAAGAAAATGAGGGGAGATGGCCCAAAGTTGTTGAACCTCTCCCCCCCCCCACAGCTGCAAGCAGGAAACACTCCCTAGATCATTTCCCACATGCAGGTAGTGAGTGTTTCCCTTGCACAGCAGCATTGAAGGAAGTTGCGCTCCAGCCAGCTGGCCAGTTGGCCGGAGGGCATCTTCCTCCATGCTGCTGCGCATGGGTCACAGAATCATCTAACCTGGAAGTAGTACCTCAGGTTAAGAACTTTACCTCAGGATGAGAACAGAAACTGCATGGCAGCGGCAACGGGAAGCCCCATTAGCTAAAGTGGTACCTCAGGTTAAGAACAGTTGCAGGTTAAGAACGGACCTCCGGAACGAATTAAGTACGTAACCAGAGGTACCACTGTACACGGAAAAATACAGTAATTATTTATAGAGCAGGGGAAATAAGTAGGAGGGGCCCCAAGTGAAGCAAGGCTGACTCATCACATCTTGAAATAATGGGCATTACTGTCTGAAGAAAAGGCCCTTGAAAGGCCCATAAGCCAAACACTAAAATGCTTCATCTTACATGGAGTCTGCCCCTCCCCAGGAGTTTAAGCAGGAGATTCACAGTAGCTGGGAACAGAATGGAAGGTGGGGCTTGCTTAACGCTGCCTCTGTTTCCAGGATCTTATTCAGATTTCATATTCCCTTATTTTGACACAGCATTGCCTTGGACTGACTGCCATAAGGGAGAGATTGTGTTGGCTCCTCAAGGTTTTACAGCTATGATTTTTTGATTTACAAAAGTGCCTTGATCTGAAGAACCACACAAATAGCTTTGTAAACTACTTTTGTAAAAATATGCTCTTAAAAATATATTCAGTATATATTTAAAACCTTCTGAAGCACTGTAAACTGAAAAGGGGGAAGGAAAACCAATAGTGGTGCTGTAAGGGGAGAGACCCGTTAGAGATTCTGGCTGGACTTTTAATATGAACTCATTAGGGTAAGTTGTCAGTCTGAATGATGAGTGAGGAAACTCCCGGTTGAATCATTTCTCATGGCTTAGAAACAGGCCAGCAGGTTAACCCTTCACTGAAGGATTAACTGTGCATCTGTTATGCACTTTAAGAACAACCGTTAAGCACAGCCATCATTCCTGATGATGATTTGCTTCCATTGCTGTCTCTCCTTTCTGCCAAACAGGTTGTGCTCCCGGAGTGGCAAAGTTTCCGGTCCTTGCAAAACATCTTTGATTAGACAAATGGATTAAGCAGAGCTCCTCCGTGGAAATTGGATTTTCCCCCACTTTGTCAGGTCTGGAAGACAGAATTTTGCATCACCTTGCAAGAAATCTATTTTCACTTGCTCACCTGAGACAGCTTTATGATTCAGTCCTTTGGCCTGTTTCACACTTGTGGATATGGTAAAGTCATCCTGAAATGTTTTTAGCATAAGAATTCGACTTGCATATGTATGTATGTTGCTCAGCTGTATATTACATGCTCATGTGGCAAGAATAAGTATTGAGAGTGGCTGTGTTTACACATTACACTAAGCTGAAGTCCTGTTTCCCATGGAGAAACTCTTTGCTCCTCCCTGGACTTTTTCTGTCTGCACGGTAGCTCAGAAAAAAGTTGACTTAGCATGTCATCCAAACATGGGGTCATGCTTAAGGTTGCTCTTCCATGATCTGTAGCCAAAATTTGGCCTATGGTTACAGGCTGTGGTTAAGGATGCATTGCAGGGGCCTAGATGACACTTGGGTCCCTTCCAGCTCTAAGAGTCTATGATGATAGACCTGCACAATGGGCGTAGGTTTGGACAATGCACTAAGCCAAACTTCAGCTCAGCTGCCATCCTGCACAGACTTAAAAAGCCACAGGAAGAGAAAAGTGTGTGAGAGCACACTCATGGGAAGCCATACTCTGGCTTACTGTGATGCAAGAACCACGCCAATGACAAAGGCAGGCTTAGACTTCAGTGGGCTCGCTCTGAATGAATGTGCCTGCAGTGAATAAACCTGAGGTGGCAAAACCTGTCATGTGACAAAGACACATGAGAGCAGAAGCAGGCTGGGAAGTGCTGGGACTGCACAATCATTTGGGCCTACTAAAGTTATTCAGGCTTAACTGCTAACTGTTGAGTCACTCTGACATTTGACTGAGCAGCCAGTTTCACTTTGTGTTCTCTGTAAGATTTCAGTGAGAGTCTGTCTGCTTCAGTTGTGAGCAGAGTCAGTATGTAATCTCAGTCAAACTGTTTGGAACCATGTTGTTGATGAAGAAGTTTATTTTAACTCAGTAAAGCTTTTATTCTTTTAAATTCTGCATTATTAAAACCACACCTGGTGATTATATTCCCTTGAAAGGTAATGTGTGAATTGATAGTAAGACTTCAGAATAGTTGCATTTAAAATGAATGAATTTTGGTTTAATTCAAATCAAAGCTCTATTTTAAGATCCGAGCTCCAGGTCTGGTAATAATCCCAGTTGGAACATAGAGAGTTGTTTGGAGGCCATGTGCTCCCTACTACACCCCCATTGCAAGCCCAGCCCCAACAGGCAAACACCATGAAGCCTGTGGGTCTCCCTCCCACATTGTCCCATCCTTTCTCCCAAAATGTATGTGGCATCAGTAGTAGCGACTGCCTTCCTTAGTCAGCAGCACAGTGGGTACCACAATTTCTTGAAACAATAGTTTCCTGGGACTCCCAGTAAATATCAGGAAGAGGCTCACAGTGATGCTGTGACCTACTGAAGTCTACTTTCCATGAGAAACAGAAGGGGCCAATGGTGGCAATGTGGAGGAGTGGTGCTAGTTTTCCAGGTAGCCTAATCATAAATTTGGGTCTGACCTTCGGAGAGGTTTCAGCTCAGCTTGAAATCAGCCCAGAAGTTCTTAAAAGTGCAAGTTTGTTCTCCAGAAGCCTTAGTTCATCACCAGTTCAATTCTGTATGTTCCACCACCCCAAGGTGAGAAATTGTGGCATTATCAGCCTAGTAAAGTCTTGCTGGGACTTTGCACCAGTTTTACAAGCATAGCTACAATGTAAATGTTAGAAGCCGGTTTCAATCTTGTTCATTTCTGAAATACAAATCTCCTGAAGTTATAAATGCTGCTCCGAAAACTCCATGTGACTGTGATCTGACATTGTCTAGAGATTATGACACCTACAAATTGCATTTTCATGTATACAGTCTCTATTGTATCCAGAACTAGCAATTTGGGAATCCCTCCCCATTAATATTAGGCCGGCACCTTCACTCTATTGTTTTCAGTCCCTGCTAAAAACATTTTTGTTTTGTCAAGCCTTTCCAGACATGTGATTTTAACATGCAATTTTCAACATGTAGTTTTACTATAGGTTATAGTTTTGAAACTGCTTATTTTTATTTGTATTTGGATAAAAAGTTATATTGGCTTGTTTTTGACATTACATTCACTAATATTTTTTAAAAGGATATTTTAGATTGTTCTATGTAAATCACTTTAGGGTTGTCACCACCACAAAAGTATATACATGTTGCTAAATAAATAAAACGATCAAGGGAAGTTTCCTGCATTAAATGGATTATTATCTCAAACAAGTAATTTTTACATATAACCCCAACATGTGATTCTTAAAATGTAATTTTATTACATATAATTGTTTTAAAACTACTGATTTTTATCTGTATTTGGATTAAAATGTATGTTGGCTTGTTTTTAATGCTTGAATACATTCATAGCTTTTTAAAAAGAATGGTTGCCATCCATCTCTCTCTCTCTCTCTCTCTCTCTCTCTCTCTCTCTCTCTCTCCCTCCCTCCCTCCCTCCCTCCCTCCAATGGAGTGCACCTATGGAGGTGAAATCAAACTACTGAAGAATCACAGCACTTGCTGGGGCTGCAGAGACTGGTAACTCATAACTGCTCCTTCCCATGTTGTTTTTGCTGTGTTAGCAGCACCAAAGTGACCTCCCTGGAGCACAAGTGTGGGCAGTGTGTATGGAGGTCCTGGGCTGCCCAGACAACAAAACACCCTCTCAGCATCACAGATGTGGTCCAAAGGAAAGCAGAGCAATACGTTTGGCAGCAGTGTGCTTGCAGGAGTTGCTGGGAGGAATCACACAAGACACCATCCAACAATTTTAGGGACTCCACTCTGGATTTGTGCAGGGCTTACTCTGTAGCTTTTTCTCCCCCCAAAGATGCCCCACTTAAATAATTCTGTGTAAATTCTATGTAAAGGGTTGCCTGCATTGAGAAAGCAGTATAAATGCTTTGCTAAATAAATGAATAAAATGTTCAGGAGCAGGTCCCTGCATTAATGGATGTATAACTCATCCATGGAAAACTATTTTGTAGAATGCTTACTTCTCAGTTCATGAAAAAGAAACAAAAATCTAGATGATGAGGGAAATTAATAACAATAATAATTGCAGCCAATGTAAGTGCAATGCTCATGACATTAAGAACACAGGAAGCTGCCTCATACTGGGCCAGGACATTGGTCTATCTAACTCAGTATTGTCTACACTGGCTGTAGTTCTCCAGCATTTCAATTTCCTTTCTCAGCCCTACCTGGAGATGCTGGGGGATGTAACCTGCACGCAGGTGCTGTAGCTCAGTGGAACTGGTTTGACCACTCTGTTTGTGAAGGCAGCTTTCTTGCTTTCCACCCTTTCTCTTCTCAGTTCATGACAGGTAAAAGGTAAAGGACCCCTGGACAGTTAAGTCCAGTCAAAGGCGACTATGGGGTTGTGGTGCTCATCTCGCTTTCAGGCTGAGGGAGCCGGCGTTTGTCCACAGACAGCTTTCTAGGTCTAGAGTCTGGCACTCTTGTCATTCCTCCGTTCTTGGTTGCAGGGTACTGCACCTAAGGTGGTGAGCAGGTTTGGCAGATGAGGCCCTTGGGTTCAGTTCTACTTTGGGAGTCCTGGCTCAAAGGTCTCAGGTTTGGGGAGCTCTGCTTCTGGTGCTTCTGTGTGGGGTGCTGTTTTCTCAGCTGGACCCTCTCCGTAGAAGTTGATGCTTAACTCACTGTAGAGCCAAGTCATGTCTAATGACATGCCGCTTCTAACAGAAGCCAGAGTGCACAGAAACACCGTTTACTTTCCCATTTACTTATCTATCTACTTGCACTGGCATGCTTTCGAACTGTAGGTTGGCAGGAGCTGGGACAGAGCAATGGGAGCTCACCCCGTTGCAAAGATTTGAACCGCCGGCTTTCTGAATGGCAAGCCCAAGAGGCTCAGTGATTTAGACCACAGCACCACCCGCGTTCCAGATCATGACAACTACCTGATGCTTGTGAAAGGGGCCCCCTTGGCATGGGGTCTAGGGAAGGAAGGAAGGAAGGAAAGAAAGAAAGAAAGAAAGAAAGAAAGAAAGAAAGAAAGAAAGAAAGGGGCCCACTGTGTGCAAAAGAGCCTAGCTTGGTGTAGACTAGAAGCTCCTTAATTTGGATGGGTCAGCATGACCCAACCTACCCACAAGTTCGTGGGAGGTAAGGGGAAGCCAACACGATTAGGAAACAAGTGCGGTCTCTAGAAACAACAGCAACACACAAACATACCTGTTTGCTTGCAAAAGGCTGGTGCTGGACATTATGGGAAACATGTGGCTGCCATGGAAAATACAACTGCCCAGGACTCACCATCCTAGTAAAACAAAAAATGAGGAGCATGTGACCCAACCATGGCTTGACTTTCCCTGCCCCTACAAAAAAGCAAAGTAAGTGGAGAAACAGAGTGCATGAGGAATTTTGTTTTGCTAGTTGTTCTCAGGGAAGGGCTAAGGAGAGGTGGAGCCACCACTTTCTGTATTTGTTCTTTGCTTGTGGCACCTGGGCTGATGGCGGGAGGGCCTTGCTGTACCTGAGCAACGTAGCTCATGCTTTGCATGTCAAAAGTCCCAGGTTGAATCTCTGGCACCACCAGTTAAAATGGATCAGGTGGCCAGTGTTGGGAAATACCTCTTTCTGCCTAGATGCTGGAGAACTGTTGCCAGTGAAACTACTCAATACTGGGCTAGATTAATTAATCTAATCTGTCAGAAGGCAGTTTCTCTCTATATGGTGGTTGGTAGGTGAACAGTCTCATTTTATTTCAGAGGGTGACTGCATTTTGCAGCATTTCGTTCCCTTGCAGTTTGGTTTTGCAAACAATTATTGTAGAAGTAGATGGTGAAATTCAGTAATGTGCAATACAATAGTAATGGACACCAGAAAAACTCGCCAGCTTTTTATGCATAGTTCTGGGAACCACATTAATGGTTATAGCACTCAGGTGAGTTAACCGTGGTTAACTGCCTGTAAACGCCCACTCAACGTGTAGAAGTCTGTCCAAAATGTTAAAGAGAAGAACTGGACATGCTGCTTTAGGGTGAAATGTTGGTAAAAGTAGACAGCAAAGCCTCCAAGGCCAAATTCTCATCTGCATCTGGGCTTCTGACTAAGGATGGAGGAATTTGAACGGGGGGTGGAGGGTGGAAGGGAGAATAAACTGTGAACTCCCACAGCTCACTGTGCCTCATCAAAATATATGACTAGGTAAGGCCGCTCAAATATTGGTCCTGGGCTCATATCACAATGCATGGGATAGAGATTGCCAGGATCAGGCATGGAAAAATGTTTCAGAGACTTGGTAATGTTCATCACAGAGGAGACGAGTATTAGAAGCCCCTGGATAGGTTAAAATCTGAGCTGGAGAAGACTTTTGCTTTATCTCTACACATGGGGAAACTGTGGTTGAATAGCACCCTCTCTCCCTCCTCAGGGGTCTGTATCAGTCCAAGAATCTCTGGGGGTGGCTTCTGCTACGGTCCCGGTACAGCAATAGAAAACAGCCTCTGTACCAATGATCACTAAAATTATCTGGTTTCTAATAGGCTGCTTTCTGAGACAATACCTGCAAAAACTGATGCTGAAACAGGGTGTAAAAGCCCTCTCCCTACAGATGACTCTTGGAGCCAGAGGGTCCCCTCTGAAGGGGATCTTTTGCACCCAGCACAGGGTGCAACTCTGGAAAGGAGCCCCTGTGCATGCACTTAGAGATTATCTTCTCTATCCATGTGCTCAGAGGCTTCTGTCTGAGGGTGTTCCTGAAGAGGACCCTGTTACACCTTGGGGCAGTGTTTTGTTTTGTTGTTAATGGAAGAGCATCTGTTCATGTGAGAGCCAACCTACACTCTCAAGCAGTACAGCCCAGTGAGAAGCAGTAGAGTCCAGCCTAGTTCTCCTTGAGAACTAGATCTTAGTTTGTATTTTGTGCAGAAAAGTTCTTACCTGTATGCATTGCTGTTTGCTGGAGAAAAACTGCTTTGGACCCTGCTAAGCATAGTGCATTATTGAATCTAACTTGGGAAAGCAGTCAAGAATGTGGGATGGGGGCCTGCTGAGGGAATGTGCGTTCTTGATCTAGCGCCAAATCAAGTGTGTGCTGTGATGCTGCTTGGATAAAACCGGGTTATTTATTGCAACACATGCCGATCCTCTGGAGAGACATAACCGTTTTCTCACAGATCATATGTTAGAGCATTTGTATTAGAATGATGACAGCTTCCTGAACTCTGACTGGTATTTTGTGGTTTGTAAATTTATGTGTGTGCGATGGCAGTGGAACCTGTAGTATGTCTTTGTTTCAGTGGGTTCACTAAGCTGTCAGATAGATGCTTCTTTGGATCATATTTGTTGATATATATATATATTTATGGCCAATAATGAGGGATGAGCAGAACAGCTTGTTTTTGCTCATAGAAACATACTGAGTGTGAAATAAATTCACTTCCCTCAGTTCAAACTCCAGAGTAGACTGAGGAATCTGGCAATAAAAATTAGCAGTAGCAACAGTTTCTATCATTGCTTTGTCTTTTAAAAGGACTATATTTATCTGATCATTGTCTTAACCACTGCAGCCATGCACATATATGGTGGGAAAATCAGCCTAGATACAGCATTTATTTCTCCAACTTTCAAGCATTGTGGCTTTATTCTATATATTATATGTTTTTGGCAAAGTATTATCAGAACAGGTCTGGAAGATGTCAGGGTTCAAACCAGAAATCTGAGGCTACTTCGTTGTGTACACACACTTCCCTATTGTTTGAAGCTATACCTAATTCATTCCTGAAGAGAGGCCTCTGCTCTGGCATGCCATCACCAGAAAACAGATGGAAATACTGTCAAAGTTGTGGGGCGAGGAGCGAGGTTCAGTGTGATTCCTAAATTGTCATGGAAACTGGAGGGCCTGAAGGGCATCATTGAAACTATGGCAAAAGCTCCTTAGGCCCCATACCCAGACTCTGCCATGCAGTATTTCCTAACAGTATGTACGTAGGTTTGTCAAGGTTTAGCTCTATTCCACAAAACTATGCTTTCCCAGAATGCCCTTGCACTGTGGTTCTCAGGGCCAGTCCTATCATTGGGTGTCAGTGACTGAGTGAGGGGGTGCTGGTGGAGGCAGAGATGTGCATACCACGCAGTTCCACACTCCCTAAGCTAGCCATGTAACCCAAAGTACAGTGGAGGATGCCACCTCACTGCTAGAGTTGAAATAAAATTCAACGGGCTTTTGTACTTGAAACTGGGGGTGGGGGAGCATCATCTTGTGCAGGGGTTGGCAAGGTTTACCTCACCTGGGCTGGTTCACTCCAGCGGAGATCCCTCTGTGGGCTGGATCACGCACGTGCATGAGCGTGCACAGCCACAATTTCCTGCGTCTGTGTCTGCGCAGACACGATTTTCAGCACCTGAGCATGCACAGACGTGATTTCCGGCACCACGATTTCCGGCACCGCGGAAGCGAGTCCCCCATGCCCGAGCAGGCAGTTTGGTTCAGGGGTGGCTCATGGGCCGGTTAAATGACCCCTCTGGGCCGCTTGTGGCCCACGGGCCTTAGGTTGCCTACCCCTGATCTTGTATTACACCTTAAGCAGAAAAATGTTTTGTACTGGTCTTGGTGGTTCTTTAGCTTGTTAGTCAGGCCGTGCATAAAAGAGCAACATCTCTTCGGAAAATAATAAGTAAATCTTAGACTATTCTAAGATCTTGGAGTTGGACAAGACCAAAACTATCAGAATCCTGCTAACAATGAAGTATCAATGAAGTATCCTAGAAAAGATGTGGAAACTGCCCCCCCCCCCACTGTATTGTGAAAGTTTAAGGTCTTTCACCCAAAGCTTCATTCTTGCAGATCAGAAGCTGTGTTGTGGGTCAGGGCTTATTCCAGGTGAAGCTGATGGCAGGAAGGGTCAGTTAACTCTCCTTCATGGATCTCTGGCATGTTTCCAGGTTTGAACGCTTGGCGGTTTGTTTTTTGACAATTAAGTGCTGTATAAATTTTATGCAATAAAATAAATAATGTT
Source organism: Podarcis vaucheri (assembly GCF_965113315.1). Classification (NCBI taxonomy): domain Eukaryota; kingdom Metazoa; phylum Chordata; class Lepidosauria; order Squamata; family Lacertidae; genus Podarcis; species Podarcis vaucheri. The sequence goes on from NC_138761.1 coordinate 51,383,449, forward strand.
TGTATGACCGTGTTCCTCCCAGCATTGTTTTTTATTTATTTATTATTTGATTAAAATTGTATACTGCCCTTCATCCAAAGATCTCAGCTCTTTCCCAACATTTCAGTCCTTAGGGTCCATATCTCCCTAAGGACTGAAATGCTACTTCAAAGCATCCCACACTGCTATATATATGTTTTTGCTCCCTCAGTAACCTTGTGTGACACATAGAATCATAGAATTGGAATAGACCACAAGGGCCATCGAGTCCAACCCCCTGCCAAGCAGGAAACACCATCAGAGCACTCCTGACATATGGTTGTCAAGCCTCTGCTTAAAGACCTCCAAAGAAGACCTCCAAAGAAGACCTCCAAAGACCTCCACCACACTCCTTGGCAGCAAATTCCACTGTCAAACAGCTCTTACTGTCAGGAAGTTCTTCCTAATGTTTAGGTAGAATCTTCTTTCTTGTAGTTTGAATCCATTGCTCCGTGTCCGCTTCTCTGGAACAGCAGAAAACAACCTTTCTCCCTCCTCTATATGACATCCTTTTATATATTTGAACATGGCTATCATATCACTGCTTAACCTCCTCTTCTCCAGGCTAAACATGCCCAGCTCCCTTAGCCTTTCTTCATAAGGCATCGTTTCCAGGCCTTTGACCATTTTGGTTGCCCTCCTCTGGACACGTTCCAGTTTGTCAGTGTCCTTCTTGAATTGTGGTGCCCAGAACTGGACACAGTACTCCAGGTGAGGTCTGACCAGAGCAGAATACAGTGGCAATATTACTTCCCTTGATCTAGATGCTATACTCCTATTGATGCAGCCCAGAATTGCATTGGCTTTTTAGCTGCCGCGTCACACTGTTGGCTCATGTCAAGTTTGTGGTCAACCAAGACTCCTGGATCCTTTTCACATGTACTGCTCTCAAGCCAGGTGCCACCCATCTTGTATTTGTGCCTCTCATTTTTTTTGCCCAAGTGCAATACTTTACATTTCTCCCTGTTAAAGTTCATCTTGTTTGTTTTGGCCCAGTTCTCTAATCTGTCAAGGTCGTTTTGAAGTGTGATCCTGTCCTCTGGGGTGTTAGCCACCCCTCCCAGTTTGGTGTCATCTGCAAATTTGATCAGGATGCCCTTGAGTCCATCATCCAAGTCATTGATAAAGATGTTGAATAAGACCGGGCCCAAGACAGAACCCTGTGGCACCCCACTAGTCACTCTTCTCCAGGATGAAGAGGAACCATTGATGAGCACCCTTTGGGTTCGGTCAGTCAGCCAGTTAGAAATCCACTGAGTGGTCGCATAGTCAAGACCGCATTTTACCAGCTTCTTCTGCTCCAGAATCTTCCCTGGTATTGATGTCAGACTGACTGGGCGGTAATTATTTGGGTCCTCTCTTTTCCCCTTTTTGAAAATAGGGACATTTGCCCTCCTCCAGTCTGCTGGGACTTCGCCTGTTCTCCAGGAATTCTCAAAGATGACTGCCAGTGGTTCTGAGATCACATCTGCCAGTTCTTTTAATACTCTTGGATGCAGTTCATCTGGCCCTGGAGACTTGAATACATCTAAACTAGCCAAGTATTCTTGTACTATCTCTTTAGTTATTCTGGGCTGTGTTTCCTCTGCTGAATCATTTGCTCCAAATTCTTCAGGTCGGGCATTGTTTTCTTTATCGGAGAAGACTGAGGCCAAGAAGGCATTGAGGAGTTCAGCCCTTTCTGTGTCCCCTGTTTGCATTTCACCATCTTCTCCTCTGAGTGACCCCACTGTTTCTTTGTTCTTCCTTTTGCTACAGACATACCCATAAAAGCCTTTTTTGTTGCTTTTAACCTCTCTTGCAAGCCTGAGTTCATTCTGTGCTTTATAATAATAATAATAATAATAATAATAATAATAATAATAATAATAATAATAAAAAATTTTATTTATATCCCGCCCTCCCCAGCCGAAGCCGGGCTCAGGGCGGCTAACAACAATCAAATAATCAGTCAAATAATCACACAATCTAAAAATATTTCATTATAAAAATTAATTAAATCAAATTGATGGCAACCAATTAAGCAAAATTCTGTGCAGGTTGCCAGAGGAGGGAGTCAGGCTGCGCCCTGACCAAAGGCCTGGCGGAACAACTCTGTCTTGCAGGCCCTGTGGAAAGATGTCAGGTCCCGCAGGGCCCTAGTCTCTTGTGACAGAGCATTCCACCAGTTTGGAGCCGCAGCCGAGAAGGCCCTGGCTCTAGTTGAGGCCAGCCTAACCTCTCTGAGGCCTGGGACCTTGAGGATGTTATTATTTGCAGACCGTAGGTTTCTCTGTGGGGCATACCAGGAGAGGCGGTCCCGTAGGTACGAGGGTCCTAGGCCTTTTCTGACTTTGTGTCTACATGTGCTGGCTATTTGTTTGAATTCCTCCTTGGTGGTTTCCCCCCTTTTCCATTTTTTGTACACACCACGCGACTAGCAAGTCAAATGAGATAGATAAATATGATAGCTGCCATATGACATAGCACATTATATGATTCACATGGCAGCTGAAAGCTGTAGGCTTATCCCCATCATTCAGAGGAGTTCCATGACCACGCACCTGATGAATGGAAAATTTTGCTCCACACAGGGAAAACTACATTGAGTTAGTTTGGTAGTAACTGTGTCCTGTCCTGGCAAGGATCTCTTCACAGGAATCAAGAGAAGTATGTCAAGCTGTGATCTGGATCAGACTGTCGGAGCAGGGATCTGACAGTCTGGGCTGCCACTCACTTAAAGGTCAAGAGACAGGATAAGGAGGCAAGAGGAGTCAGAGATAATCCTTCAGAACCCTGGACAGGTCCCAGGGAAAAAGATGACGTTCTGACAAGTACTGAGGGCTAGTTGATCTCTTCCAGAAGGAGTGGGGAACCCTAGTCTTGGTTCAATGTAGTCCTCCAGGCCTCTTCAGCTGGCTCTCAAAACTCTCCCTCGACCACACCCCTTAATGCCCTGCTTCATGCTCCCTTTGAGTCCTTTGGCCTGGCTGAAATGTGTCCTTGAACAAAGATAAGGCTTCTTGCTTCCTTAGAGGGAAGGGTGTGTGTGTGTGTGTGTGTGTGTGTGTGTATGCGCACGCGCAGACCTATAGCTTTGGTGTGGCTTGAATGCATCCTTCTTTGTACACCAGTTACTCTATCCAATTTTGACCCAGTTTTCCCCACCACTAGCATGCATCCCCCAAATGAGGGGATGTGGCCCTCTGATTGAAAACATTTCCTCACAGAGTTCTGAGCATGACTAGTTCTTCCAGGCCCTGTCCCATTGCATGGAGATTCTTAAATGGCCAGCCCTTTGGTCTAGAGAAGGCATAGGCAAACTGCGGGCCTCCAGGTGTTTGGGACTACAATTCCCATCATTCCTGACCACTGGTCCTGTTAGCTAGGGATGATGGGAATTGTAGTCCCAAACATCTGGAGGGCCGGAGTTTGTCTATGCCTGGTCTAGAGCAGTAGGTGGCACTAAACCACTGAGCCTCTTGGGCTTGCTGATCGGAAGGTCAGCAGTTCAAATCCCCATGACAGAGTGAGCTCCCGTTGCTCTGTCCCAGCTCCTGCCAAGCTAGCAGTTCAAAAGCATGCCTGTGCAAGTAGATAAATAGATACCGCTGTGGTGGGAATTTCCGTGCACTCTGGTTTCCATCACAGTGTTCCATTGCTCCAAAAGCGGTTTAGTCATGCTGGCCACATGACCCGGAAAGCTGTCTGTGGACAAACGCTGGCTCCCTGAAAGCGAGATGAGCACCACAACCACATAGACACCTTTGATTGGACTTAACCGTCCAGGGGTCCTTTACCTTTTACCTTTCCCAAACTTGGGTCTCTAGCTGTTTTTGGACTGCAACTCCCATCATCCCTAGAAAGCAGGACCAGTGGTCAGGGATGTCGGGAATTGTAGTCCCAAAACAGCTGGAGATCCAAGCTTGGGAATACTGGTCTAGAGTCTGGCACTCTTGTCATTTCTCCATTATTGGTTGCTGAGTACTCCGCCTAAGGTGGTGAGCAGGTTTGGCACATGAGGCCCTTGGGTTCAGTTCCACTTTGGGAGTCCTGGCTCAAAGCTCTCCGGTTTGGGGTTCTCTGCTTCTGGTGCTTCTGTCTGGGGTGCTGTTTTCTCAGCTGGACCCTCTCCCTACAAGTTGATGCCGAACTCACTGTAGGTATCTTGGGTCATGACAAACAGCTGCAGCATAAGAGTATATGGGGCTTCTACAGCATGGTTATCATTCTGGCTGGGTAAGCTTTTAATCTGTTATAAATTGCAATATTTTCAGAAATAAGAGTTTACAGCGTTTAAGATTTCTTGTAAAAAAAAATCATGTGCAATTATTTACATACTTAATGTTGTTATATTAGAAAACCACAGTACAAATATTTTCCTATAAAATCTATGAAAATTATTAATGTCTATATACATTTTCTACAAGGCCAGTGTGTTCTCACTAAACAAATAATAAAAAAACACAGTTGCATTGAAAATATTTGGCTTGTTTTTAGAAAAAACACTTAACTCATTTTTTTGAGGTCTGGCCATCCATACATCCAAATAGAAAGTGCTTTCTGAAGAAATATTTGTTTTAAAACATATAAATAAGAGAGTCTTCACTTGGGTTTTAGAAATACCACTGCAGTACAGGTGCAAAGGAGCTTCCAAAATGACTTGGGGGTGGAGGGCAGAGTTACGTTTGCCAACTGGCTTTAAAAAAATAAAAAGCCCAACATTTATTTTGTGATTTTCAGTTATCACAGGAGAACTGCCATTGCCTCCAGGAGTCTAGAGCCTTCCAGGAACCAGGACTACCCAACAGTCCCACAAGCATTTATGTACCATCTGCCATGTGAGTTCCATTCACATTCAAAATTGCATCAGTGCCAGAGAAATCAAATGCTGATGGAAGGTCTACAGCACTGAGTGTTGTCCTGAGGCGCAGGAACAGAAGCAAGGCCCACATCTTCTCATTCCAGGGTGCTCCCATTCTTTAGGTGGTTTGAAGAATGAGGGAATGAATGCTGATCTTTAACATTTGGCCAGTGTTGCTGGTGCCAGAGAAAACAATATAAACGAAGCTCTGATTCGTAATTGTTTATTTGGGTCAACCAGTTTTTAGGGTGGGTGTTTTTTTTAAGCCACACAGACTTGTACTTGGCATCTGTTTCTACAGTTACCTGAATCTACCAAGTTTTTCTCTCTGGGAATTTACCAGCGTCTTAGTTCCAGTAAGCAAACCAGCAGAGCTATTGTTTGTTTATATTTATTTATCTATTTATTTAATAAAAAAGTTCAGCTCTGGGGAATAGTTTTGAGTCCAAATAAAGAGACTGTTATTCTTTTTTCCCCTCTAGGCCCATTTTATGTCATCTGTTCTGTGAAGGAACAAAATTCATACAAAAAAAATACTGTGCAGAAGAGAGGCCTACTTTCAGGCCGCAACCCTACACACACTTACGTGAAACCAAGGTTCATCTAAAATGGAATTTTTTTCTGAGTAGAGATGTGCAGTATTACATTGTATGGCTGCAATCCTATGGACAATTATGTGAGAATACCTCCTGCACCTATATTCCTTGGCAAGGCTATGCAAAGCACATGTTTTTCCACAGAAATCTAAAAACCTGAACACATGCAATGACTAAGAGGGCAGGGAAATGCAGACCATGCTGACAGTATGTCAGGATTTGGGTAAGTTGTAGTGGACATCTGAGAGGAAGCAGGGAATGAGAAACATGGCTCTTATTTTTGGTGGCCGCTGCTTGTGTACCAAGGGATGCCATACATCCAGTCATTACCGGGATTTCAAAGGCAGAATTGACGTCTGGGGGATATTTCCAAAAGGCAGTGCATTTTTGTAAAAAAAGAAGAAGCTCAACAACTTTGGGGTTTGCCTGAATAATGTTCAACAATTTTGGAGTCTTCCCTAAAAAATAAAAAGCAACAACAACTTTTGGGGGGTCCTGGTTTTTACTTTTTGAAATATGGCAACCCTTTGTGTACCATAGCATCTTGTTCCAACTTCAGAAGAGCGCCATATTTATGCTTTCATTAAAGCAACCCAATTTTTTTTCTGGCATATGCCTCTGTGTGCTCAGAAGGGCTATGTTAAGCAGATGCAGAAAAACTGTGACTCAACATAGCCAATATACCAATGGGCTATGCAATCAGCAAAGCATTTCCTGCACAAGGCCCTCATGTTTTGAAGCATTAGCTATAAAACTCAGCATTCTGTAACACTATCAATTGTTTCTCCACATAATGTACACATGTTAGGATGCTCATAATAAAAGCAAATAAAACTGGATACATATTGCAGTAATGAGAACCAGGCCATAGTAGAAAGTACAGTTTGGAAAGAACATCTTCTCCTTTGGTCGTGCTGATTTATTGAGGGTTATAAAACCACCGTGGATGACTAAATAATGGTTCTTGAGCATCATTCCTCCATAAAATGCCATGAGTGTATTGTTTTCTAGCAATTCTTCAGTCGTAATGCAGTAGAACAATCATATATAAATGATGCAAACATCACAACACATCTGGCAAAGTCATGGAATCACTGAGAATTTCAGGAGTGGTAATAGCCAAATCTCATCCATCTTAGTCCCTGATCCAAAGGGTGGACCGTCCACCCACCTGCTTCCTGGCAGGTATTTGCAATCCAAAACCTGAAACAAAGAACAGGTGCCCTCTCTGCAGAAAAGTACCGCAGGCTCCAGAGCAAATACATCCAGATGACTCAATAATGAGGAATCATGTCAGAATTAAAGACCTCCTTTAATGTTCCCAAGATTTATATTATATGTCTTCATCCTTTAATTGGTTCCTTCCCATAGTACTTATTCAGTGGGCAAAGTTATCTCATTATTTTCTTTTTCTTATTACAGTGAGAGTTTGCCTTGCCACAAAGAGACATCAATCATTTGCCACAGGGAGCAGGTTCCAAAAGGGGCGGGACAAGGGGAGTGTCCCTATTGGTTCTCCTGGAACTCTCGGCTGCTTTCAGTACCAACAACCATGGCACAAGACCATTCCCTTTCAGACTGGCGGGCCTGGTTTTGTTGAAAGGGTTTAGTCCAGAAAGGGAATTCATGTCCAATACCTTGGCCATTGATGGTGTGGTATTATAAATAACCCTGAACAGTCTGGTTATTTATTTATTTTAAAAATGAATTTGTTGCACTGGGCTGACAGGGTGCTTTAATCCACTATAAATGTGCAAACCTACATTTTCTGCTATGTTCTTGAACCTTTCCATGAAGACACCTTCATTCACAGTAGCCTAAATGGCTACCTAGATCTGATTGGAGCCAATCCTTGTTTATTGACGCAGCCACTGAATTCCATGGGATTAGGTGTACAATCTGTGGAGGGGTTTGTTGTTGTTTTTTGTATCCTTGAGATGTCAGTTTCTTTCTCTTAGCAGACTAGCTTTAAAACTGCTAGAAAAGGGGATGCTGTTATAGCAACATGAGACAAGGGACTAGTCAGCAACAGGTTGGATCAACGCTTAATTAGTGGCACTTGCTACCTATTGGAATCAATGGGACTTGTCAAAATGAGCTTTCCCCACTCATTTCAGTGGGACATAATTGCAGCTGATTTGGTCTTCACCCAACCCTATACAATTTACAAAAGTGCAGGAACATGTGTGCCTTTGTATAGGGCCCTGGAAACATTGTTGAATGGTTATATGGAAATGTGGTAAATAAAATAAATATTATAAGGGTGGGGGAATGAACTCCAGATTGCTTTTACGTTTATTTTTTTTAAATGAACTGAAAAGAGGTTTTCATTTGAATTTTGGCTGAAACCTCACGCTTTCTTTTATCCTCTGTGTTTCCTTCATTGTTTGCATCAGGCGTAGAAAAGCAAGCGTACTTTTTTAGATGCACAGGGTTTGCTTGAAATCCAAAGAGCATTTCATGCTACTGCTGCTGTTGCTGCTGCTGCTTTGCTTAAACAAGCTCTCCCCAGTGTAAACACTTTGGATTGTTTACTCAGACAAAACATCAGCCAATACTAAATGCATTGAAATCAAGAAATGTACTGAACCCAACTGACAGCAGCAATTTTTGTCAATACGAGAAAGAGCCGAAGCGGCAGAAAGAAAATAACTCACCCCAAACATTCACTTGCTGTTGGGCTAGGTTTTGCATATCCCATTATTCTGTGATGGAACGGCGTAAGTGTGAGTGCTGGTAAAAAGGTAAAGGTACCCCTGCCCGTACGGGCTAGTCGTGACCGACTCTGGGGTTGCGCGCCCATCTCGCTTAAGAGGCCGGGGGCCAGCGCTGTCTGGAGACACTTCCGGGTCACGGGTGCTTTCGAACTGCTAGGTGGGCAGGAGCTGGGACCGAACGACGGGAGCTCACCCCGCCGCGGGGATTCGAACCGCTGACCATACGATCGGCAAGCCCTAGGCACTGAGGTTTTACCCACAGTGCCACCCGTGTCCCGTGCTGGTACTATGCAATAAATAGATAAATAAATAAATAAATAAATTCCATATCCTCCTGAGAATCTTAGTTTTCTTTTTCTCTTCAAAATAATTTTCAGTCCCCTAAGGCTGTGATTATAAGCCTTGTGGAGGATTTCCAAGGATTTTGCATGCTGCTCACCCCCCACCCCAATGAACAGAAGACCAGAACCAGAATAAATTGCACAAGGCAATCTATATGCAATTATGTTTAAATTGCATGTATGGTGCAGGATGAAGATTTCATTTTTAGGGTGAAATTTTATTTAAATGAATAGAATGGATAGCTCTGTGCCTTCTGCGTTTCCTTAATCTTTTTCTCTCTCACACATCTCCTATGTGCAAGCTCAGTCTATATCTGTAGGGGATGCTGTGAATACTTTACTGTTTACATTACTCTGCCTCCAGCATGCTCCCACCATGCTATGTATGCACAATGTTAGCCATCCATATCTATTCTGTAGTTGCGTGAAAAATACTGCTGTTTGGTTCCTTTTGCCTCAAGCCATCTTCTACCTGATTTGAAAATGTAACCCACATTCACTTTGCAGTTAAGCTGAGGTGCCGACTAGATGACTCTTGTGGTCCCTTCCAGCTCTAAACTTCTACGGGGATGCAGGTGGCGCTGTGGTCTAAACCACTGAGCCTCTTGGGCTTGCCAATCAAAAGGTCAGCAGTTTGAAGCCCTGCAATGGAGTGAGCTCCCATTGGAGTGAAGCCCTGCAATGGAGTGAGCTCCCACTGCCAGCTTCTGCCAACCTAGCAGTTCAAAAGCACGCCAGTGCAAGTAGATAAATAAGTACCGCTGTGGCAGGAAGGTAAAAGGCATTTCCATGCACTCTGGTTTCTGTCACAGTGTTCTGTTGCACCAGAAGTGGTTTAGTCATGCTGGCCGCATGGCCTGGAAAACTGCCTGTGGACAAACGCTGCCCCCCTCAGCCTGAAAGCGAGATGAGCGCCACAACCCCATAGTCGCCTTTGACTGTACTTAGCCATCCAGGGGTCCTTTACTTTTTCTTTTTACAATTCTATGATTTGAGATGCCCATTGTGCATATGCAACTGACAGCTTTATGAACAGGAGTTGGGGGTGGTCTGCAGGTGTGAGGAAACCAAAGAGGTCATGCAAACTGGATAAAGACATCCTACATCTCTGGCATGCACAGCAACATGCAAATGTGGTTTGAAACACAGAAATGGGGGGGGGGATGACCTCCTTATGGTTTAAGTGCTAATGGATATATAGCTTTGGCTTAGTAAGGGTTTATGAGATCTTCTTGCCATCTGGGCTCTGCCACCCACAGTTTCCCCAAGTCTCAAGTCTCAGAGGACAAGTCTAGGGTTATCCCAGGAGTCATGTGACTTGTGCAAATTGGTGGAGAAGTAAATGAGCCTGGCTGTAACCCTAGAAAAAACCCAAACAACTGATGGAAAGGACATTCCCTTCCATCAGTTATATTGGCCCATGGGTTTCTGCCCTTCCTTAAGAACTAGTCATAATGCTGGAAGGGAAAAGGACTTGCTGAGAGTCACCAACAACAGGGAGCTGGTACAGCTGGAGCCCATTGAGAACCATGAATCACTTATTAATGGTATGATGGAAACACAAACTTGTACAGAGACATTAGAGAGGATCCTGATCTACTTAAAGGAAACCAGTGCAATCAGTAGTTTGGCAGAAGTATAGTGGTGTTATGTTCCTGTTCCTGTAATGTGAGAATCAGGCCATAGACACACATGGTGTGCTTATACACATCTCTATAAACTATTTGAGGAAGCTTTAATTTATCTGCTTGTTTGTTTCTGTGTCCCCCCAAATCCTTTGTTAACTGCTGGGGGGGGCGATGGCTTAGAGCCTGCAAATGGCATCAACCTTCTTCTGCATCTGACCGCACGGCAACAAAAATCAAATTTCTGGGGTTTGGCTGTGGCTAAAAGAACGCCCACATGTTGTCAGGAGATCACATACCAACAGTGTGAATGAACAAGAAATTTCACTTAACACTATTAGGGCTTTGTTCTTCACAAACAGAATGTGCATTGACTGGAAACGAAACACACAAAGGTACTATACTGTGTGCTATGCACTAGAGTTATTTCCTCAGCCCTTTTTGGATTATTTCCAACTGCATGTGTTGAGCACTCTCAGCAAGGGGAAGCCATTTCAAACCAAACAGCTATTTTTCAGACAATGCCTCTTGAATGGGATCAGGTATAAAACTTCACACAGCAAAGAAGGGTTAATCAGTTTCACAACTTGTTTTCATAAACATGGCTTCAGCTTAGAGCTGCAGATTTAAGCAACTGAGATATCTGATTTGGTAAAAGACATTTTTTGTTTGTTTACTGATATAGACTTTGTTCTATTAAAATATTTAATATCCTAATAAAAATACTAAAATGTTCCTAAGTATTAACAGGTAAAGGTAAAGTATTAATAAAAATGTATCAGTTATGATGACACAAGATTAGACTGTGCTGAATGTGCCCTTTGAATTATGTGTAGTTTGTGTTGTGGCTAGGGGACCTCTCAAAACCTGGAAGTAGCTCGAGCCTCTCTTGATGTCTGAGAGACCCTGCATGTGTGTGAGCCATCTATCGAAGACTAAACTCCACATTTCTATATCACCTCCAGCACAATGCTTTTTAATAGCATAGGTTCACACATTCAGCTGTGACTCAAAACGTCTGAACAGGTTTCAGGAGACATTTGGTTCTCCATCCCCTGTCTTCCCCTACAATGTGCAGCCATGGGAATGTGTGAGATATATTCTAGGTCACACAATCAGTTCAGGACCCAAGAAACCAGGCCATACCAGTGTCAAGCATGAACTATGTATGTGGGAGATGCAGCATACTCCAACATGGGTTTTTTTTGCAATGCTGAAGAGTTGATGGTGAAAGAGTTCCTTAGAGGGAGACTGGGGTGGGGTGGGGACCATTGGTCTACAGTCTTCAGTCTTTGGAACAGTTCTGTGAAGCCTAAATGAGTTGCTCTGGAATAACTGGTTGGAGGATTATCTTATTAGACATGACTGGCTCCTGTGGCATTGCACCAGTATAGCAGAGGAGACTTTGTTCCCAAAGACAAAACAAATAATATTTCAGGATGAGTGCCAGTTTGTAAAGCAATTGCAAAAGACCAAATTCTTTTCACAGGGAACACAGTCGTGTCATTTAGGTTTCTTCTAGGTGGTGGAGTTTGAAAGCACGTCAAAGTGCAAGTAGATAAATAGGTACCGCTCCAGCGGGAAGGTAAACGGCGTTTCCGTGCGCTGCTCTGGTTCACCAGAAGCGGCTTAGTCATGCTGGCCACATGACCCGGAAGCTGTACATTGGCTCCCTCGGCCAGTAAAGAGAGATGAGCGCCGCAACCCCAGAGTCGTCCGCGACTGGACCTAACGGTCAGGGGTCCCTTTACCTTTAGGTGGTGGAGCAGTGTTAAGCCAATGCCAATAATATATTCAAATCTCATATGGTGGGATGACTGAATTCAGATGACTGAATTGCTAGTGGTATTCTGAAGCACTTCATAAATGTTTAAAGCTTTTTTAAAAAAATATTTTTTATTCAAGCCTGGGAAATGGTGGGCCATTTTAAAACACCCATGGTATGAAGTTCATTTGGTGAACTGAAGGCTACATCATACAAGTGAGGTGAATAAATGTGTGCCACAGTTCAAAGAAGAAATGGTCAGTTAATGGAAGAACAACATCTGTACTTACTCAGCTAGGATTAAGAAAACACACAATGGTTATTCATGTTCGTACTTGAAGTCACAATTGAGCAAGACTTGGAGTCAGGAAGACTCCCCCTTTTCCCTCATAGCACAGCACTGAAAAATGTATTTTTTCATAGAGGGTGTTCTTCCTTTGTCTGATGCTTTAGTGTTGGCTACCATCAGAGCGATTCTGGTGCAGCAGTTATTACAGAACGATACCCACAGTGACATTCCCAAGCTATATTAGGCGTCATAAGGGTGCTAATGGCTGCTTCTTCACTTTGTATATTACATCTGCATTGGATAACATGGAAATTAGGGCCAGCTGAGACTGTGGTTGTCTCCAGTCTGACAGCTGGCTAGCCCAAGAGGATCGGGAAAGGCATCAGACTGTGTAATGAATGAGGGTGGACCACAGTGGCATATTTACCTTCAGAATTTGACACCCTGGGTAATTGAGCATTCTCAGAGAGGCAGTGAAGAACATAAAATGTCTGTATTCTTTATAGGTCAGGCCATTGTTCCATCTAGTTTGATACTGTCCGCACTTGTGAACACACTGACCGGTAGTGACTCTCCAGACAGAAGTCCATCCCAGCCCAGAAGAACCTGAGATCTTCTGCATGCTCTGCTACTGAACTACACCCTTCCTTTCAAATACAAATCATGATTTGTGCTTGGCAGTCAGGAAAAAAGAGTACTCCCTCTGCTCCAGCACCACACACAAACCAGCACCCTTTAACTATCTTCCTCAACTGATGTCACTAGCGTCTGTTGATCAACAGGCAAAACGATATGTTAAATGGGAAATCGTGGTTGGATCTCCCATGTTTTTTTAAAAAAATTGGAATGTTGGAAATGGCCTCCAAAGCTGCATCATGAAGTCTGATAGTTGCTGCATCTTGTACAAATATTTGTTTAATTTTTTTGGTAGATGTAGGTTGGCTTTGAAGGCCATCAGCAATATCCAGTGTCCAAAGTGTGCACCAACTGAAGATCAAAAGGGAGAAGCTACTGAACAGCTTAATGAAGCTGAAGCAGCATCAGCAGACATAATCAACGTGAGGAATACAGTCTCCCAAATACTGTTCTCTTCTTATTTTTGGATGACAGTACACTGCACTGTACTTGTGGGAAGCCAGGACTGTTTAAAGTCACATGATACTGCTTTAAATATATCGTGTAGATGGGGCTGTCTGCGTTATAAGGATATTCACAATACTTATAATGATGTGCATCATCATAAAGAAGGCTGATACAGTTAAGAACTTAATTCGTTCTGGAGGTCCGTTCTTAACCTGAAACTGTTCTTAACCTGAGGTACCACTTTAGCTAATGGGGCCTCCCGCTGCCACTGTGCCGCTGCTGCACGATTTCTGTTCTCATCCTGAGGTAAAGTTCTTAACCCGAGGTAATATTTCTGGGTTAGCGGAGTGTGTAACCTGAAGCGTCTGTAACCTGAAGTGTCTGTAACCCGAGGTACCACTGTACTAACATCCCTGCATTGCAGATGCAGGGGTGGGTGGGACAAGATGGAGAGACGAGTGACTTTCCTAATGTCGCCTTGTGTGAGCTTGCAGCTGAAGTTGGGTTTGAAATGTGAGCACCCCAACTCAAAGCTCCCACTCTTTGGCTACTACACACATAATCTTTGAAGGCATGGAAAGCAACCCATGCTGGTAAAATTTCTTAGACAATCTCTGTGATGGGGGAGGGTGTTTTCACATTTCTACTTCCCAAACTAGACTTGTTATAGATGTGTGTGTGTGTGTGTGTGTGTGAGAGAGAGAGAGAGAGAGAGAGAGAGAGAGTAATAGCATGCACATTGTAAGTTGGTAGGTCCCCCCCTCTAAATTCTAAAAAGAAAAAAGCCCAGGATGCCTCACTGTTGCCATTTTTAATCTTGTGATTACTAAATCTGTCTCTCATCTCACAACACAGTGATAAAGCTAGCCAAGAAAGCACAATTTTCACCTTGTTGTGGCAAGCAGGATTACATTGGGCTCCTTTAATGAAGAATAGGAAAAAAGAACAACGGGGCTTGTTCTCCATGTATTCTGCTTGTACCCTAGCAATATAATTACAGTGTTGTGGTTGAGAACAGGCCACACTGGTGGCTGAGGAACATACTGCAGTGACTACAAGGTGGTCTAAAACTTTGCATGACTCATTTAGCATTTCAGTCATGTTTAGAGAGTTTTAGAAGTGTTACTTTATATTGTGCAAATGAATTAGGTTCAGATCTCATTTCTGAGCACTGCAAGACTACTGATTTTGATTGCTTTGGAGTTTGTGATTATGAAGGTCTTCTGTGTCCATGCTGCCATTTCCCTGAGCACATTCATTCAATTTATACACAGCCCTATACCCAGAGGTCTCAGGGCAGTTCACAAACATGACCACCACATATAAAATCAAACCAAAAACAATAACCCAATAACACCCCCCAAACAAGAAACACATTCTAAAAGGGTGTTGGATGTCTATAAGATCAACCAAAGGCCTCGTTAAAAAGGAAGGTTTTTGCCTGGTGCCTAAAAGTGTATAATGAAGGCACCAGGCGAACTTCCCTGGGGAGAGCATTCCATAGATGGGGAGCTACTGCTGCACAAACTTGTTGGCCTAGATGATGATGCCTGCATTAGGATGTCAGTGAATGGTAGGAGAGAATATTTGTCATTTGTCAGTCTGATGGGTAAGGGAAGTTCCAGCACATCAATGTGGGAATGGGCAGGAAGCGTTAGAAGAGAAAGGGAGGCAAGAGAAAGGTGTGTTCCCATTAAGGAAGCAATGAAGAACAAGAGAGCCTTAACTGAGGAGGTGAAAGCCAGGTAGGAGCCCTGGAAGACATTAAGCAGCGTCTTGAGGACTGTCAAGGAGAGAGGAATAGAGACAGGAGTTCACCTTAGAGGGGAAGGAGGTCTCCTGGAACTGAGAGCCAGACAGTGACTTGCCTTTTTTTTTGCCAAGGAAGAGCCCTCAAGGGGTCTTCCCACATCTTACAAGTGACATCAGAGAAGTGAACGTGGTCTATTTCCATCTGGCCTGAAAGGGCAAGGTCCTGACTGACTGCGAGATGTAGCGATGGCCACCAACTTGGATGGTTTAAAGGCGGATTAGATAAACTCATGGAGGATGAGACTCCAAGTGGGGAAAGTGGTTTTATGTTCATGTCCTGCTTGCAGGCATCCTGTAGGCATCTTGCTGGCCACTGTGAGAACAGGACCTGGTGAGAACAGAATAAATGATGTAAGAAGGGAGCTGCAGCCCAAGACAGGAAGAGAGGCAGTAAGGGAACACCTAGCTACTTTAAATGAATTCACATCTCCAGGGCCTGATGAGCTTCACCCAAGGGTACTAAAGGACATTGCAGGTGTAATTTCAGAGCCTTTGTCTATGATCTTGGAGAAATCTTGGAGAAGAGGTGAGGTCCCTACAGACTGAAGGTGGGCAAATGTCCCCATCTTCAAAAAGGGGGGAAAGGAAGACCCAGGTAACTACCAACTAGTGAGCTTGAATTCGATACCAGGGAAAGTCCAAAAACAGATAATTCAACAATCAGTCTGTGAGTATTTAGAAAAGGATGCTGTGATTACTAACACATTGGGGTCAATGGTTGATGGGATTGCCAAAGTCCTTTTCCCTTTGCCTGCTCCCTTTTTAATTATTATTATTTAAATCACCAAGCTCGTAAAACTGAATACGCACAAGTTAAATGTGCGTAAATTGTGATATACCTGTATTGGTAGCCTTCATGGGGTGAGGCTTGCTAAGCCATAGATGTTTATTTGCTTCCTACTAGAGCAAGTTATATCAATGTCATGAGAGAATTTCAAATATTTAGATAAAAGCTTAGTGAGATGTTGACTTTTCCTGTAAACTGTTTCAAGTATTTTTCAAGAGTTTTTCTTTAAATATTGCTCATTATATATTGTTAACTATATCTTCTATCTATTACAGATTATTAATTTAGCCTTCCTTTTGGAGTGGATTAAATTAAGTTAATTTAGAGCATGTTAGAGTAAGTGGGTGAAAGATTATGATTAATTAAAGATGCAATCCTAAGGATACTGGGTGTAGTGAAAATAAATAAGCATAGATGGCAGGGGATGTGCTTTTTAATCCCACGACTTCATTCAGGTATTGGGACTCAATTGACCAATTCATCTAATAGTCATTGCCACAGCAAAGATAATCTATTTCTATGAATCATGAAAGGGGTATTAAGTTTAATTTTCAAAGTACAACTGCAAGGAAGATGAAAGGGCAGCACAAAGTAAAGCTGAGTGACAAAGTGGCAGCGTTTCCTATACCATTCAAATAAGATATTGAGGGCTCTGATGCTAATCTTGGAAGTGCCAGTGGTATTAGACTGTCAGCAGAGATGACAAGTGAATGCCAAATATATACCTGATGCTGGATGAACTACCCTTGTCATTGTTTCCCTTAAGCAGGTATAGTCACAATCCGAGCACCATCATATGAAATCTAAACCAGCTTTTGTAGCTACAACCATGACACACACAGGTACTGTGAAAAATGTTTTACAGTCTTCCAAGAAATGCATTGAGGAATGATGTGCAGTAGAAACAGAGGAGACATTTCCCCAATCAGCTGGGGTTTGTGCCTGCACACCCTGTGCTGAGGGTCCTTTTCAGGTGTTTCACAAAAGTTGGATTCCTTAAGGTAGAAGAAAAAATGATTTCCCAAGTGCATTATTCTGGAATACTTGTGGAAGAATGGCAATGTCATGTGGCAGCATGCCTCCAAACCTGAAAACAAACAGAACCTATATGACTCCAAAAAGCAAGTGTAGAAAAGCCTTGAGTTATGCTTGAAGTCTGTAAAAAGGAGTCTTGACTTTTCCTGCTCTAAGAGTAACAGCAGGTCAAATCCTCATTCACCACGGTAAAAATTCAGCTCCTAAAATTCATCAGCAACAAAAAAAAGCAAAAAACTTGGGGCAATTTAGTTTCCTGCCTGGTTATGGCAGAAGTGCTTATAACACACACACACACACACACACACACACACACACACACACACGAAGGGGGTGGGGAGATGTTAAGAAGCTGGGACAGGAAGCCAGTTGAAACAGTTCTGTTTGTTTTAAAACAATCACGTCAGGAGCAATAATGTCAGGGCAATTATGGTACAGTAAGAAAGAAAAGGAATAAACTCTCAGGGGTCAGCGGTTCCTGTGATCCATCAAAACACTTTCCCCCTATTCCTGAGTAGGAACAGAAACCACAGAAATTATAGAAGCTGCTAAAAGTGAGGGTGGTCTATGCCCAGTCCCCTCGCCCCACTATTTCTGATTGGTTCCAAAATTTCTGCATAAAAACTTATGCATAAAATTGAATTTTCCTATGTGCATATGCTGATTTACCTGCAGCTTCCCAAAGTCTGATTATTTCAGGCTTTTCAGATCATGCTTTTCAGAAGAACAGGTTAGCCTTCTTAAACAAATATGTGTGTATGTACCTGAGGCAAACATCTGCAGGACTACAACTGCTCGCCATTGGGCCTTTAAAAGCCTAGCCGCACAAGCAGCAGTAACACATGGTCCAGCACCTCAGACTGTCTCACTTCAGATTGTGAGGGCGGGCTGCTGAGTGATGCATGTAAACTCCCCAGGCTCAGTTCAGAATAGGTCCAGCAATTACAATGGATATTGGGGAATGCTCAGAAAAAGTCCCCCCACCAAAGAGTTCTAAAATCATTACAGTTGCTGCCCCCTGCATCTGGCACTGGCAGCTACTGTGATAATGGAGGGGACTGGGTGTCTCTCTCGCACCCTTGGCTGCTGCAGTGCTTTGCTCTGGCAATGATGGCACCAGGAAAAAAAGGAGCCTTCTTTCTTTATGGTACCTGGAATGATGCAACAGCATCCTGGGAAATGTAATTTTCCCAGGGTGCCTGATGCTCATATAATATCATGTGCCATGGGCTCCTGGCACCTGAAAGACATGTCAACAAGGTGGTTTATTTATTTTGGGAATTATTTCTTTAAAATATTCCTTAACCTTCCTCCTCAGAAGATTCCAGGGCGGTTTATGAAAGTGTGAGGAAAAAGACCTTAATCCTGCTATGGAAAATGTCTAATAAAACCGAAGTATATAGTCCAGAACTAACTAGACCCCCATGGCTACATTTTTGGAATCTTGCTGGGCCTCCAAGGCACTGGTACATTTTGATAATCTAATTGCCAAATGTCAGTCGAATGCCCGCCTAATTGCTTCTCCGCAGACCAAGAAAACAGCTAATACAGTTCTTGCAAAAGGGGTTGGATGATGAACCAACATCTGGGCACACTGTAAAGTAGAAGAGGATGGTTCCCTGGAAAGATTCTCCACTCATCATTCACCCAGTAGTAAGCTATGCCTTATGTAGTACCTTAAAAATAGGCTTGTGAATCACCACTCCTCTTTCCCTGAGGGAAACTCTTTCACACAAAGATAGCCAAATCCGGAGAGTTCCCAGGTATAGAATAAAAAACTTTTTGTTGATATGGGCTGCTATTTTAGGCCAGACTTTGGGTTCATTCTGTGGCATTGGTGTGGGCCTGCAGCATCCAGAAGACATGAGGTTCATAACATGTGTTTCAGTTAATTAGATTAAGTTTGAAGCCTATCAGACTGATTGAGTGCTGGAAGCTGAGCTTGTGGGGAGTTATTTAGGACCATGTAAATTTGTTTAAGTTTGAACTAATGGATTCTAGACCCAAAACCCTTATCATTTGCATAGATATTTTTGGCCTCTCCCCTTAAGCTTCACCTCGAAATGCCAATAGATGCAGAATCTCAGAGGCTGCATTAAGTCTGCAGATGAATAAATCCCTCCAAACAGCTAATTTATTTCTCCAGGTGTTCTTGATGTCTGCCACTGCTTCTGTTTCTACCTTAAAATGTTCTCTGCAGGAAGACTGGGAGGGGGGAATTCCTCACGGTATGAAACAAGTTAGAAGAACATTCGCTTTTATCCACTTGTCAATCTATTATTTCAAAGCCGATTGCTTTCTTGCTTTCTTTTTTAAATCAGAGCGAGCAATGAATAGACTTTTTTTAAAAAAAAAACAAAACTCATCACACCTGTCGAGAGGCCAGATGGCCATAACAAATTTGTCAGCGGAATATCCTAAAGTGCATTCCAAGAGGCTAGAAGTCTCCTAATCCTCCTTTCGTATAAAATGAGTTTAGTACAGGGCTGAGGAGAGACTTGAGAGACATGCTATAAAGCGGCAGGCTGGGTTTTTTTTAAAAAAAATTATGATGGACAAACTGAAAAAGCAGCCTAGTAATTGTACCCATATTGACATGGTTTCCCCCCGCTCTTATAAATGTCTGCATATGAATTTGCTCAATTTGGATTTTCAGGTTTGTAGGCAAAGTTTTAACAAGCTATTTCCATATTTGAATCCCTCCTCTACAATAAAGTATGGCCACTTCACTTTCTAGTTGGATTCATAGCACAATCCTATACAGTGGTACCTCGGGTTACATACGCTTCAGGTTACATACGCTTCAGGTTACAGACTCCACTAACCCAGAAATAGTGCTTCAGGTTAAGAACTTTGCTTCAGGATGAGAACAGAAATTGTGCTCCGGCGGCGCGGTGGCAGCAGGAGGCCCCATTAGCTAAAGTGGTGCTTCACGTTAAGAACAGTTTCAGGTTAAGAACTGACCTCCGGAACGAATTAAGTACTTAACCTGAGGTACCACTGTACATGTTTACTTCGAAGTTAGACCAATTGAGTCTAAGAGGACTCACCCCTAGATGAGTATGTATAGGACTTCAGCCTAAACATACAGTTTTCAACAGTAACAATCTGAATTTATAAGTGCTGTACCAAATTTCATGAAGTTTGATTTCCAATGCAAAAAAAATGAGGATGGGGGGCGAGGCTACTAGCCACCCTTTACAAACATACACATACTATCTTATTTGGCCTTTCATATTATTCTCATTTCTGTTTGTTCTATGCCACGTACAAAATTTGATGATTAACAGCAATACCTTCCCAATCATGGTGTCATGTAACCCTCTCATTGACTTAATTCTTTAGATGGACAAACTTGTCCATTAAGTTTCTCAGTTCTCCAACCTTAAATTCAGTTTTCCACATTTCTGCAGCATTTCTCCCCTAATACGCGTGTTTTTGTCTGCAGCTTTGACGAATACACACAAGCAATTTTCCCTAACAGAATGCACTTTTGTATGTTATTTGCGGCAGTATTTTAATCTTGATGCTCATCTCCCCCCAATAGAGGCATTTCTGTACCGACTGTTTGGTTGGAAAACCACATTGCAAAATTTGGAAATAAACAAATTGGGGATAGCCATATCCCGATTTGCTCAAGTGCAAATTGAATTGTTTCACATTAAAATGAAAACAAAATCAAATTTCTCTGTCGACTCACCTCTATTGTCAATAGCCGGCGTGGGTGAATGTGGTAAGAATTTGCTTCTACGTGACTTCTTCTTGTCCAGGTAGGAAAATGTACCTTTAAATAAAACCACAGGATGGGTTTTATTTAACCAATTGGAGGTCCACACTAAGTTCAGCATCAGAAGAGAACATGTTTGTATTGCCCAGGCAATTGTATGGCGCTTGCTGCTTTGCTGGTAGTTTCCTTTTTTGTTGAGTGCTGCATAGGAAGACTTTGTGATCTCAATCTTGGCATGCACTGTTATGTATCCAAATGTACATGCAGATGGATGACACTCACATTCAGGTGTGCATCTGAGTGCAGAGCCGTAACTCAGTAATATAGCCTCTATTTTGCATGCAGGAGGTCCCAACTTCACTCCTTGACATGTGTAGATGATACTGAGACAGATGGATTAATGGCTCATCCATGCCGCGTTATTTGCAATAGCACAGAATGTTCAGATACACATCTGAATGTGTGTCCCCATCATTCCCAATCTGACCTCCTCCTCCTCCTCCTCCTTCGAGTTTATATACCTCCCTATACCCAGAGGTCTCAGGGCGGTTCCCAAAAAAGATCACAACATATATATAATCAGAATAAAAACAACAGCCCAATAACACACACATGCCAGAAAAGAGCCACATTTTAAGGGGGTATAGGATGTCAAACAGATCAACCAAAGGCCTGGTTAAAAAGGAACGTTTTTGCCTGGCGCCTAAAGGTGTGTAATGAAGGCACCAGGCGAATATCCCTGCGGAGAACATTCCACAGAAGGAGAGCCACTGCAGAGAAGGCCTGTTCTTGTGTTGCCACCCGCCACACCTCTCAAGGAGGAGGCACATAAAGGAGGGCCTCAGAAGCTATCTATGATGGGACGTGTGAAGGAAACATCAGCCTGGTTACCTCCGCAGCAGAGATGTGTTCCCTCTTCTCCCCAACACTCCCACCTTCCAACTAACTTCACACCTTTCTCACAACAGTATGCAATCAATCATTGAAAAGGGAGTCATGTTTCCACTGATTAAGCTTCTTCTTAAAATTAAAGACAGTTGCAACAGAATAAATGGGAATGGGAAAGGGAAAGCAGCCACCCATATGGTCTTTCTGATCTAACCAGTCTTATATAACTCATGCTTCACTAAGCTGAATGGAATCCATCAGTCATGTGTGGCATTTGGCAGTCAGGGTGGGCAGATAAGCCTATTTTTGCTGCACGTCACTATAGCAGGTGTTCATTCCTAAATCTGTTCTTGTTCTTGTTCCATATCAGACTTCATATTTTTTTTAAAAAAGGTGTAACATGTAACTCTTAAATGCATATTTTAACACTTCAACAAACCAAGAACTGCATCACAAAATTTGGAGAAATGTGAAATCCAAAAAGCAACTGCTGAATATAAATAGACTAGAACTTCCTTGGCCAACGTTTGATTTCCCCCTTTTTTTGTACAAGTTTAGTTTGTATAGTTTCCCCAGATAAATCCAGTGGCAGAGTAATGTACACATAAATGACTTCTGTTTGTTTTCAGAAGTCCAGAAGAGTGTTCCACACCATGGCTCCCTTCCCCCTGCATCTTGGACCAAGGGGAATTTTGACATGTCAAATGGCTGCCTCTTCAACTTAGCAAAATGGTCGGATGTGCCAGCAATATTTTGTATCAAGCCACTGTGCTGGCCCAGGTTTTTAATTCTCAGTGGAATTTTCCCAGGCAATTCTGGTGATCTGGAAAGGTTCCCAGTACACAAAGTCCATGTATTAAAGTATATGTGGAACACTTAAGATCAGAGTCGGAGAGAGGATAAAACAGAAACATATTCACTGCTCCTTTCTCTTCCAAATTTTAGGTTTTATTTATTGCATTTTTAGGGAAATACCATTTTCTCATATTGGTATGCATCTAATTTAAAGAGAAGACACCAAATGAGTGCAGTGGAAGATGGAAACTTTCTATGAATGGCAACAGGAGTGGGTGTTGTTCTTGTTTTGCCACTGGGGTTACGAGGTTCATTCCAGGAGTGATAATGTAAATGTGATGCATTTTGACACCATCACGTGTTAAAACACCTTCATCCATGCTTTTAAAAGAAGTTGTTTTTGCCAATTGATAACAAGGAGAAACAACAACAACGAAGTTAAAAACAACAATTAAAATACATCAGAACCCATCAATTAAAATACATCAGAACCCCCATCCCTGGCTGACTTGACTTTTCTCTTTCGTGCCTTTAGCTAGTCTCCCCACATGTCTGCTCTTGTTTCCATACAGTCATCTGGCAACAGGAGTTTTTGATCCCCAGAACTGGGCTCATTTAATGGCTAAGGAGGCTGAGCTCCCTGCAGGCCCTTGATATCTATACTCCACCATGCCCAGTCACAGCTGTTCCCCTGCCTGCACCTGTGATTGTGGAAATAGGGAGAGGGATGCAAAGAAATAATATATACAAGAATGTTTTGCCTTGACAGCATTTTGGAAGTGGAACTTGGGATAACACATCCAATAATCGCTTCTTTAATTGATTGAAGCCAGGTGCAGCACAGGTAAATTGGTTCAGACAGAACAAGAAACAGTCTGTGTGCAACTCAAATGTCAGCCTGCCCTAACTATGTCTGAAATTCCAAAACACACACTCACCCCCACCCCCCCCACAACCCCCCCCCATAAAAAACCCCTGTCAATAAAAGAGGCTGGAGCAATAGGAAATCTAATCAGTTAGATTCATGTACCTCATGTAAATCCAGTCCCCCTGCTTTGCCAATTTTTTTTGTTTTATGCTCTACAGAAAATTTCCTTGTATTAATATTCTCAATACTGTTGGTGTTGTTTTTTGTTTAAACTCTTGTAGTCACACTAAAATCTTCCTATTCAAAAAGGCTTTGAAAACTAAGATGCAGATGGTGTTGATCACTGGACTGCTGTCAAGGCCAATTGCATTTTAACTGCTGGTTATAAATGGGTTGTGATGTATTTTAATTGTTGTTTTTAACTTTGTTGTTGTTGTTTAGTCATTTAGTCGTGTCCAACGCTTCATGACCCCATGGACCAGAGCACGCCAGGCACTCCTGTCTTCCACTGCCTCCTGCAGTTTGGTCAAACTCATGTTGGTAGCTTCAAGAACACTGTCCAACCATCTCGTACTCTGAATGTCCCCTTCTCCTTGTGCCCTCAATCTTTCCCAACATCAGGGTCTTTTCCAGGGAGTCTTCTCTTCTCATGAGGTGGCCAAAGTATTGGAGCCTCAGCTTCACGATCTGTCCTTCCAGTGAGCACTCAGGGCTGATTTCCTTCAGAATGGAGAGGTTTGATCTTCTTGCAGTCCATGGGACTCTCAAGAGTCTCCTCCAGCACCATAATTCAAAAGCATCAAGTCTTCAGTGATCAGCCTTCTTTATGGTCTAGCTCTGACTTCCATACATCACTACTGGGAAAACCATAGCTTTAATTATATGGACCTTTGTCGGCGAGGTGATGTCTCTGCTTTTTAAGATGCTGTCTAGGTTGTCATCGCTTTTCTCCCAAGAAGCAGGCGTCTTTTAAGTTTGTGACTGCTGTCACCATCTGCAGTGATCATGGAGTCCAAGAAAGTAAAATCTCTCACTGCCTCCATTTCTTCCCCTTCTATTTGCCAGGAGATGATGGGACCAGTGGCCATGATCTTCGTCTTTTTTAATGTTGAGCTTCAGACCATATTTTGTGCTCTCCTCTTTCACCCTCATTAAGAGCTTTTTTAATTCCTCCTCACTTTCTGCCATCAAAGTTGTGTCATCTGCATATCTGAGCTTGTTTTTAACTAGTTTGTATGTATTATTTTGCATTTAATACAGTATTATTTTTAAATGTTGTAAGCTGCCTTGAATTTCAACTTGGGAGGAAGGTGGGATATAAATACATATATTTATTTATGGTTCCTCTTCAACCAGACCTTTGGCTGATTAATATTCTATGGCCTTTTAAATGATTTTGTGGAACAAGAGGTTTTGGTTTTTTCAACTACCGTATTTTTTGCTCCATAAGACGCACCTGACCATAAGATGCACCTAGTTCTTAGAGAGGGAATGCAAGAAAAAAAAATATTTAAAGGGAGTGCTGAGCAGAGCCTGTATGCATCCCAGGCTCTGCACAGCGCTTCCTTTCACAAGCTGCGAGGAGCGTGTGTGAGGCACTTGCAGGCTTTTCCCCAAGGAGGGAGAAGCCCCCAAGAGCCGCACACATGTTCCACGTGGCTCTTTAAAGGGAGCGTGGCTCTTGTGGGCTTTTCTGGGAGGTGGGGGAAGGGACTGAGGGGCGATCCCAGAAGCTAGAACAGCAAGAGGGAGTGCTGCGCAGCGACCCCTCTCTCCTGGCTTCTGGGATAGCCGCGCAAAGCCTCCTCAGGGCAGCAGGATGAAGGCTCCCCATGCCTTAAAGAGGCTTCGTGCAGCTAAGCCAGAAGCTAGAACAGCAAGAGGGAGCGCTGTGCAGCAATCCCTCTCGCTGTTCTGGCTTTTGGGATAGCCGCGCAGCCTGCATTCACTCCATAAGACGCACACACATTTCCCCTTACTTTTTAGGAGGGAAAAAGTGGGTCTTATAGAGTGAAAAGTGCGGTATTTGTTTTGTGCTTCTATCCTGTATTTTTATCTTGTGAACCGCCCTGAGATCTTCAGATGAAGAGTGATATATAGATTTTACTACTTCTATTACTACTACTAATAATAATAACAATAAGTCAAAATAAAAAAAATTCCTTCCAGTAGCACCTTAAAGACCAACTAAGTTAGTTCTTGGTATGAGCTTTCATGTGCATGCACACTTCTTCAGATAGTGCATGCACACGAAAGCTCATACCAAGAACTAACTTAGTTGGTCTTTAAGGTGCTACTGGAAGGAATTTTTTTATTTTGACTATGGCAGACCAACACGGCTACCTATCTGTAAATAACAATAAGGGAAGCCAGAGCAAAAGGTTGGTGGAGCTAGAGCCAATATGGAGCCAACAAATTACATTTTTGTCTATTACCTCCCTCCTGCTGAGTTCTACAAAGGGAACAGTGAGACTAAGGAGGAGGGCTTGTAAGTAAGGCAGTAGGCTGGAGTGGGGATGGAGGTGGCTTAAGACAGATACATTTAGCAGGAAAGTGCCCCACTTGTCTCAACAGACTTCTCCACTCAATATTATTAAGCCTTCCATGCCTGTGGCGGGGAACTCTGCTTTATCAGGGCCCTCAATTGTGAGGAAACTAGATACATCTTCACTCAATATTTGTTTGTTTGTTTGTTTGCTTGCTTGCTTGCTTATTTACTTACTGGGAATGTCAGGGGTGGAGCAGATGTACCTAGGCATGCACACACCCCTCCCTAGTCTGAGCTTCATGTAACCATGTAACGCCTCAGAACGGTTTCTATGAGAGTTTCAGGTGCGAAATCTGGCATTAAAGTAACCACTGGGAACACTGCCAAGAAAACACAGGTAAAATATAATCTCTCTTTTTCCAGACACAAGATGCTGAAGTAGCCAGGCAGGTCCCTGGTGTGGATTGAGATGACGGTGTATGGAAGTAATTCTGTAACTGTTGTTTCTCAGTTTTGCAATGCGCATTATGATGTTATGACTTTTGGGGGGGGGAGGCAGGCCCCCCAATAACAACTACATTCAGTGAAGGATTAGAACTTGAGCAAACTCATAAATTCACAAATTTAGCAAGGGCTGGAAATAATACTGCCTAGCTTCTTCATGAGGCCAGCCTGGCAATGGCTCCCCAGGGGTGGCTCATGGAAGAAACAAAAGCCTAGTAAAGGCCTGGTTTGTTTGATAATGTTAAGCCATCAGCAAAACATAAGGCCCTCTGCCTAGTAGCTTTTGGGATAGGATTACCATTGGCCTAATCAGGCAAGGATGCCCAAACTTTTTTCAAAGAGGGCTAGATTTGATGGAGTGTACATGTGTGAGGGCCAACCAAAGTTGCTGAGCTTTTTTAAGGATTTTACCCCAGGACATATACTACCACGGGAGCCGATGGACTTGAGAAACAGAGGTTGCCAGGGTGACCGCAGGGGGGGGATTGATGCTGGAAGTGGGAGGAGTTGTTTTCTGCAATTTCTGCTGGGAAGCAGAAGGCGGATGTGGGCAAAACTCTATGTGGGGACTGAAGGACAGAAGCCATTAAGGGCTGACTGGAGCCGTCTCTTACAAAGAGACTCTGAACCGTGCTGGCTGCTGCTTTGAGTCCAAGGTTCAGGGCAATGCCGTCCAGCTGCCTGTTTGGATAGGTTGCTGCTGTGCTTGTGGCAGAAGCTGACTCCTCTTGCTTGGACTGTGAATGTTGTACATCCCTCCACTCTACACTCAGGTTGTATATAGGTGTGAATAAAACCATATGTCATAAAGACACCATAGTCTTTATGATGTCTTTATGCTGTGTCTCATCCCAAAGGAAGCACAAACCCTGGTTAAGTGCCCAAACCCTTGTAGTCTCACACTGCTCGGGGATTGGGGTGGCCTGCAACAAGAATGTCTCCCGATTTCTTCACACAAGACTTTCCTGAGGCACAAGCCAGGCCAAC
This sequence comes from Podarcis vaucheri, assembly GCF_965113315.1. NCBI lineage: Eukaryota > Metazoa > Chordata > Lepidosauria > Squamata > Lacertidae > Podarcis > Podarcis vaucheri. The sequence goes on from NC_138761.1 coordinate 51,410,617, forward strand.
TCATCTGGAAAGTCAACAGACATTTTCTCTTTTGCCGACTTCTTCTATTTCTCCAGAATCCCCATTTTTGCTTGTTTGTTTTATTCCATTGTTTTAAAATGTGATGTGAGCTGAACTCCCTGTGCACTGTTTACATTCCATTGATAATTTGTTCTTTCTTATGACTCTTTCACAGAGCAAACATTTTATTGAGCTATGTCTCTGTTCAGTACTGTTTCCAGAAGGTTCTGTTCCTTCAGTCCACTGAAGGTTATTAGAGAATATGCTGCCGAAGCAGAAGGGACTAAGATCATGCTCATTTCTATGGATATTTGTTGGCATTTACCCACCAAGCCACTAAAACTCATTTTGACCTGTAACTCCCTTGTTAGATTAGTTATTTATCTGTGCTACTGAAAACTCCAAATCTATACTTCTTAATTTCCACATCAGCTGTGGGGAAATTGGAAAGACCATGGCAATGCAGTTGTCCTGTTCTTTCTGAACATTTGTAACTCCATCTTTAGTTCTCAATTGCCTTACAGAGTGCAGCTTTGGAGTTTTTCAGTCTTTCTCGTTGGCTGGTGCCAGTGAAAATTTACAATCTGTTTCTCCTGTTGTGTTTGTTTTTCCATCAAAAAAGGAAACGCTCTTTACAATTTGTCCCTCACACTTTGAACTTCTGTTTCATATCTGCAAATGAGCTCATTATTAAGTGAATTGCACCATAGTGTACTATTTCATTTGACTCATTGTTGTGCGTTCATTGGACAGAAAGTGTAGGGACAGAAAAACGGCCATGCTAGCTTGTCACAGCAGAAATGACAAGAGTCCTGTGACTCTTTAAAGACTAACCCATCTCTTTTGCAGACACAGGAAGCCAATGTCAGCTGCAGTTCAATGTTCCTGTTCCTGCTGTAGCAAAGGAGTACCAATTATGGCCTTGCTCGAGAGTTAGATTCCATTGCCTTTCTTACTAGCCAATAGGATCCAGCTACAGTCATACCTTGGTTCGCGAATGGCTTAGTTGTCAAAAAAATCGGCTCCCAAATGCCGAAAACCTGGAAGTAAGTGTTCCGGTTTTTGAATGTTTTTCGGAAGCCGAACATCCGATGAGGCTTCCGCTTGAGTGCAGGAAGCTCCTGCAGCCAATCAGAAGCTGCACTTTGGTTTTTGAACGTTTTGGGAGTCGAAAGGACTCCCAGAATGCATTAAGTTCAAGAACCAAGACACCACTGTATTACTGAATGACATGGGTAAGAGTTACCCTAAAAAGCTTTTTTGTCTGTAGCATTCATAGTCTAAGTGTTTTGCTTTATAACTTGTGTATGAAGTTAAATTGATTAAATGCTAAAAAGACTAAAAGGGTTTTGTCCATTAACCTTACCCTCTGTACATCAAACCAAGAGTAGGATAGCTCTAGACATCCTGCCAGCCAATCTTTCCACTCTGTCTCTTGAACAAAGGAGCTTTCACCTCTGCCTGAATGCTCTGCACAGTTGGAATGTAAATTATTGTTTTGGGTTTTGTCTGCATAATGTATTTTGATGGCATACAATGGTTTGAAAACAAAAAGCTTTTTTTAAAATAAATAGATATATATTAAACCTACCTAATATTCCCCTGGTTATTCCCCTGCTCTCCAGTTCTCTCTATCCTCTCCTGCTCCAGAAGTTCCATATTTGTGGCTCAGCAGTTGTGATGCTTGGGTCATTTGCTTTTTTTGCTGCTTTACAGGGCCCCCCTAAGATAGCTGTCAGTGCACAAGAAACAAGAAACTGCAAGTGCCTGTTCTCTGAATGATCCCCATGTTACCAGCATGTGGTTCTCATTTGGCAGGACTGAGAAGGAGCAGTGTTCTCATAATAGTTCCAAATAAAAACCATCTCCTTGAAAACTAAGGAGTCCAATGAGAGGTGATGTCCTCAGGATGTCATTCAGCCAACACTGCTACAAAAAGATGCATTCATCTGCAGGCTTGCCGGCTAGAGCAGAAGAAGGCCTGTTGCTCCTGATTTCTAAAGCACTACTTAGGATCCTATGTTTACATCAGGGAGTCGCTGGGGTCATGCCGAATCAAGACGATAAGTGAAAGTAAAGTGTATATGAAACTTAAGTCATTCTGACAGACTAATCAAGTGTAATATTCTCTCAGATTTTCTGTCATGAATGGGAATGCAAAGGCTGTGCTCTGTTAATGTAGGCATCTGGAGCCAAAAAGCAAGTTACAACCTTGTCTAGGTTGTGGGTGAGGCTGTGAAATCTTAATTTATGTTGTTATCCCCGTATGAAGAGAGTGTTCTCTTCTCATCTTTGGCTCATCTGGATGAATACTCGAAGCAGTCATGGTTCTGAACTTTAGCCAGCAGTTATCCTTTTCAGTAGGGTAGTTGTTCTGGGGTGTTTAAAATGTGAATTTCATGCACTTCTAGTGCATATAATTCCTTCTCCAGCATCCCCACTTTGAAGTAGAGCCAGTTAATTTGTCAGCAGATCTACCACTTGGATATTTGATTCTGCTTCTAAAAGTTCCATTCTCAAAGTCAGCTAAATGTTTCTATTGTAGCGCTTATAGGATTGTTAAGGTGAGCTTCAGTTTCTTCCAACTTGTGGTTTTGGAATGCTTTCCCCTTCAGTCTTCTTACAAAACATCTGGAAGACTCAAGTTGCCAGTCCCTTTCCATTGTTCAGGGGAAATGGTCAAAAATGCATCTGTATTAGTTTTTGTCCCTGTTCTGCCCACCCACCAACCTCTTGTTTCCCTTAGACCTCTGAGTATCTCATCACCAATGGTAGATCAATAAGCCATTAAGAAACATTCTACTAATAACTGGATTTCAATTGGCCTTTGCAAACAGACAGCACTCTAGATCCTTTAGGATCTAGGAGTCTCAATCTGGGTGAAACAGACGAGGTTTCAGTTGCCTATTATTGGCCATGAGAAAACTGCAAACCAGGCTAAAGAAAATGTAACAACACTCCCCCAGAAAAATAGCCACGCGCCCATTGGCTTTCATCTGGGTCATTGAAGATTCCTGAGTTTAAGGCCCCGGTCTGCACTATGCATTTAAAGCACTATCCTACCACTTCAAACAGTCTTGGCTTCTACCAAAGGACAGGAAAGTGGGCGAGGACTCCTGCTGTCACCATTATGGTACCTGTAACCCCTATTTCCCTACACTGCCAGGAACCGATTCACAAAATATCCTAGGGAGTATCAGAGCCAGTGTGGTGTAGTGGTTAGAGTGTCAGTCATGAAACTCGCTGGATGAACCAGGGCCAGTCACTGCCTCTCAGCCTAATCTGCCTCACAGGACTGTTAGGGGGAATTAAATGAGGAGGAGGAGGAGGGGAACCACGTACACCACCTTTATCCCCTTGGAGAAAAAAATGGTGGGCTATAAATGTGAGAAATAACAATAAACAAACATACAAATGAAGCCCCAACGACATTTTCCCAGCACTTATCCAAACTATCCACTGATTTTGCTTTTTTAAAAAAGTCTATGTTGCACACTCTTGCGGCACTGCTGTGTATAACCCTCTATGACTGTGTGAAGCAAGGGGTCTTGTGCACAAACTGGGGTAAAAGGCAACTCCTGTACTCTTGACATGGCTGTAGAGAACATGCAATGTATAGGGGGAGGGTTAGTATTGCTAGTAAATGGGTGTGGTGATGAATGTGAGATATTGGCCAGGACGGTTAAAGTTTGACGAGCTTGACATTACTGGCTTCCCTCTTAAAGGGGCAAAACTCCATTTTGGCAGCCAGTTAAAACAGTCAGGCCTGAAGTTTGTTAAATTTCCTGTGTTTCATCCCCTCTTTCACCCACTGGATGCCGATTTGTGTTTTCTGTCTGCCTCCATGGGTTTTTCAATTTAAATTGTTAAGTGTGGTTTCTTAGTTCTGGTACATGATGTCATTCATAATTTGCTCAGTTGCAATAAGGCCAGGGCCCTAGATACATGAAACATATGATCTTGTTGCAGAGATGAGGCAGTTTCAACCCAGTGAACTGCAACAACAAAAGCTACCAATTGTTTTTGGAACACTTATTTAAAAGTTGATAATCTTTCTCTTAGGCAGTTTCAACAGCACAAAAGTCATTCCCTTTTAGTTACAACGGATTAGGTCAAAATTGTGAAACCAATTGCTTTTTAGATGTTTTTCTATAAAAATATGCAACAAACTAGTGTGCAACTGACATTAATGATCTGCTTCTGTATTGCAATTCTAAATGACAACTCTTTGATAAACTGGCAAAAGTCTTTCAACCAGTATTAGAACCAGTAAAGCTGATTTAATTGATATGTTATTTGGTTTCAAAACATTCACCCCTCTGTTATTATACTATATGCTGTCTAAATGGTTTTAATAATAATAATAATGGCACATGTACTGTAGAACAACTGCTATGCTATGAGCATCAATACTAGCCTTGTAAATAAGCCTGCAAAAGTTACTAGCCTGCAGTAACAACAACAACAACAAGCCCCAGAGAGGAGGAGCAGGTAGCTTCATTTCTATGCTGGGCATAGCAGATGATGCTTCTCACTTGGTTTCTATAGTCAAACCTTGGTTTGTTGAGTGTAATCCATTCCGGAAGCCCGTTCTGCTTCCGAAATGTTCAATAACTGAGGCACAGCTTCTAATTGGTTGCAGGACCTTCCTGCACTCAAGCGGAAGCCACATCGGACATTCAGGTTCCGAAAAATGCTAAAAAACCAGAGCATTTACCATATTTTCCGCTCTATAGGATGCACCAGAGAATAAGACGCACCTAGTTTTGGGGGGAGGAAAACAACGGGGGGGGGGGATTGAATCCCAGAAGCCAGAACAGCAAGAGGAATCTGGCCCTTCTGTTCCTCCTCCGGCTTCCAGGACAGGCGCCTCGCTGAAGATTTCCGCTGCTCCCTGCAGCTTGTGGGACTGGCAGCGGGGAAAGCGCTCCCGCGTTTGTGGAGCTGGCGAGGGAAGCCCGGGTTCCCCCCCAGCCCCAGGGACCCTACATTCGCTCCATAAGATGAACAGGCATTTCCCCTTAGATTTTAAGAGGGGAAAAGTGCGTTCTATGCAGCAAAAAATACAGTAGTTACAGGTTTTCGGCGTTTGGGAATCAAAGCGTTCCAAAACTGAGCCATTTGGGAACTGAGGTTTAACTGTATTTGGGATGGAGAAGAGGAGAGAGATAGAACAATCCATCCCTTCTCTCCCAACCTGCTTGCTCGCCTGCATTCAGTTCCTGGTCACCTATGTTCTAAACCAAGAAGAAGAAGAAGAGTTTGGATTTGATATCCCGCTTTATCACTACCCGAAGGAGTCTCAAAGCGGCTAACATTCTCCTTTCCCTTCCTCCCCCACAACAAACAAAGATCTTATCAATTAAAAATACAGTATTTAAAAAAGTGCCACAGATCATGCTGCCCTTCCAAAGTACTATTACAGGCTCAAAACAGGAGGCATTTCCTGGCCTCACTTATCCTAATGTATATTTCTATTCTTCCAGCACTCAAGGATTGTCTAATGAAAAAAAGCTGGCGCACATGGACCATCACAATAATCATGACTTCCCCCCAAACTTCCAGTTCCATCATTTTAGAGTTTGTGTTTGGTGTTCTTGAACATATTATATGTACACACAATCCTTGGATGGCTGTATTTTAAATTATTATTTTCAACTCATCATAAGAGCAAACATAAAGGCAAACCACAAGAAAGGCAACGAATCCTCCCCAAATACTTATAATCTTTTGTCACTAATGTGTTGATTAAAGCAAATATTATACGGCAGAGTATCAGCCAAGTCGTATGTGGATCTATTGATGCAATGAGTTTTTCCAAAAAGTCTAATTATATTTTGCTCACAGCTTTGCTGCATAAAAGAGAAATACAAAAGGAAACCCATCTTTGTTGTGGTTCGGATTTCCTCATCCTGTACAAATCTGCTCCCAATTTAGGAATATATGATGGTTTCTGCTCTCAAAATTTCATTAAATATTATTTGCCTCCTTGGATTCAGCAAAGGCTTCTGCACTGGCCATGCAGTGAAATGGCTGGAAACGCACAGCCATTGGAACACATTGGGTAGAATTTTTTGCCTCTCCATTTTGACAGTGAAATCAGCTAAGGTTCATCTGAGCCACTAGGTATATGCAAAATAACTAAGCAAGTATTAGAAGTTATCCCAGAACTGGCCTTACTAAACGTCTTCCAAGATAATAATGCCCATTCACATCATGAAGAGCTCATAACCCACCTCCTCTCAGCAGCCAGAAACATCATAGCCAGACACTGGAGAGACCTGTCCGGAATAAGCATGGAGCAATGGTATCAGATAGTATGGGAAACAGCGTTATTAGAAAAACTAACAAATAAACTGAAACTGACACCAGGACAAATGGAAGAAGATGCCTTCACCCCAGTATGGCTCCTCTTTATCACATACACAGCCCAACAAGACAACAAGAATTCGCCAACAGCATACGAATCAATATGGCCAACCTGATTCAAAAACACCCACCCACCCCACTCACACAGGAAAACAAAGTTCACAACAGCCAATCAAAGACAACCAACCAAATCAAAGACAACCAACCACACCCTAGGCCACCCCCAACGTCTCTCACCATCAAAGGAATATAAGTGAATAGTTAAGAGAACTCGCACAAGCGACGCTGACACAAAACCCCACACATACGCTAAGTAGAATAGAAACATCGCCACCCGACCCCACCCCCACTCACCATGACCCCCTCCACCTCTTTCCGCCTTTTCTTCCTAATGTAACACTAATGTCTCAACAAATGAAACTGATGTGTAGAAAATGTAACTTGAAAAAAGAGACATTGCACATACTTTTTGTGAACCAAGAAATCTTTAATAAAAATATGTAAAGAAAAAAGAAAAAGAAAATCTGAGCCACTAGGTATGGCCATGTGAAGTCTGCCTTTGCCTGTGAGTTGTTGTTGGAAATCTTGATTTGACTGCAGCGCTGGGGATTTGTATCTGGCTAGTGGGCCAGTTTCCTAATTACAACCACAAACCTTTGGGCAGGTTCAATGCTTTGACAGGTGGGGTGGATTCCCCTCTTTCTGACTTGTGTGAACCAAGGTGAACAACGACTGCAATGCAACCAGCAACCTCTGAACCTGAGTCAGCAGCTGCTTCTTGTCTCCCAAAGAACAATTTAAATTCTCCGCATTTGGGGAGGAAGCTTTTTCATACATTTGATCTCTCTCATATATTCTACCACTTTTTAAAACTGCTGTTTCACAAATCATATTTAGCATCAAAGATTCTGTTACAGGAGAGTGGGGAGACCAGGGCTGGATCCAGACACACCAAAGAAGTTTTTCAGTTTAAAGTGTTTTAAATTTAAACAGGGAAAACAGGTAGAGAAAAACGGGACTCCACATCGCCATCCGGTGGCACAATGTTATATCACACACACAGTGCTTTTGCTTTACCAGTCTAGATGAGGTCCCAGGATTCAAAGCAATTTTCAAAGGCTTCCTCTTAAATATGTTTAAGATGAAATAGCAAAAAGGTTCTGAGTAATACCCCTCCCCACCTTCTCACTATATAGAAGGATCTGGCAACTTCTGTTTCAGTGTATCTGAAGAAGTGTGCATGCACACGAAAGCTCATACCAAGAACTAACTTAGTTGGTCTTTAAGGTGCTACTGGAAGGAATTTTTTTATTTTGACTATGGCAGACCAACACGGCTACCTATCTGTAAAAAGGTTCCAGTTACAGATAGGTAGCTGTGTTGGTCTGCCATAGTCAAAATAAAAAAATTCGTGCATGCACACGAAAGCTCATACCAAGAACTAACTTAGTTGGTCTTTAAGGTACTACTGGAAGGAATTTTTTTTATTTTAGCAAAAAGGTTGTATATCTTAATAGCACTTGTTGTACTTATTTTCCCAACCTCACATTACGGATATACAGTCGTACCTTGGATCCTGAATGCCTTGAGACTTGAACGTTTTGGCTCCCAAACGCCGCAAACCCGAAAGTGAGTGTTCCGGTTTGTGAATGTTCTTTGGAAGCTGAACATCTGACAGGGCTTCCGATAGGCTGCAGGAAGCTGTGCCTTGGTTGTTGAACATTTTCAGAAGTTGAACAGACCTCCAGAATGGATTCCGTTTGACAACCAAGGTTGTATAGATATTGCTGATGAAAACATCATATGTGGTCTCAAACACAGGGGAGATTAATTTCCCACTACCCATTTCCATAGCATGTAGGCCTAATACAGTGGTGCCCCGCAAGACGAAATTAATTCGTTCCGCAAGTTTTGTCATCTAGCGAATTTTTCGTCTTGCGAATCACGAAATCCCATAGGAATGCATTGAAAATCAATTAATGCGTTCCTATGGTCAAAAAAAGTCCAAACAAAGCCAAATTTGGTACAACAACAGTTTATTAACTGCTCTTTAAAGTCACACATACTGTAAAGAGCAGTTCAAAAATTGAAGGGAAAATAAATTAACTTTATAAACAAAACATGTCTTTGTTTTTAGACAAAGGAAACAAAGTCGCGAGACGTTTTCGTCTTGCGAAGCAAGCCCATAGGTGAAATTCGTCTTGCGAGGCAAATTGAAAACGGAAAAACCTTTTGTCTAGCGATTTTTTTGTCTTGCGAGGCATTCGTCTTGCGAGGTACCACTGTATACTTTTCTATCACCCAGTTCAAATAATGCACTCAAATCCCTTCCACAAAATAACAGTTTGAAGGCAACCCTGTTGTTGTTTTTTTAAAAATCTAAGTGCCACTGCATGTCTACAGACCTGACTCATGGATTGATATTCATTCCTACCTCCTAGCTTGCCCTGAGCTCACCCAAGTGTTGCTGATGGCCCAGCCCTGATAATTATCTTCCCAGTTCCCTCAACTTTCCCTGCCATGCATCCTTGATGAGAGAAACTGTAAGGAAATGAATAATACACTGGTATTAGACAGGCAGCTTCACTGTATTGTTTGTGGCGCCTGCTAAATACTTTTTTGTTTAGGCAAGCCTATCCAGACATGTCATTTTGACATGAATTTTAACATGTAGTTTTATTTTATTACGTGTATTTTATTAAACTGCTGATTCTACTTCCTTTTTTGCGGGGGGGGGGAATTAGGTCAATTGGTTTTTAACATATGGTTCTATCAGGAGTTTTAATGGTTAATCAGTATGCAAATCTTGTTAAATAAGATAAATGACACCTGGTTTGAGACTGCTGGTTTCAAAAGCTTCTTTGGATATCACTTCACCGTTCCTGCAGGTTGCAGGTTAGCCCTCACATTGTGCTGAAGTCACGCATGGGACATTTAAGGCAAGGTGTGCCCTTAGCCCTGAGCTAAAATGGGGAGGTGAGGGTTTTGGGAAAGATGTCTGTGAGAGTTAGTCCGAGGAACTGTTAAATTCTTGGCATGGGCACTAATTTGTCAGGGTTGCCTAGGCGACCATTACAGGAAGCATTGCTTTCACTCTAGAGCCGTGGTTCCCAACGTGGGGCACACACCCCACAGGGGGGCAATTTGATGTTTAGGAGGGGCAATTTGATTTGATTTTTTAAGGGGGGCAATTTGAGAATGAGTCAGACCAAGTCAATGGCCTTTTAGGGTCCCTCCACTTTTTTGAATAATAAGAATTATATGTCACAGGGGGTGGGGGTGGGAATCAGGGTTTTAGAGATGCTTAGGCAGGGCATGGCACAAAAAAAGTTGGGAACCACTGCTCCAGAGGGTTTCATTTGCCCTTAGTGGCATCCACTAAATTTTTTTGAATAGATAGTAATATGCCATCATTAAACTCAGTACATCATCCCTGATTGGCTGGGATCATGGATTGGTGGGTGATCACCAAAGTAGCAGTAGCAGATGGGGTATCTTATGTGGATGTATCAGAGAAAGGGGTCTACTTTGTCTTGTTTTCAGGGGTCCTTTGCAAAGGAGAAAACACTGTGGCTGACAGCTGCAGTAGATTAAACAGCAGGCGTTCTTTACAGATGATGTGCTATCATGTATTGCTGCCGAGAGAGTAACTATGATTTTCTGCTATGTGAATTGACAGTAGGTGGTGGAAGGGTGGTACTCCTGTTGGCATGTAACTCCCAGACACATTTTTGCGTTTCTCATTCTCATTCCTCTCAGCTCAGGCACTTTTGCTTTGAACTGAAATGCAGAAAGATATCATAAAGGTTTAACATTGTTATGTATGCATCAAGGCGATGGTTCCTAATCTTGTTTCATAGCATAGCTTTGATATTAGATGGGGGGGGGAGAGAATGTTTCCTGAAAACTCAACATGATTTCCCTCCTTTCCGAGCTCTATGGGGTGGGGAATGACAATGACACATAAGCTGCTTTATTGATTTATATCCCCGCCCCAGCTTCAAAGACTCAGGGAGATAAATGGGATTATGAAAGCATAAAAGGGGACAAAGGGAGTATGATCTGGAAAGACTATCTGGAAATAGATAAGCCATAACCAAATGTTTTGTGTACATAGTGTTGTGTACAAGTGCCATTGAAATAATTGAAAGCTGAAGCACCCTTATAATTGGTGCTGGCATGTTGTCGTGTGTATTTACATTTTTTCAATCAGAATGCATTTATTTGAATGATAATGGGATTTGGAAGGGAGAGAAGTAAGCAGGTCAGTTGATAAGGGGTGAAGCTGGATTTCAAGAACAGAATGAAAAGGAGAAGTGGAAACAGAGACCCACCTGATGCAGAAAATGCAAATGGCACCACCAGTGCTGGTGTGTTATAAGTACAGCAATAATTATATCAGATATCAGACACGAGGCTTATTTCCCCTGTCAGTTATTTGTTATCATTATTGAATTAATTTTATACCAACATAGGCCGTACCATTGGTATTTTCTTCATCTTGCAACACAATGTTAGTGATGCAGACAGACTGCATGGAAAGGTCACTGTGTGTACATGAAGGGAAAGGGATTTTTAAAAAACCACACACAGAGAGATTACACAGAATTACAGAGCTGGGTGTGTGGGAAGGCCATTTAACTGAAACTCGGTGGCCCAAAGGAAGGACCAATTTCTCCCCAAGTATCAACCAATGCAGTCTTGACCACAACATATCACAAAAAAGAGATGCTGGACAGACCTGCTCTAACTAAAAAAAAAAAAAAATGTTTCAAACAAGGGAGCCAGTCTTTTATACATCACAATAGAAGGGGTGTGTTAGGTTAAGGGAATCTCAGTGGGACTGGTCCAAGGCACAGGGACAAGAGAAGCAGCCATCAGAGGATGCTTACCTTAGCTAGGTAAATTAGAATGGAGCCAATATGGCGCTCATTTGCAGATATGGAAAGTGGGGTGGCATGCTAGTTACTGGCAGGCTTGACCCTGCCACCCTCCTGCCTCCTTGCTGCTGCTGACCACCAAGCTAAATTCTGCATAATCACTAGAAAAAATGCCACATGATTCTGGTCAGCTGACAGCAGTGAGGTCATGAGAGAGTGACTGTGAGTCTTGTCTCTCCGACCTCTAAATTAGCCTCTGCTCTTTAAAACTCGAAAGAGGGAAAGCAAGAGCAATGTCACCCCTCTCTTTCATTGTGAACCTTCAAATTCAGGGCTGGATATTTGGAAAATTGTCCCAGTGAATATATTTTAGAGTGAAGCCTATTATCAGCCTCTTGGCTGGGTTACGTGAAAAATGAAATGAGAATAAAGTTCCCTTGAGTTTGGTCTGGAAATTGCAGGTAGTGCAAACTGTTGAGGCTGAGGTGTTGGCTGAAGCAGCGCCTTATCAGCTCATTACACCAGTGCTGAAAACTCTAAACTGGCTGCCTGTACAGTACCCAGCTAAATTCAAGATATTAGCTGTTTGGTGTATAAAGTCCTGAACAGCCTAGGACCAGGTTACCTGAAAGACCACCTTGTTCCTCATACATTGGCCCGGTCCCTGAGATTATCTGGAGAAGCCCTCTTTACTGCTCCAGTTATCACGTATTCCTAAAACCATGTTTATGGAAGACAATCTTACTTGGCTACAAGTGATCGCCAAAGAAGAAGAAGTAATGTCGATGGCTTCCTACGTTGTTGCATCATCCTTTTGGAGCGCTTCCTACCAAAGTCAAACAATTTATACCCTTTGGCATCTGCTGAAAATGTTTCTGTTTCGGAAAGCATTTTCAGCGAATTAATTTGATTCAATGTCAGTCATTTGTGGTTGTGATTTTATGATTTCATGTTTGTTTGTTTTTCAATCCAAATAATTGTTATTGATTTTCTTGTAAAAACAAGAACAACATATAACTACAGTAACTTACCCAGTGGTACATTCTTATTAAGTTTGATATGAAGTACACAGTACACAAGCAAGATGTTTATTTATGCATTGTCAGTTCAAGTATCCTCTCCACAGAGGTTCTTGTGTTGTGGGTGGAATAAAAGTGTATTCTGTTTCATTTGTAATGGAAAAGAATGGAAACCAAGTCTTGCCAAAAGTAGGGGGAAGAACTGCGAGGGGAGAGACTTCATTAGGCAAGGCCTTCTTCCACCTGCCTTGCCCCACCCTCCAGCCTCTGCTTCTCAATTTGTATTGTATTATTTGATGCTCTGTGGCTTGCTGTTGTTTTATTGATTGTAGTTTAGAAATTATTTATTGTAATTAAGAGTGGATTTCTCTTTAATTTTTATATGCTGATATTATTATTCTATACTATTCTAGTGATTGTTGAATGTTACTTTATTTGATGTAGGTTTCTTATTTTAAAGTTATATTTTATTATTACATTTTTGCATTGCATTCGATTGTTATAAGGTGTACATTCTTTGTTTCTTCAGCTTGTAAACTGCCTTGGGTATTGAAAGATAGAAAGATGGTATACAAATTAAAAGTGATGAAGTTGATGATGATATGTACCTTTGAAGTGCCTTTAATTACCCTTTTGTGGCAAGTAAGGTGTTCCAACAGGGCCACATTCCAAATATTATTTATTCAGGTTTCAATAGGGATTTCCATAGGTTTTCCCCAATATTCGGGCTATTGCTAATCAGGCTGCTAATAATAAGAAAATAAAATACTCTATGTATTTAAGGTTATTATTTAAATTTGAGTCTAAAGATATAATTTCATGGTTTTTGATGCTTCTGTAGTACATTATCATGTATGTTGGTAGTTTAGAAATGTAAGTAAATAATGAGAAAATAGCATATCCCTATTTTGCTTCCATTATGCTGTTTACGATACAAAAAAACACAAGGGAAATTTAATATTATTATTTGTCAGGGATGGCAAAAAACCCTGAGCCAGTTCTGAGGTTTAGTGAGGTGAGAGGTGGAAAAGAAGATATGCTCTTGCATATTATAGCCCAGGAAGCATAAATCAGTAGTTAGTGGCTGGGGTTCCATCCACTGGCAGTTTCTGATACTTACTTAGAGAGTCCTAGATCATGCAGATCTGCAACATGGGGGGCTTTCGGCAGAGGAAGAAAAAAAAGTTCTGTTTGTTGAATGCTTTACACATGTGCTTTTGCTTAACAAAAATGCAATAAAATAGTTAGGACAGTGTGCACAGTTTGCATCAGTCATTTACTGTAATCAGTCTAACATTTCAGGCATCAATAAAGTTAACTGGTTTGTATTTCATGTCAAAGTAATTACCCCCTAATTACATCAATTTGCCCTTTAAAAAAAAGCAAACAAATCCGAAGCAATAAACCTTTCATTTTCTGCATTAAAGGGGCTTTTTTTTGACACGGGTTTCTCATATAAGAAAAGTAGTTACCTAATACCTTATTGTAAATATGTCAGGTGTACATCTTAATTGTCTTTGTTAAGGAAGAGCTCAATAACCTCAATTAATCCATGCTTTACTACTGAGATAAGCCAAGCTACATGATTTCAGGTGACGTAGCCATCTTTAAGAGTTTTTTCCTTTTCACATTTTCCTATAGTTTTCAGTCTTCCAAACAGATATCATCCTACAACTCTATATACAGCTATTGATGTGACAATTTGGAACTTGTGCAGCCATTCTGGGAACAAGTATTTGTGGAAATATAAGCTATATTACAAATCAGCATGTACACCATACTCCAAATCTGGGTTTAACAATATTAAAAGACGGTCACCTTAATCTGCAATATAAGGAACTTTTCACTTATTTACAGGTGGCTGCACGACTACTCGTAGCACAGAACAGGAAGGCCCTTGAGCACCTGCACATCAGACGTTGGTGACAGAATGTCTGGACAATTGGCTTATCTGAAAAACTAACCCCAAGGATGCATGCTTGGAACAGTCCAAGTGATGTGGATGATCTTGTTAACAGAAGATTAATTGATCAAATTTTGCCATGATCTTGTTTGTGAGTTCTGTAGAGTTCTGTGGATGCGAGTTATCTGAATGTTAATTTGTGTATCTTATAAAAGGCTGCCATATTTCAACAAAATCGTTGAACAGAATCGTTCTGTTGCTGAAAATTAATTGTTAAAAATTCCTTTTAAATTTTGATTTGCAACGAAGAGTTTTCAAATAGAGATGTCAGCTAGGATCTGATTATAACCACCATCTATTCCATGTGTTTTTCTGCATGTCTCATTTTAATGAAGTGGAAAAAAATCTGCTTATTGTTCACACAGCCATATGTGGCAATTATGACTATCCAGTGACAGCTTGTTGGTGTGAAATCACCTATCTGCTAGCTCTGGTATGGTGTGAGAACATGACTTGTCAATGGAAGCAAGTTTATTATGCAGTAAGTGTCTCAGCTTGTTACTGTGTATTCAGCCAATAGTATGGTGTGACCCTTAGTACATGCCTGTTCTCTTTCACAGGACCTTGATAATTCTGTGGATGTTCCTGGAAAAGCATGTGCGAATGGTAAGAGAAACCAAATGTTATCGTTATTTATATGCCCTAGGATAATAACCAAACCAAGTAAGTTTCAGAGCATACTACATTTTTAATCTAAACAGATTAAATTCAGAGTTTAGCATTATAAAAAAGATATCAAATAAATTCCGAGTAAAAATGTTTGCTTCTTTACACAAAGATAAACATACAATAGCATTTTTGTTCCCTTCTCTTTACTCTTCAAGCCTCCGGCCACAAGATCCATATTCTTTTGCCCAATTCCAATGAGTACAAAGTCACCCAGCAGTATATTATCATGCAGCTATAGATGCAGATATAAATGTAACAGAGGCTGAGTCAGAACAAAATTAGCCAACAGCTATTCTAAACATTGTTCAAATGTATCTTGTTCTTTTAAAAAAACCAAAACACTAAAGAGATTTCTGCTCATTGTTACAATTGCAACAATCCACTTCACACACACACACCCTCAACTGATAATTCAACAGATGGTCTGTGAGCATTTAGAAAAGGGTGCTGTGATTATGAAGACCCGGCCTGGGCTTCTCAAAAATAAGTCATGCCAGACCAATCTGATTTCTTTTCTTGATGGAATTACAAACTTGGTGGAGCAGGGAAATGCTGTGGACATAGTGTATTTTTATTTCAATAAGGCTTTTGACAAAATCCCCCATGAAATTCTCGTGAGGAAGCTGGTAAAATGTGGGTTGAATGAGATAACTGTTAGGTGGATTTGGAGCTGGTTGACTGACCAAACCTAAAGGGCGTCAGGAAAAAGCATCAAGGCAAAAGCCTGCTCCAGATGGCTGGAATGCAAAACAGGATGCTGTTGTTTTGCACTGTACTCTTGGAGAAAAGGTGGAGCCTATTCTCTGTACTGAGCACCGGATGTTAGCTCAGAGTGTCATATGACCTGTGCTGGAAGTACAGGGGTGGAGTTGTGTCTCTTCTGATGGAGTCTGAAGGGAGCAGTCGCATTTCTATGTACTGCTGAGTGACAGGAATAAAACATGTAAAAAGGACTCCTGTCTGTCTCATTTCTCCTCCCTGGGAGAATGCAGGGAGGGAGAGAGAAGAAGAGGAAAGCAGAGGGTGTGTTCTTTCTCACGAATCGCCGGGTTTGTTTACCTAGCCTGCCGGCAGTTGCAGACGGAAGGTAAACACAGTATCTCGCTCAATTGCCTCGGGGGAGGCCAGGTACCTCTGACTGTGAGCCAAGATACTAACAAAGGGTACTCATTAATCATTCCTCATCATCCTGGGGAAAGGTGACAAGTGGGAAGCCACAGGGTTCTGTCCTGGACATGATGTTGTTCAACATCTTTATAAACCACTTGGATAAAGGAATTGACGGGATGCACATCAAATCTGCAGATGACACCAAATTGGGAAGGGTAGCTAAAGCCGCAGAAGACAAAATCAGAATTCAAAAGGACCTTAACAGATTGGAGAACTGGGTGCAAGCTAACAAAATGAATTTCAGTAGGGACAAATGTATGGTTCTGCACTTAGGCAGGAAGAACCAGATGCACAAATCTAGGATGGAGGACACCTGGCTTACTAGGAGTACATGTGAAAAGGATCTAGTGGTCTTGGTGGACCACAAGCTTAACATGAGTCAACAGTGTGATGCAGCAGCAAAAAATTGCTAATGCTATTCTAGGCTGCATCAACAGAAGTATAGTGTCCAGATCAAGGGAAGTAATAGTACCACTCTGTTCTGCCTTAGTCAGACCATGATTGGAATACTGTGTCCAATTCTGGGCGCCACAGTTTAAGAAGGATGTTGACAAGCTGGAACGTGTGCAGAAGAGGGCAACCCAGATGATCCAGGGTCTGGAAACCAAGCCTTATGAGGAACACTTGAAGGGGCTGGGTATGTTTAGCCTGGAAAAGAGGAGACTGAGAAGAGATATGATAGCCATCTTCAAATATCTTAAGGGCTGTCACATGGAGGAGGAAGCATGCTTGTTTTCTCCTGCTCTGGAAGGTAGGACACGAACCAATGGCTTCAAGTTGCAAGAAAGGAGATTCTGACCATTTTGGGGGGAAATTTTCTGACAGTGGAACAGACTCCCATGAGAGGTGGTGGTCTCTCCTCCATTGGAGGTTTTTAAACAGAGATTGGATGGCCATCTGCTTTAGCTGAGATTCCTGCAATGCAGGGGGTTGGACTAGATGACCCTTGAATCCCTTTCAACTCTAAGATATCTATATGCTTGGCAGGGGGTTGGACTCGATGGCCCTTGTGGTCTCTTCCAACTCTATGATTCTATGATTCTATGATTCTATGATTCATACTCTCCCTACCCTACACGCTGTTGTCTCTGGCTGCTTACTGTATAATTTATTGCTGTCCAAGGTCTGAAGCGAAAGTTCTTTATTGTTATTTTTTGTTCTTTCAAATGTTTTGCCATCAAGTTCACATCTGCAAGTTCTCTTTCCTTCAGGCATTCCAGGAAAGGGGTGAAAAAAGAAAACTCCCTCCAAATGATAGGAAAGGTATGAAAACTTGTAAGAACATCTCCCAGATGGCAAGAATGATGCCCTAAGGGGCAGCTTGTGCTGACTGCACCTCCCTAAAATAGCTGTTCATAATTTGTTCAAGTGATAGTTTTACCTTTTTGTAGATCCCGGGGCACCGCAAGTTGCATATCACAGCTCAGCCAAGTGTAAGGAAAAGAAAAGGCTGACAAGCCTGTTCTACCTTCTTTGTCTCCTTATAATTAGATTTACAATACTGAACAATTGTGCCCCTTTATTGCCTTATTATGTCTATTCTGGGGCTTGGCAGATTTTGTTTTGAGTGACACCACATCCTTGCCAGTTTAATGGCTGACTAAACCTACCCAAAAGCAGGAAGAACAGGGAAGAAAAATATATATTATACTGATGTCCTCTAAAGGGGGGGGAGGGAATACAGAGGAAAATCTACAAAAAGATTTATTTCCAATCAATTAGTGGTTGCATTCTTGTTGTACAACTGTGCTCTGGAGAAAGTCAACGCCATTTTTTTTAACCCTCTAAACACCTACAGAGAAAAGGTTCCTCTACTTATATAAGGTGCACGAGAAGTCAACAACAATTTCCAATTCTTGGTTTAAGCCTAAGGAACATGCAACCTTAACACAGAGATTCATTAAAATTATGAGTACAGTAGACTTTGAAATGAGCAGGTTTTCAGTATAACTTCATAAAAAATCAATAGCTATGTAGAAAACAAGCAAAATTACTGAACAGAAAAATACTACAAGACTAGTTTCTATGTTAATGTCCAGCTGAACATTCTTCTTTCAAAAAAAGATTAAATGCAAACTTTTACACCTCCAACACGTACAGATTTCAGACAATAAAAGGCACATACATTGTATGTGATAATTGTTTAAAAACAAGCTGTTACTACATTTTCACAGATTCTCTTAAATGTCTGTTAAATATCTCATTTCTACAAAGTGAATTTACATTTAAAGTACAAAGTGCAAATACTACGGTTGTTGGGTTTCTTTCTTTCTTTTTTTAATTGCCTTTTGGTGAGGGAGTCTCTCATGCATCTGAGAGACCTGCCTTGGACATGAAGTGTTCAGCCTTGTTTCTTTGAGGTTTGCTGCCAAAGAAATTTTGAAAAAAGAGTCACATATATATTGCTATCATATGCATTACAGCAATAAACAATTGATATACCGATATCACAGACACAAATAAAAATATATCACAGTCAGTCTAGAACATGCTCCGTGGTACAGTCCTCTTGAGACCACAGGTGGGATATCAGAGGTCTGAATACTTCTAAAGGTAAAACTGGGATTGGGAACATGTAAACTCCCTGATGTTGCTGGACTCCCAACTCCTATCAACCTCTGCCAGTATGGTTAGGGATGACGATATTTGTAGTCCAACAACGTTTGAAAAACCAGTTTCCTTATTCCTGATGTGTGTTTTTAAACCAAACTCTCTATGCAATATACTAGGCTAAATGCTTAGCACACCAGAGTGTGGGGCTTAGCTTTGTCCTTTCTCTGATGTTTTACTTTTCCACATGTAGTGAGCTTTTTCCACGAGGGAGCATTCAAAAATACAACCTCTCACCTACAGTCTAAAAGTGTTCCAGCCCAGAATTCTGTCACTTCAGTTTACCACCTAATTCCCCACAACGTGTAGATCAGCTCTTGGTGAAATAGAAAATGTTAGAGCCCTTATTATCACCCCCTATTGCCCATTCCCCGATGGAAATGGAGCTGATTGTTCTCTTTTGAGGTGGGTGGTTTCTTTTAAAACCGTTCCTTGTCAGGCGTATTCATTTCCAATGCCTTCCTTTCAAGCGCGAGGCCTCGTGATGAAAGCCACCTTTGGCATCTGTGAGGTACCTTCATAGCCTCACGTCGCTGAAGCAGTTAACTGCCAACAGATGGTTTGCACAACGAGGACCATTTCAAGGCTATCATTTCACAGCACCAGCTTTTAAAATAATTGAGACTGAGTCAGCAAAAATATTTAAAGAAATCAAATCAAATAAAGGGGGAGGGGGGAGCAGAAACCCAGAAATGACAGAACTGCTTCACTATATAAGTTACATGTTGTTATCAGATTACAGGAAAGCAGGAGGAGAGAGAGAGAGAGAGAGAGAGAGAGAGAGAGAGAGAGAGAGAGGTATATATTATGCGTTGAGAGCTGTGTGCAGCACATGGGGCAGCAACAGCTATTATATACTTGAAATAAACTTTTGAATGTTTTGGACTTCTACCACAGTAATTGTTTTCAGACTGCCTTGTTTCAAACTTAAGGGATGTGAGGAGAGTTAAGCCTCTGGGCCCTTTCTTCAGCAGAGGAGAAATAAGAACTTTTTCTTAGCTGTGAGGTTCTACCAAAGGTGTGAAAGCCTACACTAAATTAATTGCTGGCTTTTGGACATGTCAATGTAGCATCAAGCAAATGACTGACATCATATGACTATGTAGCACCAAGGAAGGCTGACATCATATGACTATTTTTAAATTTTAAAAAAATCCCTTTGAGAGGTGGCTTTTCTGTAAGACTGTACCAGAGCCAGCCCTGTCATTAGGCAGACTGAGGCAGATGATTCTGGATGTCATGAAAGGACATAAGATGGCTAGTTATTTAATTTTTTCTTGTATTTTTACTTCCAGGGTAGGGGAGTGCTGCTTGTGGGATTAACTTGACAGCCTTGAGTACTATGTCTTCTTCTTCTTCTTCTTTGGCGATCACTTGTAGTTGAGTAAGATTGTCTTCCATAAACATGGTTTTAAAAGTGAGTACATAAGTGACTGTGGAGGTCAGCTCTGGAACCACACGTCCTTCCACAGTGGGGACATGGGCTTCTGGGCTGGAGTTGATCACGGTGAGGGTTTGCCAAGCATGCCTTTCTCTTAGCACATTTCTCCCTTTCGTCCTGAGTTTGAGCATCTTCAAAGCCCATGGCACCTTTGATAAAGGCTGTTCTCCAACGGAAGCACTCGCAAGCCAGTGTTTCCCAGTTGTCGGTGTTTATACTATATTTCTTTAGATTTGCCTTTAGAGAGTCTTTAAACCTCTTTTGTTGACCACCAGCATTGCGCTTACCATTTTTAAGTAGAGTAATTGCTTTGGAGGACGATAATCAAGCATCCTCACAACATGACCAGTCCAACGAAGTTGATGTTGAAGAATCATTGCTTTGACACTGGCGATCTTTGCTTCTTCCAGTATACTGGCATTAGTTGGCCTATCTTCCCAGGTAATGTGTAAAATTTTTCAGAGGCACCGTTGATGGAATCTTTTGAGGAGTTGGAGATGGCGTTTATAAGTCGTCCTCGTTTCACAAGCATACAGTACCTTGACTTGGGGTGGGGTATCTAACACAGGCAGTGAATGTGACTGCCAAGACATGCAGACTAGATAAGGCTAAAAACAGTTATTGGGAGAATGGAAAAGTGTCTTCTCCGCACTTACCTGCCTGTTGGAAGGAGTACTTTCACCATTATTTTTTGGAGCTGTCAAGGAAGAAAACATGGTATGTTAGTTGACCATAAAAATAGTTTCTGTGCAAGACCTTAAACAAATCTTTGAAACTTCTATGTAATAAATGAGGACATTGCTTTACAATTAAATATATGTGTGTGTATTGGTGGGTTCTCCCCCTGCCTAAATCTCCAGAGACCACAAAATCTGAAACAAGATAGCAGCAGCTTTCAGATTTTTATTGGACTCCATAACCCAGTTGTGGCATCTGGCTTTATCATTTCCTCTATTTGTGATGTTCTGGCTGTGAGTGTTGTTTTTTATATAGCCAAAACAATGACACCCCCACACAAGAAGATATCAGCAGGCCAGGATGAATCCTGAGCTTTGCAGAAGTACAAGAAAATCTTCAGATAGGGTTAAAAAACAAAAAATCTAATGGCTGTGGAACACTCCTACTCCAAATAGTCCATTGGGAACTGAGCGTGCTCAGTGGCAATGGAATACTGACCCAAGTCAGTGGGGTGGAGTGGGGAAATGGAGGAAACGGTGTGGGTCTGAACAAGCAGCCCTCCACACTGCAACATTTTGTTGCAGGTCACCTCTGAAAAAGCATTGCTGGAAGGGGTGGTTTAGTCTGCTGGCTTTCGTAAAAACCAGTTCTCCATATAAGTCACAAGTAACTTATGAAACTCCAGATGCAATATCTTTCTCATAAAGCTGTGATAAAAGAGCTAGTTAGGAGATCTTCTTACTATGACGTTTCTTTGTGTCTGCCTTGTTATCTTCTTTCATAACCCCCAGGCAACCCATTAGTTCTGGAACTGTTAAGGATTTGTCATTATTCACGTCACAGTATTCCACAAACTTTTTCACACATTTCTTGGGCTTGGACTTTTTCCTCAGGAATCTCTTAAACGGCTTGATTTCTTTTTTGCCGATATCACCACTAGCATTCTTATCCAGTTGTTTAAAATACCAGTGGACAACTCTTTCCTCCAGAGTGTGATTAGGATCTGGTTCTGAAAGCCTGCAAAAGACATAGGCCATTAAGTGAGCATAAAACCTTCACTATCAGTTTCCCCTCTTGGACCCTCCCAATTCCTTCATCATATTTGTGGTGCTTGTGCTACTGAAATAACAGGACGAGGGATCATTGTGAAGCCCCCTGAATACTCAGATTTGTGTCTGATAAAAACACCACGTACACAACTTATTTTGCTTGACCTCTTCCTTGCCACTGCTCTTCCAGTATCACAGAGGCAATACACCAAGAGAGGATTTCTACCCTTAATTTCTTGCTTGTGAGCTTCTCATAGACAACAGCTTGCCTCTGTTTCCCCCACTTTCCATTCGATGTAGCCAGTCTCGGTCTGAGGTGTGCCATAGCAGCTGAGTAAACATTGTCTCTGCCAGTGAAGGCACTACTGGGTTTGGTTCTGTTTGGTTCAGCCTATCGTTGCACTGCAATCAGCCTATCAAGAGGAGGTGCTCCCAAAGCTGCAAAAGGTAAAACTAGAATGCAACTGACAATCTTGTACCAAGATAGGAAGATTAACAGCTAAGCATAGGCTCACTGTATGCATTTGGTAGGATGATTATGAAATTTAAGATGAAATGGATAGTTTTATGTCCAACTAATCAGACTGCTTATATACCCACTGAATTACATGAGACCAGTGGCGTAGCGTGGGTTGTCAGCACCCGGGGCAAGGCAAGTAATTTGTGCCCCCTAACCCGTGGATTTGCGCCCCTAACCCATGGATTTGCGCCCCCTAACCCTAACCCCCAGATGTTGCGCCCGGTGCGGCCGGGCCCCCCTGCATCCCCCACGCTACGCCACTGCATGAGACTCAGAGAAGATACATATAGGATTGCATAGTCAGCACTATTAAAGCAAATGAATTGCCAAATACATCAGTGCAGCTGATTTACACAGTGGAGGCATGTTCAGAACTAAACATGTTCAGAACTTAATCAGATTTCTCAGCTAGCTCAGAATTCCGCCTCTTCAGTTCTAAAATGCACCACTGAATTTAAATAATTGGGCACAATCCAGCCACTGTTGTGGATATTAATAAGTCCATTTGGTTTCAATGGACAAAATATTAAGTGGACTTAATGCTCCATTTTTGGTGGATCATGACCTTGCTACTGCCAGAAAGGGACAAGTTTTTAAAATACATTTTACTGATGTGATGAAAGTCCAAACAGGTGAGGAACGTGAACATCTTAGTGACTGAGCTGCAACAACATGAGGCTAAAAACCAAGATGACCCTGAAATACCTTTCCCAGCGGCAAAAGTAATAGTCACAACATGAGCAAAGTGTGTTGCTCAAAATTATATCATGGCTCTTACGGCATCACGTTGCATTAAAAGAAAGGAAAGAGTGTTCCACTTGGAACAGAGCCAGCAACTTCCAATGCGCCTAAATTGCATGTAATATATTTTTATGAATTTATAAATTTTACTGGGAGAAACAGAGGCTATTTTCTTTTCCATGCGAAGTGTAAAACTGCCCACTGCAGAAAACGAAATGAAATGCTTTATTGGATGACTTCACTGCCTTTGACTAATGGCTTGGTGTCTTTTATTTCAGCATGCTGGCTATCGTCCAGCTAAAGCTAGTTAGGACTTAGTCCCAGGTTAATCATGACCAACTCAACTCCCACTGCTTTCAATAGGATTTAGTCAAAACTAACTTTAGCTAGGCTGGGGCTGCAGGCTGCTCCCTTTGGAAGATGAAGCCTTGCTCTTAAACATCCTTGCAACCAGCAGCAGTCAGTGAGATGATGAGGGTGGGGCTTTGTTGCTCTCTCAGCTTCCCAACATGGTGGGTTGCTGCTGCTTACTAAGAGAAAGAGGGGCAAGGCTCAGGTTTAGTGTGTGTGGCTCCACTGACATGCACCAATCTCCCCCAGCTTCATCCCTCACTCTATTGGAAGGTGGTAGTGTTCTGCTGTGTTGAGAAGCCAGGAGAACAATGTGTCCCACCAATGCCAATTCACCACCCACTACTGTCTGCAGCGTTGCCAAAATTCAGTGACCTAATAAAGGGAAATCTCACAGTGTGTTTATATGATCCTAACCAATACAGTAATTTGATCTAAGGTTGCTATTTTTGGGTGGTATTCAGCCTGCACAATTAAAAACTGATCTTATGTTCAGTTTGCCACATGTTTGCCATGTTTTGAAGCAAGAATATCCATCGGCATTTGAGTGTGCATTTCTCCCTGGTTTATTTTTGCAAGCAATTCCCCCTAAAGCAATGAACTGTTGTATATTATTTTCACAAACGTATGCATCGTTATGCACGCTTTCCCATGATGTGTGCATTGCAAACTCTTTCTTTGTTGGCAAATGTCATTGCAAAATTTGGAGATGTGTGGATTTCGAAGGATGGCTCATGCATTGTTTCAGGAAGTGCAAACTAGGTATGTTCGTGTTAAAACGTGAACCAAATCATATCCCTCGCTCATCCCTAGGGCACACCTCCTTCATGATTTACTTATGTGACAGCATCAGATCATTTCAGAGCACTCATTGCACACTCTCAGTCGAACCCCCTTTCAAAAGTCTTTGTGTTGTGGATTCATTGCATCTTGTTACTTTTCTAAATGGAAAAAATTCAGAAGAGCCAGTGATTAATTTCTAAGGTGGAAGGAAATTACTTGGCTCAAGCCTACCTGCAGAAGTCTTGCCCTTTTATAAGGAAGCCCTTCCTCTTAATCCCCAATGTATGGGAGCAGGCTGTAGTTACTCAGAAGTGGGGGAATTCACCCTGCTCATATTCTACTTGATCCTTTTTTCATTTAAAAGATCAGTGTTGAGCTGCGGTTTAAATTATATTTGATAACTGTCATTAAGCTCTAGCTGTCTTCCACAAAAGTAAAGAGAGAGGAAAAGTGACAACCAGAATTCCTTCCTAAAGCACACAGGGGACTGGAGCCAAACTCACTCACCTGCTGGAAGGATCAGAGACTGCATGCACCATGTCTGTGGAGAGCGCATCCAAAACACTTGTCAAGAACTCATTCTTCTTGGGTCCTGGACAACCTAAAATGGAAACAGATTGCTCGCATTATTTAAGTCCATGTTGTGAGGAGGGGGAGGGTACATCTGCACTAAAACGTGGGATACAAAGCCACATTTACATTTCGGGCATGTTGAGGGTCAGATGTAGGCCAAATCATGTGGCGTTCAGAGCTGTCTTCATAGCACAGAGCACACGTTCTGAACAGAGCTTCATATGTCTTACATGTTCAGATTCTTTTGGCAATCACGCCAAAGTCAAGCACTTGTAAACTCCCTTATTTCAATGGAAGAGTTATATCCAGTACTTGAATTCATACTAATTCCCAGTCCTTTTCCGTTGTTATGGCTGAACAGGGAATGTAAGCATGAACAAGAGTGTTGGTACTGTTGGGTGGATGTGTCAATTTTGGTTTCTTTCAGGTTCTTATTTTCCCATTATCAAGTTCATCCTGAAGATATTTCAACAGAGTCTTACTGTGAATTTCCTCCTACTACACACATTTTTGTACGCAATTTTTCCTGTTATACAATTTTTTGCAATGCATTCCTAAGATACACATTTTTGCAAAGCAATATTCCCCAATAGAGTGCATTTTAATGTTCTTTTCACTAATATATGTATTTACACACACATTTTACCAGAGTACCTACATTTTGATACATGCTGCTTGGCTGGAGAACAGCAATACAAAATTTATAATGTGCAAATTTTGAAGGATCGCTGAGTTTTGGTTCGTGAACCATTTTGGAAAGTGCCAATCAGGTAAGTTTGCCTTTAGATGCAAACCGAATCACACCCCCTACCTCATCCCTAGATGTGGGACATGCATGTCAGGCCTGTACCCAGCATTCTTATGGCAGGTCCCACATACGGCAGCCTGACTTTTCTGTACTGAGTGGAAAGGCATGATCTTTGCATGATCAGAACAAGATGGAGAGAGAATAAAATTGCAGAGCTTTGAAAAATTGAAAAACAAAGTGCGATATTGGCTTCATTACTATCAAATAATGGAGGCATACAAATTGGACAAAAAAGTTGGGTTCCAGGTGGAAAAATCAAAATTGGAAACAGAATTGTTAGATCCAAAAACTAAGAATTTGTCAAGAATGTATAACTTGCTGTGAAATGGAACACTCAGGAAGAAACGGTGAAATCAGCTATGATTAAATGGGCATAAGATGTTGGACATAACATAATGATGGCTGACTAGGAATGGTTATGGACCACAGGTATGAAATTTACGGCATGTAATGCCTTAAGAGAAAATTTAATGAAAATGATTTATAGGTGGTACATGACACCAGTTAAGCTTCAAAAAATCTACCATTTGCCCGATAATAAATGTTGGAAATGTAATGAGATTGAAGGTACATTCTTTCACCTTTGGTGGACATGCCCAAGGATTAAGGCTTTCTGGGAGATGATTTATAATGAAATGAAAAAAGTATTTAAATATACCTTCCTGAAGAAACCAGAGGCCTTTCTCCTGGGCATGGTCGGACAATTGGTGCCAAAGAAGGATAGAACTTTTTTTATGTATGCAACAACAGCAGCAAGAATACTCATCGCGAAATATTGGAAGACACAAGATTTACCCACCAGGGAAGAATGGCAGATGAAGTTGATGGACTACATGGAATTGGCGGAAATGACTGGCAGAATCCGAGACCAGGGAGAAGAGTCATTGGAAGAAGACTGGAAAAAGTTTAAAGACTACTTACAGAAATACTGTAAAATTAATGAATGTTAGAAAGATGTTGGAATGAAGTTATATGGCTTTAGTAGAAATGTTATAAGGAATTAAGTATAAATAGATTATTAGAGCATTAAAGGGAAAAATAAGGTTAGAATGTGTTAAGACAGTTATAGGATAGAAAACAGAGGAAGATGGAAAGGAATTGCTGAAACAATTAATAGAAGTGGAATACAAAAAGGGAGGTGTGAGGAGGTCGTGGAAATTAGTGAAAGAAAGATAAGATATTGAAAATGGACTGTGTTTTAAATGGGTTTTGTTTTGTTTTGTTAGTTGTATGCTAGTGTTTTGTAGTTTTTTTTTAATTGTATTGTATTATTGTATGTTTTTTCTTTTTTGGTTTTTTGTAGTGTTGTGTTCAATTTGTTGGAAAACTAATAAATATTATTATAAACAGATCTTTGCATGATCAGTTGATCGTGTGACCAAGAACCCCATGTAACCAATATAGAAAGGTCAGAGGTGGAGCCCGTGGTGGCCAGCACATGCCATGATATTGTAAGTGGGGCTCTCATGCATAACCCTTGTTCCCCTTTCTGGTGTTTACATTCCCTATTCAGGAATGTGCATTGCCTGAACAGGGCTAGAATCTATTTTCTGTTCATTCAGAACCTCCATCTGACTCCTTTTAATCTCAGAGAAGCCCAGCCTTCATACTGCCAACTTATGCTCTAGGCTTCAGATATTATCTGGAGACTTTGCTGCTTTTAAAACAATTCAGTTATGGCTATGTGGTTGAGATAATTATCGGGAGGAGCATGGCTACAGAGCTAAGAATGATTTCTGAAACAGTCACGTTGGTTTTTAGATACATTTCTTTAGTGCAGGGGAATTTACCCAAATGGATTCCTGTTAGAGGAACGTTACAGTAATGAAAAATGTCTGGTGCCAATTTCGTATATTGTAAGAAAAAGGAGTGCCTTGTGATTGCTGTTTTGACACAGAATTGACCAGAATTGTAACCCATTCTTTCTACACAGCAGCTTGTGGCTTTTATAAAGGACGAATTATAGAATATTACTTTCCCAGATAATGCAAGACTTTTCAATTTCAAGTCATTTCTCCCACTGTTTAACAGGCACTGTGAGGTGTTGAAAATGTTTAATCAGCCCCCATGCTTTCTTCCCCCAAAACCTTCTACTGGGTATAATGACGGCAGAACTGTGGGATTGTAATATTTTCCTGTTCATGTCAGCTGAAATATTCAAAATATCTATTTGGATTTGAAATTTGCCCTAGTGGTGGTTGGTGGCAGACCCTCCTCTCACCATGGCATAAATTAAGTCATTGTGTATGTGCACCCCAAATAATATTTGCTGCCTATTAGAATAATTTAGAAAGTTGTTTATGCACAAAATGGGAAACAAACAAATAGGTACCTCAACACCAAGCATGTTTATTTGGAAGTAAGTCCCAGTGTTTTAATGGGACCTATTTCCAAATGATACCAGTCATGATATACACCTTTAAATAATTCACTAAAGGATGCTTAGGCAAGAAGAAACATTTTCCAAAAGCCAATAAATATTTTATATTTGACAGAATCTACTTAATCTCCAACCAATGACACAACTAAACATTTACAGTGGTGCCTCGGGTTACATACGCTTCAGGTTACATACGCTTCAGGTTACAGACTCCGCTAACCCAGAAATATTACCTCGGGTTAAGAACTTTGCTTCAGGATGAGAACAGAAATTGTGCTCCGGTGGCACGGCAGCAGCGGGAGGCCCCATTAGCTAAAGTGGTGCTTCAGGTTAAGAACAGTTTCAGGTTAAGAACTGACCTTCGGAACGAATTAAGTACTTAACCCGAGGTACCACTGTATAATCTAAAAATGGTGGATGGTTCTCATATCAAAATTATACAAAAGGGAACATTCTGGATTTGTGGCCACAGAAACATGACACGTGATATTCTGTGAAGTACTGGTGTTGCAGGGGGAAGTTCAATCTGCAAAAATAAGGATAACATAAGGACTGCCTAGAAAGGCTGTTGTTCATCAGACAGCATTTTGAAAGGTGCTGATGCTATAGATTATCTGGTGCACCAACACAATTGTATCCCTACTATTTATGCAGAAAGAACAAGTACATCAATCTATCTGAATAAACTGTTTGCGTTCAAAAACATCAATCCTGAACTGTAATAAAATCAATGACCACAGTCATG
Organism: Podarcis vaucheri; assembly: GCF_965113315.1. Taxonomy (NCBI): domain Eukaryota; kingdom Metazoa; phylum Chordata; class Lepidosauria; order Squamata; family Lacertidae; genus Podarcis; species Podarcis vaucheri. The sequence goes on from NC_138761.1 coordinate 51,439,366, forward strand.
GTTGCTTCTAGCAGTGGCACTACAAAGATGGCTGGATAGGAATTGTTCTTGGGGCCTCTGACAGCTCAGTTGGTTAGAGCATGGTGCTAATAATGCTGAGGTTGTAGGTTCAATCCGCATAACGGACAGCTGCATGTTTCTGCATTGCAGGGGGTCGGACTAGATGATCTTCAGGGTCCCTTCCAACTCTGATTCTATGCTCTCTTCTATGATCTCTACTTTCTAAGCTCAAATACATGTATGTAGAAACTACCCACTTTTCCAGCATGCCATTAGGCAAAAGTCAGCTCTTTAAAATCAACTTCAGAGTTGAACCAGGTTCATGACATTTAGTGTTGGACTAGATGACATTTGAGATCCATTCCAGCTCTATAATTTGCCTGTTTTTGAAACATGCCAATTACATAATTATTCTTATTAGTATTAGTAACAACAGCCCTTCAGGGTGTGTAATTAAACATGATGAAAATAGTAAAAAGAAACACAGGAGATAAGCTCTGAATTATAATCCATACAACATGTTGTAAGGAAGGCACCAAAATCAGCCATTGACGGAAGCTGTAAAGAGATGGTGCCAGATGAGCCTCTGTGGGGAGAGCCATATTCTTGGGACTATCACTGAGAAGGCCTTCTCATGTACCACCACCCTCCCTGAGCCTCTGAATGTAGCTGAACCAACAGAAGGACCTTCTCTAGTGATCAGAATTTCCTGGGCTGGTCTACAGGGAAGGAGGCTTTCTTTTAGCTATTTTGAGGCTCATGTCATTTGGAGTTTTAAATGCTCCTTGGAGCAACCTGTAGAGCTTTTATTTTTTTTAATAAACAAAAACAAAACAGGGGTTATATGAGTTCTTGCGTTTTCACAGTGATGATAAAAGATGGGTTGCTTCTAGCAACAAAGGTACTGCACGAGAATCTGCAGAGTTTGCTAAATTACAAATGAATGACAAATAGTTATGTTAATAGAAATAAGGCTGATAAACTTAATAACCAGCACTAGAAAAGGTCTAAGATAATAATGAAGTAGATAAGGATTAGAGAGAACTGTCCAGGCTGCAAGAATCAGAATGAGCTGCAAGAATCAGAATGAAATTTAGGTTTTACATTGTAAAGGATTGGCCATACCAATACGGTTGTAATATTCAGGTCCAAACCCTTTCCGTTACAGATTATCCAGACAGTCACTCATCACAATGGCTACCTGTTTAGTGTTTTGGCTTTCCAAGGCTGTTGGATCTGAGAGATAGGAGGAAATCCCCCATACTGAGTGGGCTGGGACTGAGGAAAACAAAATGTTGGGATGTGACAGATGTTCTGACACCTCATGTTTGGGGAATCAGCCAGTTCCAGGAACAACTATGGCAGGGATCCAGCCTGATCTACAGTACACAGTCGTCTCTGAAACCCTTGCTAAGATCTCTGTACAGATTGGATTCATGGCGCCAAAATTTTGCTCTCTACAACAGAATTTTGACATTTCCAAAGGCGTGGTGAAAGTTTTCTGGCAAGTAGGGTGGCGGCAGCCAGCTCTGCCCGTCTTGCCAGAGAGAGGAGTGGAACTGAGCTGCAGTTGCACAAGTAATGGCTTGCACCACTGAACCTAGAGGAAAACCCATAGTATTCTTCTGCCAAGTTCTCATACACCTTATTACAGCTGATGCACTGATTACCTATTGAATCTAGTTTGGGTTTTTCCCAGGCAAGAGGTACAAGCCATATCTGAGTGATCTGTTTCTCCTCTTCTACCTGGAAACCTGCCATTCCTTTATGCAGTATACTCTGCAGCCCTCACTGCCACAATCTAGTCAGAGTGCAGAATTATTTACTGAAAATTCATATACACAGATTGGGTACAACCCTGAGGTTTGGGGGTGAGGGAATGAAACTGACATGCTTATTTAATATATTGAACTCCTATTTTTCCTCTCTTTTTGGGACTATCACAGCAAAATATGGTGCTATGAGGGGGGAGGGCAAACTGTTCCTGTTTCTCATGGACTGTCACTCAAGCTGCTTCTACTTTTCATCCCACTCAAGGTGCACCGAGTTGCGCCCAACATTGGAGGGGCACATCATGTGTGCATGATGTCACATGCAATTGGGCTGCACACATAGGGCGATGTTCACCCTCGTGCATCCCACCTGGCTGTTGAGCACTCACCTGGTGGCAGGGCAGTGGGGATGTCAGCCCCCTCAATATTGGGGGGGGGGCTGAGCCCCATGCCCCCAAATATTGAGGGGGCTGATGCCCCTTATACTCCCTATACTCAGTGCCCTGTCCCACTCTCTCTCCACAAGGGCCCACAAGTTCCCTTGGAACAGCCTTCAGCAACCTAGTATCATTTAGATGTTTTGTACTACTGCTCCAAACAGCCTCAGCCAATGCAGACAGGGCCTGCTGAGGCGGGCAGAAGATGTAGTCCAAAACTTCTGGAGGGCATCGGATTGGTGAAGGCTGCCTTGGAGTTGACAGTGACAGGTTGAAGATAGATCAACAGAAATCAGTGTGTGAAAAGGCAAGTATGTGAAAAGACAACAGTACTTATCGGAATCACTTAGAGCCTCAAGCAAATTGCTGAGACTATTTGAAGAAACATAGTCAAGGGGTTATTGTTAAAAGTGAGTACTATCCCACCCCCATGTTAACCCTTTAAAAATCTGAAAAGGGTTTTTTTTTTTTAATTGCCTAGAGTAAATCTAGCAGTTTCTCCCTCTCCTTCTTCTGAGATCATGATGCCACATTAACCCGACGCCTGTGAGTCCTGACATTTCTGTGAACACAACTGAAACCATAGATATTTTTTTTATATCATAGGCACAAATGTAAACCAGACAAGTCTAGTTCCTAATCATTTCACATCTGGTAATATGCAAGAAATAAAATATGGGAATGAGCCAGAACTTTCTGATGTTTGGTCAAGCTTTGGAAAGTCTTGCGAATATTCCCACCCCCACCCCCTGATATATAGATCATTTTTAAAGAGGACAGAAGGATATTGTTTCCTTCCTTCTGCTCTGGGGTGTTTACTGAGTCGCTGGGCAATTTAAATATTTCCAGATTGTGTAGATCAGGAATTATTAAGAGAGGAATCGATGAAGCTACAGTAGGGTGTGGCAATGGAAATTGGACTTTGTCATTCCTTATTCGAGAGATGCTGTTTGCAGATGACACAGCCTTGACAGCATACTCCAATGAAGTTCTATGGAGACTCACCAACTGTCCAAGCCAGCAGAGAGTTTGGCCTTACCACCAGCGTTACAAAGACCAACATCTTGGGTCAGCAAATCACCAACACTCCACACATCAGCACTGGTGATCACATGCTTGAGGTGGTAGACAATTTTGTTTTCTAGGGTTCCACCATAACCAGCAATCTCTCCATTGATGCTGAGCTGGACAAGTGCCATGTCAAGGCAGCTACAGCAATGGCTTGTCTTTCCAAAAGGGTATGGAAGAATGTGATGCTAATGTCCAGTACCAAGATGAAAGTCTACTAGGCTTGTGTGTTGAGCACACTGCTTTATGGAAGTGAGTTGTGGGCAACTTACAACTGCCAGGAGTGATGCCTCAACACCTTCCACATGTGCTGTGTCAGGAAGATTTTGGGTATCACATGGCAGGACAGAATCTCAAATAGTGATGTGCTCTCCCAAACCCACATTCCCAGCATGTTTAGACTCCTGTCTCATCAACATCTATACTGGCTTGGTCCTGTTCACAGAATGGAAGATAGTAGGATTCCCAAGGACATTAGCTGAACTCACAGGGACTTACTTGTGCACATAGGATTGCACTGCCACAACCATCGGAAGTGACTATGAAAAGCAGTAGAAGTGTGAGATGATCAGAACCCTCTGAACTTGAAGCATGGGAAGTCCTATTAAAAATTTATAATTTGGCAGAATATTCAGATTATTTGATATGCATATGTATAATCTGGAATATTTAATGTGATTTGATTGGATTGTTAAAGTGGAAAATTTAATGAAAATGATTTAAAAAAAAAAAAAGGATTGCATTGCCACAAGTGAAAAATTCATAACACAAGACTGGAGGGAGGAGAAGCTGCTTGATCCCTCCCCTGCCCACTACTTTCCCGCTCAATTTCTACCCCCCCACCCCATTTGCTCCTCACCCCGCCTCGTCCCAGCTGTGTGTAACATTGTTGGACTAATACTGAACTGCAGGCTTAAACTGCTTTTGGGGATCTATTCCAGCATCTCTGTGTTCTGTATCATTATCCTTGAGATGAAGCACATGAAGTGCATTGAAAACATCATAACTGCTCTCAAAATGAAATTAAAGGCTATCGGTTTTCATTATGAAAGTGCTTTGCTTGATCACGGTGTCAATATCACTTTCACAAGTTTTTACCACAGTTCTGATTAATCCTCTTTCTGCATCAATCTGTATTTTGCTATTTTAAAAAAACCCATCTTAAAACATGTGTTTAAGTGTGTGTGTTTTCACAAAATTTGCATTCTAATCCATATTTTAATAATTTAAACCCTGAGTCGTGTTGCGACTTTAGGAAAGAGCGTAAAATCCTGTAAATAGCCAAGATTTGGATCCTCACCTGGGAATGAGATTTATGAACCAGGTAATTCCTTATAGAATTCCTAGAGGTCAAATTTCACAAGAATCCCTATATGTTGATCCCAGGGTGGGTGCGCTATATCAGCATAGAGACCCTGCCTGTGGCTTTAGGATCAGGTTTCTTATACAGCAGTCTTCCTATTTTGACCAAATCAATAAATAAAATGCACCTCAGAATGACAGGGAACTTTCCACTGAATTATCTATGGTTTCCTGAAAACGCCTGTCACATAAAACTGAGATGGTATTTAAGTAACAGAACTCTCTTTATGGGGGGGAGGGAAGCCTGATATTCAAGCAAAACACCGAACTTGTCACTGTGAATTTTATAACTCTGTTGCTTAACCTGATGTGAAAGCACAGAAAGGCCAAGCTTTTAGAGCAAGCACAGGGTGAATGTTTGACTTCCCCGACTTACAGTGTTGGTGAGTAAGTGTGCTTTAACGTTTGCACAGTGGAATCTCTGTTCCACACAGGTGTTATCAAACCCTGAAAAATTCTCCTGAGCTTCGTGCTGCGCTTAATTTCAACAGACTTGGGAATAAAATGGTTGACCTGAGGAAGGTCTAGCTGGATGTCAGGAATAATTCACCCTCAGTGAATTCCTCTATGCAGGCAAGAAAAAGGGCAGCGGGAGAGCTTGTCAAGGAATGTTTCGAGCAAAACTTTCATGCCTCAGCTTCTCTCTCTCTCTCTCTCTTTCTCTCTTTCTTTCTTTTTGGAACAGCCACCTATATTGTGTGGCTTTGACAGATTACATTAATAATTTCTTGTAAAGGGTTGAAGTTGAAACCACACGATGTTAGCCTGCAGGTTCAAAGATGTAACACAGAATTAAGTGTTTACTTTAGAAATAGTTTTGCCCACAAGTATGTTTTCCATTCAAACACAAAATGAACCATGGAGAAATTAGGCCAATGAATGCATACCTCGTGTGACAAGGATATACACAAACACTTCACCTCAGCAAGGAGCTAAATAGCATAAAGTTCTCCAGTGTCAAATGGGCTGTGCAACCCATAGGCTACCTATCAGCACCAAGGTGTGTGTGTGCGTGTGTACACTGAGAAACCTCTAACTCATGTTTTCATGTGTCCCTACAAATTTTGCTGTCGGCCAGCAGGCGGGATTTATTGTAAATTGCACTCTTCTCAGCTGTTTGGTGGGCGAGGGGTGAGCAATCACAATGGTTGAAGAGAACATTTGGAAGTCAGGCTGGGAGCAGGGTGATCTATTGGGGTAGACTGTGTGTGTCTGCTCTTCTCTGTCCTAGAAGGGAGAGCCTTTGAAAGTGTGGATCAGATTGCTTATTTATTTATTGAAATATTTATAAACTGCACTTTCATAAATGTATGAGCATCATAAAATCAGTAAAACGGTGATATTTTTTATTTTATTTTTAAGATTTCAGGTGCAGCCCCACACAGGTGAATGTTTTTCCATAAGAGGAAAAGGAGCCAGTGGGGATTACTTCTGAGTAGACATGCATGGGATTGCATTGTTAAAAGTTTGACAACACAATATACACATCTATTCAGAAGTAAGGCTCATTGGGTTCAAAGAAGCTTCCTCCAAGGTATAGTATCACAGCATAAAAATAGCCAAATAAAAGAGTGTTCATATTCTGGATAAACCTTCTTCTTAAAAATGAACTCGTTCCCTACAAAACCTAGAAAAGCCACCTGAAAATGTTTAATACTTATGATCCCATATAACTGTTTGACCAGGAAAAGTTTCAGGTTAAATATTAGAGGCTGAGTTTAAGGTTTAAATTGGCTCAGGAAAAGAGAATTTCATTTTCAGAAAATGCTTAAATACTTACCGACAAAGTATGGTGCAGAGACAGCAAATGCCAAGCAACTGGGGTGTCAAGGGAAAATGGACAATGCTCTGCTGAATGAGGAAGCATCCAGAGATATAAAACTGAAGGTGGGAAGCAATTTCTTTTTGCCTCCTCTGCCAATTTTTAGGTAGCTGTCCATCATATTAATTGAGACTACTCGTGACAGAAATTGGGGATAACAAACAAAGGTAAGCATCTATTGCTAGGTAGGAAATTGTAACACAGAGGTCCAAAATTGCATTAATTCCAGTGCTTAAATTACTGGTCCAATAAATAGTCTGGTAAGGGCATCTTCTGGCTTCTCTTTTTGTCAAGCTCTACATTGGTGGCATGGTTTCAATGAAGAGGAAGTGCCTCTTACCCAAGAACAATAATTCTGCTGTATGCAGATGACAGAATCCTATTGGCACAGCATTGATTAGGGTTACGAAGACCTAGACTACTATTTTTTATTTTTTTAAGCAATTACCCTTTGGCGGAACATCTAGCCATTAATGATGTCAAAAATGAAGATTACGGTTTTTCAGACATAAATTTCAAAGTTATAGCTAGATGATAGATGGCCACTCAATTGATCAGACCGACTCATTCAAATATTTGGTCATTTATTTTTCTGCCAACAGCAACTGGAGGAAAAATTTATTAGGTTTAAGACTACCACGAGCACTGGCAATCATCTACCTTTCCATAAATAGTTTGACTTATGTTGCTCTAATAGTTCCTGAAGCACTTCACTTGTTATTTGGTGCTCAGGTCTGGAGCACTAGTAAAATAGTGAGGACTGGAACCACTGTAAGCACATTCTTTTATTACTTTTTTTTTTTTGCCAAGCTACACTTCTCTTACTCAACTGAAATTTACTAATTCGGTATTATCCACAACAAAAATTGATGAAGTCTTATAAAATGCCTCATCACTGTGAATATCTAATTGTCTCTGTAATTTACCTAAGTTTGTATTTTATCTTTGAATTTTGCTTAAGAAAAGACATTAGCATTTGTGAAGAATTTTGTTTCTGTTATTAAGTTTTGAAGGCTTTTAAAAATAAGTTACAAATATGGTGTTGCATCCAGTGCAGGACTAAGTAACTTGTTCTGTCAGTGCAAGGAGTCATGCACAAGGAACTTCCCCACTCTTCTCTCCTTGCAGACCCCCAAACTCTATTCCGGGGTTTCCAGATTTCTGTAGGGCACAGTGCATGCCAGAGAGAGGAGCAGGGAGTTCTATTGTTCCATGTTTATTGCTCCTGTTTAGTAACTGTATACGCGAAGGAGTGCCTCCACCCCCATCGTTCAGCCCAGACACTGAGATCCAGCACCAAGGGCCTTCTGGCAGTTCCAGCACAGCTAGAAGTGAGTTTACAGGGAACCAGGCAGATGGCCTTCTTGGTAGTGGCGCCCGCACTGTGGAACGCCCTCCCATCAGATGTCAAGGAAATAGACAACTATCTGACTTTTAGAAGACATCTGTCTAGGAAAGTTTTAAATGTTTGATGTTCTATCGTGTCTTTAATATTCTTTTGGAAGCTGCCCAGAGTGACTAGGGAAACCCAGCCAGATGGGCAGAGTATAAATATATTACTACTACTACTACTACTACTACTACTACTACTACTACATCAGGAGAGGGCTGAAGACTTATGAAAATCCAGTCTACAATTCTTCAATTGTAGAATGTGCTTCTGCTCACCTGCTCTATTTCCCCTGTCACTTTGTTCTAAAAAGCAGATTGCCATGTGGCACAGGATGAAGATGGGCACAGTGGTGCTCTTCAAGAGAAACCACCACAAAACGTGTCCATTGAGTAGGTCAGGCCTCTGGGCCATAGCTGGCAAATGCTAAAATTGGGAAGGCAGCCTTTTCCCATCGTTCATAGGAGTTTAACATAATAATAATAATAAAAAAAAACTAAAGCTGGTCAAATATATTACGGACTGAATTGCAACCCAAAGTATGCATTTACAACAGTGCTTAAAATAGAGGTTTATAAATGGAAACGCTGACAGAAACTGCACTACAATGATAGCTGGAGGGGACATTACTTTACCACCGTGGAATGGAACCTAGCATGACAAAAATGTATCCCTATATAGGCTGGCTGTGGGTTGATATTGACATGGCCTTTCCACGTCTTCCACAAAAAGTGAGAGGCTGGCACTAACCACTGTGAATTGCCATCCTCATTGGGTGGTTGATAAGAAGCTGTGAAATAGCTACCACCAAGAAGAAGAAAAACCACAACCCTATAATTGTTCAGTGAAGTGCCTTTATGATTCTTGCCCGCCCCCTCATATCACTGCCCTCAGTGGAGAAAATTTGCAGGATACTTAATATCCCCCAGTTCCCTTGGGAAGGCTTTGTGGAATTTCTTGCTGAGGGTACTTCAGCACCTCGTGCAAGTGGGGCCATAATTACCAGGCAGGAGTTATTTTTATTAAAACTGCCGATCCACCCGCATCTGAATCGCTCCTCTAAGCCACTAACAGAGAGGTCTGTGTAACTGGGCTGTGCTTTCAAACCTGCCTTTGGAAATTGGCATCTGTGTGGAATGGGTCCCTTGAGCCAAATATAATATAGTGTACTTTATTAAACCACAATAAGCTAATGCTCGAGTAGCTTTAAGAGTCTCTGTTAAACCCACAAGAAGTAGGGAAATTGAGACGTACATCTGACACTGTCCTTAATTTGTGCACTGCACAGTAAGTATCTAGGAAATGAGCAGTCCCTCCTTAGCTTCTAGAATATCCTGCAATGACAGAAGCACAATGATTGTATTAAAGAGAGAGATGATGGTAATTATGGTTCTAAAGTGTCTGCCAGAAAGGATGGAGTGCAGCAGACTTCATATAAACTACTTTACTGAGTGCAGTTTGATTACTAATAGTCTTGGGTCCACTTACAGCATCGAGATCCAGTTACATGATAGCAACCCATTATGGATTAGTTGGATGGTTTCTCCAGAGAGCCACAACGTTGGATGTTAGGTTAATTGAGCACAAGGTGGTGAGTGTCTCAAATTCACTGATGCCGCCCATGCATTCTTTGCAATCAAGCGGACAAGAACACAAGAAGAGCCTGCTAGATCAGGCCAATGGCTCATCTAGTCCAACATCCTGTTCTCAAAGTGGCCTGCAGGAAACCAGCAAAGAGGATTTGAACTCAAGAACACTCTCCCTTCCTGCGGCTTCCAGTGGCTGGTATTCAGAAGCATTACTACCAGTGATGGAGGCAAAGGTTATCCATCATGTCTAGCCATTGATAGCTTTATCTTTGGGTTGCAGAATAGCCATCAGATATAAAGCCTAGAACCTTCTGCTGGAAAATTTCCACTCTACTTTGCAGTATGCTCTTGACCATCAAGGTGTAGCTCCATGGCTTCCAAGATAGCTGCAGCTTCTTCCCTGACTCCATGCCTCACAGTCAAGTTGTAGAAGGAAGCAGGGCTGCCTACTTCACATATTCTGGCCTATAACAATGGCCATTTTACATTTCTATTTTATTAGAAAAAGAGGTGCTGGAACTCACCATGAATGCCTCTCTTGTTCTCTTATAATGGCAATGGCGTCTACCTGAGAGGTGCCGGAACTGAGTTCCGGTGAGTTCTGGCTGAAAAAAAGCCCTTACAATGGCAATTATCAAACGTTCCTAAGAGTATTCCTTCTAGAAACGTCTCTGTGAGTCTCTCCACAAAACAGAGACAGAGAAAATCCATCTCACTTTGTTGTGCTGCAACTTGGATAGTGTGGCGGGAGACAGAAATACAGCAAATTATGTTTGGTAAAAGGGATGGGTCAGTAAAAGTCAAATAAGAAATCATGTGTGTCTGTTTATGCGCATGTACCTATGGCTCAGCTTGCATGCCATTAATGAGTTATGTCCAGAAGGGAATGGTTGGACATGGAAATATGCCAAGCCATACCTGCTGCACGTAAAAGCCACCAGAACACTGAATAGGCCAAAACCATCATATAGCAAGGTATTGCTCCGTAAGGATTTCCAGATCAGGCCTGTTTTCTTGGTCTCTAAGCAACAAAGGGACTTGCTCCCCCCACATAAGAAACAACCCATGATCTGAAGTGTATATCTGATCTGTACAATCCTTCCACCTTCAGTCATATGAACAGTGGGGTGTAGGGTAACATATGGAATCACTAGAGCTGTTAAGTATATGAACCAGCCCTCTGCCTCTGAGACATGAACTTTATGAGAAGTTCCCAGCATTGCTTGGGTGAGAGGGTTAGGAGGCAATGGGGGAAAATAGGGGATTGGGGGGAGGAATGGAAAGATAGAAATGCAGCGTGCAGTAGGATGAGTGTGTCGAACTGAACAAGGAAAGCATAGAGGAAGGAATCTTCTCTTTCAGGTGGGCTGTCCCAGAAGACAGAAGTGAATTCTTTCAAAAATGAGTCACAAGAAATAAGTCCCAGCAATATGCAAAGAGACAATCTACCAGTTATTTAGCCCTACAAGGTACAGCAGATCATCTCACCTGAGATCCACAAAACCCTAAGGAGAGATGTCTGCATTGTTGGGTGTAAGGTCAACCACTGAGCCAGGTAGTTCTCTGGGACATTTAGTGGCATGATATTAGAGAACAGTGCCTCTAATATCAAGGTCTATTAGTTCCAGTTTAAGTATGCAAGGATTGCAACCCAAGTTGCACTGAACACAGTAGGACTAACTTCCAAGTAAAAATGTATTGGATTGTGCCTTTAGATTTTGACTGATAGTGTTTTTCTAACAGGAATCTCTTTCCACAAGCTAGATAGTATTAAAATGAATGGATTTGGGGCCTCTTTCTTTTTTCAAGGATGCACTCAGTGGTCTGGGGGAAAGTGTTAAACAATTTCTGTTTAATTATTAGTACAGGACTAAAGTGTCTTCACTCCACAGCCGACCCCTACTCTCCTTGGTCAATCATTTTGTTCAGGTTCATAAACCCAGATTCAAAACACCACAGTTTTTATGTGAAAACGAGTGTCCTTGGCTCAGTTTAAAAAGAAATGAAGAAATGCATTCATTTCTTACCATAATACTCTCATTTTAAATGGACACATTCATTTGAATGAAAATATTGTGGTAAGAAATATATGCTTCTCTGTGTTTTTTGGGGGGGCGTTGTGTGTGGAAAAAAAGTACATTGGGTTCTATTCTCTGCTTTGCAGGAGTGTTTTGCGAGAGCTACATCCTCCCTCACCGTTTCCACCCTTAAGAGAATTTGACCATTGGGCATCTGCTTGCATTCCCTCTCCCAGCTCCAGCCTTTAACAAGAAGTGACTATTAAGTGAAGTCTGCCCCATGACACCCCACAGTTACAGATGGACGCAAGTTAGCAACAATGAAGCATTCACCCAAGTGCCTGCAAAAATCTCCAAGGCCAGAGCCCAGGCAGCTGAGGAATTCTACAAAACAAGGTTTTCACTGTGGAGTAAGTGGCGAGTTTTTAATCTCCCAGCACACTCGTTCTTCCCAAATGACCTTGGTTTCATCAATCTACCTGTCTGTCTCTGGGAAATTAATGACCTTCAAAAGTAAACACGACTTGAAACCAACAGCAAGTTTTGGTTTTATAAACACTAGAAATGCTAGCTCCACAATGGAGCATATTTTTCCAAAGCAGCTCTAGGTTGCCCCCCCCTTTCCTTTTAAAGCAGTTTCTAGACCTTACAAGGACTGCTCCTGTATGGTTTCCATCGATCCAGGAATTCAAGCTGGGCACCTGCTTAAGAGAGTGAGCTTATCATAGAATCATAGAGTTGGAATAGACCACAAGGGCCATCGAGTCCAACCCCCTGCCAAGCAGGAAACACCATCAGAGCACTCCTGACATATGGTTGTCAAGCCTCTGCTTAACAACTCAGTTTGAATGGTGCAGAAAAGAGAGGGCTGCTGAGTGGAAGAGGCAAACCCTGCTACACCCATCGAGGAGCATTTAGGATGGGGCTCAGTGACTGCTGTACTTAGCCAACATCATGACAGGTTATTTACCTGGTTATTAATAAATAAACAAATGGAAAAGACGAGCAATAGGAGCTGGCCAGAAGCAGAAACAGGAATAACTCACAAGTCACCCTAAATAAGGGTTGCCACATTCTGAAGGGCACAAACCCAATTTAAGCATATCCGGCGCCGTGGTGCAAAGATCACTCTGCCCCCCCTTTCCCAGAGTTTTCAACCTTTTTTAGGGCTGGAGGAGGCAGGCAGCGGCTGGGGGGTGGCTCCTCTGGTGAGGAAGAGGTGGAGGCTGGACGCGGCGCCTCCCGGCTCAGCTGGCTGCTTCGTGCCACGATGGCCATGGCAGGCAGCACACTGAGCGAGCAGGACTGCTCTGAGCGAGCGAGGGCGTGTGTGCCGCTCCTGCTGGCTCGGTTTTTTCCCTTTTAGCCTTCTGGCGCCCCGCAGAATTCGGCGTTTGCAGGCTAAAAGGGAAAAAACTGAGCCAACACTCAGCGGGAGCACTGCACGCACCCTCGCTCACTCAGTGCGCTCGTTTGGTGTTCCCCGGACTCTTGCCTGGCGCCCTCCAGGAATTGGCGTTGTGGCTCCCTGTGCCACTAGCCTCTATGGGTAAGACGGACCTGCCCCCTACCATCACCCCACATCTCCATCGCTAGCCCCCTCCCTGCCACTAACCCCTTCCTCACCCGCCTGCTCTCCCCTTCCATCCCTCCCCTCTCTTAGGGTGGCCATATTGACAGACCTACCCTTCCCACAGAGGCTCCTGCTTGCTGGTGCTGGGGGTGACTCCAGGCCACTGAACGGGCTCCACTATGGGCTCCTTTTCAGGCCTTCGGCCTCTAACTGGCCACCAGCAAGGTCATATCCAGGATCAGGCCAGGGCAGGGAGTCTCTCTGATCCTCCTTGGGCCTTCCCCAGCAGTAGCAGTGACCCCAAATGGCTGCTGAAGCCACGTCAAAGAGGAAGCTGCAGGCAGGACTAGAGAGGCCATGGAACTGCTGCTGCTGCTGCTGCAACCACCAGCCACATCCCATCCAACACGGCTTGAGCAGCTGTTGGGGGCAGCTGCCACTGCTGCTAGGAAAGGCCAGGCAGGACCAGAGAGGCCACGGAGAGATGAGCCTCACTGCCTGGGCCTGATCCTGTATACGACCATGCCACTGGCCACTTGGAGGCCAAAGGCCTGAATGGGAGAGGTGGCTCCATTGCCTAGCTGCTCAGCGGCCCCGAGTCACCCCCGGCACCAGCAATTTGGAGCCTCATGCAAACAGGGTCCAGGGAGATAGCACAGCCAGGAGTGGGCACTGGAAAGGGGCGGCGGCACTCCAGACTCTGCTGTGGCACTTCTGTTTCCGGGGCACAGATGCAGCACATGAAGGCAGCAGAGAGTGGCTGACTCTGAAGAGAGCCTGCCCTCTCCCACCCTTCGGTGGTATGCGCATGCCCCTAACACCCCCCCAATAATAATACACCCCCAATAATAATACCCCCCAAAAAAACAGACATTTCATTTAAAAAAATATATATGCCAAGATGGGCATACTGGCCCCCAAAACCAGGACATGTCCAGGAAAAGCTGGACATATGGCAACCCTACCCTAAATGCCTTTCGGCCCTCATGAAGCCTCTTTGGCTGCACAGATTGTTTGTGTGACAATAGCCAGTTTTAAATGGGTTGTTGCATAAATTCATTTCCATGTAAATTCATCAGTGAAGGCACTGATTTTATCAAACATTTCAATATTAAAAAAAAAATTGTACGGAAAAGTTGAGTGCCTATTGCTGTTTGGTGTCAGTGATACATTGCTCCTTATTTCTAGACTTTTGTTCTTGCATTGATGTGGCAGATGGCATGAAATGGAAAGCTTTGTCGAAGCTGCCTGATCAGCTGTAAATTAATGCCTAGCAAGTTGGGTTTAGTCCAGGCAGGGGCTAAGGAGGGAGACGTGCACTTAAGTTTCAACATAACAAAGCAACTTTATACTGGGTCTGACTGATGGTGCCTCTTCAAGGTATCAGACTGAGGTCTCTCCCTGAGGTCCTTTTGACTGGCAATGCCAGCACTGGAACGTGAGCAATATATGCTGCACATCACCATAGAAGTGGGAAATACAATATGCTGAGCACTAGTGAGCAGCATGTAGCTGTGATACAGGAGGGTTGAATAGGTGCACATCTGTGCTTGAATTAGAGCAGCCCCAGTTCAAGGTGAGCACAGCTCCCTCTCATGGGCGAGGGCAAAAGGGCAGTAGTACAGAGCTAGCGCCAGCTGCAAAAACTGGCATTTTCGAGTGGAAAGGCCACAGGCCTGCCTGATTTTTACATGCACCTGAAGAGTCATTATTAAGGGTTCCACATGATGCTTCCCTTGCTTCTACAAGGCAGAGGGCATTTTGCATGCCTGGGCTTAGGTTGTGGAACACCTTACCCATTGCAATTAAGTGAACTCCTTTTGTACATTGCTTCTGACGCCTGCTTCACTCTCTCCCATTTACACGGGGTTTATCTGATGCAGACTGCATTGATTATAGTGCATCACTCTTTAGGTGTTAAGTATTTTATGTCGCTTTATGTATATATGCGCATATAATATTGATCACCTAGAATTGCCCTTTCAGTCTTTTTGAGTAATTGGCATGCTATCCCCCCACCCCGAGAAATGGCCACATACTCCGAGGGTTATAAAATATTAAGTATAGGTGGCACCAAACAACTAGTTTATTTTTCAACTAGAAATGCAAGTTTTTTGCCAACGTACAAGGAAACATTCCTGAATGTTTCTGATGTTTCCCTTTTCAAGACGTTTCTCCTCTTCCTTCAGGACACCCTATTGTTGAGCTTTTCAGAACATTTTGATAAATAGATTTCAACAAGAGGACCAACCATGGAGAAGGAGAGTTCGTGAGACTTCAGATTATGGTGCCACCAGCAGAAACCGGCACCACCTCACTAAACACAAGTATGCAAAATAATCTGCCTGCTTGGCAGGATCTGGCTCAGAGCCAGTTGGCTTAAGTTTTTACTGGCAAACTAGGGCATTTGAAGAACTTTCAGGAACTCTCAGTGCAAATGAAGGCAAGGTTGCCTTTACACGTGCAGTGGATTTCTGGCTAATGTAGATTTCTATTATCTTTGGAGCTTAGCAATAGGTTGTAGACACTAATTCATTTACAGCACAGTCATACACAAGTCTCACTGCATTTGATGGGGTCAGCGGCAGACTTTGAGCTTTCAAATTTCAGCGGCACACTGTGCGAAGCCAAAATTTGGTGCCCTCCTCCCTTCCCTCTCACCTTCCATTCTACATCATTGTGGCGGGACTCCCTACTGCACCCTCTCAGCTCTGGAGTCATCTTAATTTTTGGTCTCATGAGTTTCCATATCCACAACCTGGGGGTGTGTGTGTGTTTTGCTGCTGTTCCCATTTCCTATCTGTCACCCAAGACACCCTCCTCACTCTGCGTAATGGTAGGAAATGTCCCACACAATATTTTAAAGTCAGGCTTGCAAATGCCCATTTGTCTGCCCACCCTGGCAAGAGAGAACTGCATACAGGCACAGAAGCTTTCATAAGATGGAAGGCAGTTGGCTCATTTTTTCCTTCTAGGACACCAATTCTTCCTTCACCCAAATGACTAATAATTGCGGGCAGGAGAGTTGTCATTACTGTTGTTGTTGTTGTTATTATTATTATTTTAAACAACTAAATTCCTTTGACAAAACCAACCAAACAAAACCGAAACCAATTGATGTTAATTTATATAGTGCCTAGCATTTTCTAGTTGCTATATACAGATTTAAAAAATAACACCAGCCCTGCAATTGTGAAAGACATATCACAAAAGAAAAAGGTATAGGGAGGGAAGAGGAAAACTAGCAACCAGGTATCAAATTATATAATGACCAGATTTACTTTCTTTACAAAAAAAAAATACACACACATACTTTGTACCCTCCCCTTTTAGCATCCATAGGCATTTTTAGATTTCACTATAGAAATACTTTTTGCAAGTAACTATGAACAAACACAGTGCGTAAGAAAAACAAAAGTTATTTGTCCTGAAATCCTAGATCCTATTCATTAAAAACCACCAATGAAATGGAAATACAATGGGCCTTCAGGAAATTGACTACTGACAACCAAGGATCTTTGGCAGTCTTTGGCCATTCCTCATGAGCTGACACACAGTATTGCTCCCTGGAAAACCATGCCAAGGGCACTGTGGTTGAAAGGAAT
Source organism: Podarcis vaucheri (assembly GCF_965113315.1). Classification (NCBI taxonomy): domain Eukaryota; kingdom Metazoa; phylum Chordata; class Lepidosauria; order Squamata; family Lacertidae; genus Podarcis; species Podarcis vaucheri. Next base: position 51,456,002 of record NC_138761.1, read on the forward strand.
CCAAGACCTCATTATATTAAATGGTACTCTGGAGCCATTTCTCATCATTTCCTCTCCTATCCCTAATGTGGAAAAAAATGCCCTTTCAAAGATTTGCAGGTATACTCTTGTACTTCAGAGAGAAATCTCTATTAGTGCTTTATAGATATGGGATTCGTCAACTACTAAAAGTGCTCAATTAAACAGCTGCATTAAATTTAGTCTATAACCCTGCATATGCACTAGGATCTTATAGGCCTTGTGCCTTATGAAGTCAATGAGAAAGTTCTGAGAAGAATGGCTTTCTCAAGGAACTTGCCTAGAAAATATACATACATACATACATATACATACACACAGCAACACAGCTGACCAATTTTGACAGCTGTTGAATAGAAGGGATGAATTTTGAAACCCTGAGCACTTGACATACTTAATTCCCATCACTGATGAGCTGCCAGAATGTATCCTGGCCTGCATTCTTGCTACTGTAAGGCTTGGCTAGTGTGTCCTTTTTTATGGTATCATTTGTTGGACTGACTTGCTGTAAGTTGCTAATTTAGCTGATGTAAGCTGCCATAGGTGAAACATGGAAATGAATGCTATTCAGTCAGTTCTGCATTTATGTGTTACTAGCATGCTTCCCACAGGTGTATGGTTGGCCACGGTTGAGAACAATCTTTGGCCAGGAGATTGCTTGTGTTCTTAATGGTAGTATATTTATACATGATGAATAATAAATACTTTTTGGATATGTTACTTTAAGCACTTTATGGATCCTTTGCCAGATATTAACTATAGACATGGCCCAACTTCAAAAGTGAGGGTTTTTTGAGTTCCCCAATTTCAACAGGAGAGTTAAACATATGTTTATATATTTTGCATTGAAATCAATGGAACCATGTAGATGCAGGAAAATGTTCAATGAATGTTGTCATAGGGATAACATGAACAAAACTATGAGTTAGGTTTCTTTTCTGGAACCACCAATTTTTAGAGGGATGGGAAACCCCTTTTTATTCCTCTTTTGCTCAGGAGGTTACCCTATAAATACAGAAGAACAAAAAGGCATTCATCTTTTTCTCCCTTCCATTTCCCATGGTAACTCATAAAAGAATACAGCTGCAGAGAAGAGAAACTTCTGCAAACCATTTTTTATTAGTGCATTAGTTTAATAGCACAGTAGGCCTTTATCTGATGTGTTTAATTGCATCCAGCCTGAAAAAAACAAGCACGTCTGTTGGAATGATGCTTGTTCTTTCCCCTCCCCACCTCACAGTCTAAGACACCATCTATGCTTTCAGCCTCATTTGCTTACTAAATAGAAATAAAATTCATATATTGATAATTTCACCCAAGTATTCATGCAAAGCCAGCTTTTAAGCTTGCTAATCTCTGAATTTAATACTATACATAATATTTCCAAAGAAGGTCAACTCAGGCTCGAGGGGAAACTTTTAAGGCCCACAGCATTTGCATACAAACTCGCCTGCATAATAAACGTGTGCTTTTTCTTTTGAAACTATGAAAAGTAATACTTAAAACTCCATAACACAACCAGTAATTTAAACATGTGATTGTTCGCTGGTTGTAACTAATTGGTTGCATCATAAAAGATGTAATCCTCTTACTTTCACACATCTTAACAGGGAGGAAAAAATGTGCAACGTGACAAGGAAGCAGTCGCTCTGACGTTCAAAGGCTCAAGCAGATGCTCTGTTACACTCGGAAATAGCACATACTTAATGACTTTAAAAGCAAGTGAAATATTCAGGCAGATTCTTGTGGATTTCAAGTCTGGCTGCCACTCAGGACTCAGGTCCCTGCTATGCAAGCAATATTAGCCTTCCCGTTTGGACTAGGATGGAAATTGTAGCATGTCAAATGAACACATTCTCAACTATGTTATGAAGCATTCTCAACGGCGTGACTAGCAAAGGTTAGATTCTGTAATTTGGTGATATAATTTCTTCTTATAACTTATAATGCAGTTTTTGTTATGCGTTTGTCACCTCTGCTAGAATGTAAGTATCTATTCACAAAATTTATATTAATCCCTTCATTCTGCAGTCATGTTCTGGACAAAGCTATTTTTTCCCATGTGGCCACAAGGCTTAGGAAAAGGTTCCCGTTGCTTCCACTGGAAACAGGGGCAAACTTTGGGCCCTCAAATTTCATCACCACCCTGTGTGATACTAAAAAACTGGAGCCCTCCCTCTTGTGTTCCATTCGGCATCATTGTTGCAGTGCCCCCTGTGCTGACATCACCCTGTGAGGCCAAACTGGTTCACTACCCTAAAACTGCTTCTGCTGAAAACAATGGGAGGAAAGGGGGGAAGAGAGATTGACAGCAACCTCCTACCCAGGTTGACTCAGAACTAAGTCCTACTGAATTCAGTGGGGTTTAATCCCAAGTAAATGAGTTAGGATTGCAGCTGAGAAACTATGGGGCATGTCTAAATTTATCCCCTGTTTGTGGGCATATCAGAGGACTAGGACAACTTTGGGTTCTTTGGCTTCCAACCGTTTCCCAGATTTCCCTGGTACTCTCCCAAACTGTCCCAACACATCTTCCCTTTGGCTCTCCTGCTTAGCCCCGACTTGGTACCAGATACTGAGTTCTCAGAGAACAAACTAGGAACTTCACAGGTCAGAACTGGTGCTGAGAATTTTCTTAAGGGGCTCTGCAGGGGGAGACCTGCTGAAGAACCCCTGAAGATGTCAGAGTAGGAGCTGGAGCTATAGTTAAGAGTGTGGACTAGGAGGCCAGAGCAGTGTTTGAAACTCCCATTGTTCTAGGTGCATTTTGCAACAGAAAATTTCATTAGCGTGAGCAGTTTCTGAGCTCTGGGCACAGTACTGTACCCAAGGTTTCAGATTACAACTGCAGAGTGGAAGGAAAGGAGGACCTTTTTCTGCATCCCCACTTCCAGCTACTTCCTGAAGACTGGAGAAGAGGCCCCCTTGAGAATATCAGAGGGGTGGGGAAAGGACTAGACCATGTGAAAAATGAACATAATATTTTAGCTGCAGTTGATTCATTTTCAGCTTTGTATTCTTGTTATTAAAAAAGTGCAGCTAGACATTCCGTTGTTGTGCCCATAACCTAAGTTTAAGGTGCCATTTAACTCCTAGCTTGCATATCTTGGTTTCTAACACTGGGCCAGAGTATATAAAGTATTATTTTCTTGAGTCTCCCAGTTGTTGGAAACAACACAGTCTGCACTCATTGTTCCTTATTCTAGTTTCCCCTTCTTGGTACCTTCCCTGAACTCACTGTGGTATGGACCTTGGCATGTTGCCTGACTTTGCCTTTGAATCTTGTTTTGGACGTAGACTGATTTTATGGGCTTGACCTTAAGTTTGTTTGGAATATACTGCACCTGCCATCCTGCCCTCGTTTGTGAGTGTTTGGTAAGAGGCTTATATCTCTTAGGACTGGGACCCTAGCCCCAGAGGACACCTGCTGGAGCCCCACATTGGTCCTACTGACAATGGGCACTGACATTGGTTGGGCTGGGGCATAGGAGACTTCTGCAGTAGCAGGGAGGGGGGGGGAGAGATCTTACATCAGTAAGATCTCCAACATTTGAGTCCTGTCTCCAACATCAGAGAGGGATGTCCAATATATCCAATGACCCCCTACAATGCTATTCCGGGGGCCTTAGCATTGCACCATTAATATCTCATCTTGTAATCACACACACAGAGGAGGGAGTGGAAGAATGCTCAATAGCCACAAGGCAGTGTTGTCGGCAATCCCCGGAAGAGATAAGTGTTACAATTACATGTTCATAGTGCAACCTTTGTTCATAAAGGAATCATCACTGCAAGTTACAAACACATAATTCTCCCCGAATTTTGCATTCTCCTTGACCAACACTAATTAAGACTATAGCAAGAGTCCTGTTTAATCCAGTATTTTTTCCTCACAGATGCCTACAGGAAACTCATATGCAAGACATGAGCACGTTAATTCATTTAGCCTATCACATAATATATTTAAATTGTTATTTATCTCTCTGGTAAGCAACTGGTGAAGTATGCAAATACGTTCACCAATGCCTAAATGAAGAATGATGACCTCATTAGAAATATTTAGTGTGGTTGGCACATTCTATGTGGCTGGTGCCGAGGTGTGCCTTGTAAATTGTGGGGAGTGGAGGGCTGAATCAAGCCCATAAAATCATGTGTGCAGACTTCTCCTCAGAAAAGTAAATTGTAAAACTGGCATGTCCAGTGACTGCAAATGTTAATGCTGAAATTGCCCAGACTGAAGGACTTAAGAGTTATGAAGTCAGGGGGAAAGATTTCATAATGATTATATCCTATTATTGGACAGTGAATGAGAAGGAGAGGAAGAGAGAAGCATTTTTCACAACTGAGTTTTCAAAACTATTATGCCATTCCAAGTTCAGCTTGACTTGACCAGGCTTTGCCCTGGTGGAACAATGAGCCTAGCAGCCTTTGGCTGCAGTCGGGAGATATTTAATCTAGTGACCTCTTTGATGCAACTTATCCTGGAACAAATGATTTCATGCTTGCTGCTTTTGTAGGTAGGCAGTAAACCACTCAGGGGTTGAAGAGTGATTAGGAACTTGGCACTTCTTATAAGTTACTCAGGAAAACCTCAAGGTCTATCTGTGTAATAGGTACGATGCTCATGCTCTCAATTTTATAAAAGGTTACATATAAATAGAAAGTATGTAACTAGTGGGTACATTGTCCTACAATAACATCAATAACCAAGTACTTACAAGCCAGAGGTTGCCAAGGGTAAGCAACTTAAATGAAGGAGAACTCAGATACATGTTCCATTCACCACTTCATAGCAATTATGAGTTCATGTTGCAGCAGTGGTTAGGGAATGGTCTGATAATAATTGTAGTGCAAGCCCAGAAGGGTAGAATTTAAACAAGCATTGTCCTTCTAAAGTTCAGAACCTAAACCCCAAAGAAATTACCAGGTAGGAACAGAGAGGTTGGAAAACTTTTGTTAATCATGCCTTTGGCAAAAAAAAATTCTGAATGTGGTTACAACATTACTGCTGCTATAATAGGGGAACGCTTCTGGTAAAGTAGTATCAGGAAGGGTGAAAGGAAGTGTGAAATTTGGCAGCTTCTCATGGCATCTTACAAAATTCAGTAGTAAGATGTTTCAGATGAAGTTGGGACCGTGGTTGGCATTTTCCAATGAAGGTCAGTCCAGGCCTGCTCACCATTTATGTTTCACTTAAATAAATCAAGGACTGAAATGAATATCGTCTGAATCCCTGGAGACCCACTGCCAGTCAGTGTAGAGAATAGTGAGCTAGGTAATCTGAGCAGCAGGAAAATGGAAATCACTTCCCTTGAATGCCAACCACTGCCAACCCATGTAGACAATACAGGTCTAGGTGAACCAACGGTCTGACTCATTATAAGGCAACTTCCTTTGTTTCTATGAGCAAAGTCTAATTTAACATTGTTCTGAGTACTTTACAGAGC